>NC_082603.1:1828371-2135889 GCF_030936135.1 Gavia stellata | reverse complement strand
ACGATGTTACAAAATGCATAGATACTGTTGCTGACCACACTGTTTTAACATGTCAGCTCTACAGACGTACAGACGAGTGGCGTTCCTCACTCGGATCGATACCAAGCGATTGATACCGGGATCGGCGCTGTTTAACATCTTTGTCAGTGACATAGTGGGATTGAGTGCACCCTCAGCAAGTTTGACAACGACACCAAGCTGTGTGGTGCAGTCACTGGAGGGAAGGGGTGCCATCCAGAGGGACCTTGACAGGCTCGAGAAGTGGGCCTGTGACAACCTCATGAAGTTCAACAAGGCCATGTACAAGGTCCTGCACCTGGATCGGGGCAATCCCAAACACAAATACAGGCTGGGCAGAGAATGGATTGAGAGCAGCCCTGAGGAGAAGGACTTGGGGGTGTTAATTGACAAGAAGCTCAACATGAGCCGGCAGTGCACACTTGCAGCCCAGAAAGCCAACCATATCCTTGGCTGCATCAAAGGAAGTGTGACCAGCAGGTTGAGGGAGGTGATTCTCCCCCTCTACTCCACTCTCGTGGCACCCCACCTGGAGTACTGCGTTCAGCTCTGGGGCCCCCAACATCAGAAGGATGTGGACCTGTTGGAGAGAGTCCAGAGGAGGACCACGAAGATGATCAGAGGGCTGGAACACCTCTCCTATGAGGACAGGCTGAGATAGTTAAGGTTGTTCAGCCTGAAGAAGAGAAGACTCTGGGGAGACCTTATAGCAGTCTTCCAGTACGTGAAGGGGCCTGCAAGAAAGCTGGAGAGGGTCTCTTTACAAGGGCATGTAGTGATAGGACAAGGAGCAACAGTTTTAAATGGAAAGGGGGTAGGTTTAGATTAGCTCTAAGGATGAAATTGTTCACCATGAGGGTGGTGAGGCACTGGAACAGGTTGCTCAGAGAAGTTGTGGATGCCCCAGCCCTGGAAGTGTTCAAGGCCAGGTTGGACAGGGCTTTGAGCAACCTGGTCTAGTGGAAGGTGTCCCTGCCCATGGCAGGGGGGTTGGGACAGGATGATCTTTAAGGTCCCTTCCAACCCAAACCAGTCTATGATTCTATGATTATCTGGAAGTCTGTTAACCTGCTTTATCAATGATGAATTCCTGGGTTACTCCCAAATGACTTCTCTCCCCTTTTTACCTCCAAAAATCTTCAGAGTGAAGAGATAAACTGAAAGATGAGTTTGTCTCCTATTTCAGTAAAATGATAACAAATCTGAATGAAGTTGAAAATTTGGGACTTGAATTTCAGCAGTTCCATTGTAGAGTAAATTGAATTTTACTGATTAAGACAATAATGCTGACAAACCTCTAACAACCTGGTTCTGAACAATAAGAGCTATGTGTTGTTGTGCAATTGTTTCTTACTATGTGTAAAAAGTCAGAAACGGTAGCTTTAATATTTCTCAAATCTCAGGAAATTATCACTGCTTCAAAAGTGCCTAAAAAACAGTACTGTATTTCCAGCCTAAAAAACCCAACAAAACAAAACAAAGAAACCCCTCCCCCCCAATTTGCAGAGAATAAAATTACAAGGAATGTAGAGAAGGATTATTAACATGAGAAAGCATTTACCTAGAAATTCCATTAAATAAAAATAGAAATTAGCATGATACTATTTTGTGTTGAAACATTCAGTTCCTGTCATCTTGTCCTCCATTAAAGCTGACATGAACTGGTATATATTAACACACTTTGACAAACGATCATGTTTGAATAGTTATTAAGAAAACAATAATTTGATTTCTAAATCTATCTTTAAACACAAGCTTTTATGTATGTCAAAAACCTTCATTTGGAAATAATAGTGTTGAAATAAATTCTCTTGTATAGTGTTAAACCTTGAAGGAGACCATATTTATAACCCTAAAAATTTGAAAATACTTTTTTTCTTGTAAGATTATGTCCAGTCTACTCTAATAGATACCTCTTGTTCTTATACTCTCAAGGCAGTAAAAGCATTTGATTTGACACTTAAATTTTTTCATCAATTACAGCAAATTTCCCTTTGCTCTACTCATGTACCTTTGTCTTCTGTAACATAAACCAATTAAAAACAATTTCACCTATCCTGCTGAAGCACACATCTTGAAATTATATTACCCCAATCTAGGTTTTCAGGATTTGACTCCATCCACATATAGACCATACCATTGCAGTTTTCAGATCATTAAGAAGAACTTGAGATGCTCCAGTAGTTGCGGTGTTGCACAGTATGCCATGATATGGAATATTACAAAAATATGAAAAATATGGAAAAGTCAAATGCGAATGTCTTGAAAATAAATTCAGTAATATGAAGATTTTTTTTAGGAATATGTTAGAAATAAGCAGTGTCTACTGAAAACAACTCCATTTCATAGACCTACAGATTTCGGACAGAAAAATTTTCTAACTTAGAAGAACGAAATTCAATGAAAATAAATTTATTTCTGCGTTAATATCCTTTCAGTTTGTACACTGTTTGGCTTATTTCAACATGCATTCAAGCAAGGAATCTCCCACACATCAATGACAATAAGGCAGATGCAGAACCTGTAAAGTCAACATTTCAGAAGAGTCTATGCAGATCTCAATGAATGCAAAAATATCTTATTGCATGTAAAAGATTTTTTAGAAAGGAACTAATTGCATCCTAATGCCATAAATGAGAGTTGAACTTGCTTGAAAACCTGATTCCCACTTTCTGAGAGCTCAAATATCCCCTTTTAATTTCTAAACTCTTGATTAGAAAGTTTTTGCTTGGCTTTAGAAAACCCAGAGACAGCAGTTGTTTTGCTATTTTCTTGTGTTGTCAATACCTTGAAATTAATTGCTACATTGCAAGGAGCATTAGAAACAAGTCCTTAAAATGTCCCACTAACAAAAAGCACATGTAAACATTCTCAAAGACTTGCGCATGGAGAATTTGCAGTCTTACTCCGTACCCCACCTGCCCAGCAGTGTTTTCAATAATGTTCTCCCTCAGCATTGATGCAGATGTTAAACTATAGCTGATGTCTTCCTATAAAATGCATTCTTTTGCAAGGGATAAGTAGAGCTTAACTAATTTTGACTCGTGAACAATGACTTTGACCTACTGACAGACATAAGATAGATCAGAAATTTATGTTTATTTCAGTAGCTGCAAATCCTCGTGAGCAAACTTCTCCAGAAAAACCCGGAGAAATGTCCTGTTTCCTCTTTGTCAGATTTGTACATTATAAGTATGAGTTACTTTTGTCAGAATGAAAGTGAAGAGAATGCCTGAAAAACTGGAATACAACTTGGCAGAAAATTAAAGCTTCTCCAAGGGAATAAGTGGTAGCTTCTGGAAAACAGGTATAAAAACATTCTCCGCTTATATATAATGAATAATGTAATTATATAAAATTTGCCTTGAGGATAAATTAATCAATAGAATAAATTTGTCCACTTACTCAAAAAATATGGTGATGACGGCAATTCAAGACCCAGCTGGAGAGTTTTATGGAAGGAATGAATGTGAACCGTGAGACTCGGAATATAGCAGCACTAATGAGGAGGGATGCATCACAGGATTTTCTAAGCCCTGAAACTTGAAAGACTCTCGGTACACAGAAAGTTTATTTGAGGCTCTATTAAGTGAAGTCTCAGCTAAGACACTGACAGATCACTTCTGGGAAATAGTAGGTATATGCAGCCATTTCAGAAATACATAAATTTCAAAGAGATTTATTTGGTGTGCTCTCCAAAGACTTGAAAAACTCCCCAGTCAGATGAAAGTTGAGAACAGCAGTAAAAAAAAAGACTCTATAGACATTAGAAGGAATTCTGTAACTTTTTTTCTTTTATTTTTTCAGCTATGGTCCTTTCCTTTTGGATAGTATCCTTATCATAGTTATCTCCATCCCCTTTGCCTCTAGGCTTAATTTCTTGTACTTGGTGCTTAGGAATGTCTCTCTGAGGTGCTGGAAGTGTCAGCACCTTCTTTGCATAGCATGGGACAGGAAAGGTTTAGAAATACATCAACCTTGAAATCTCTGCTTGCTCCTTACCCATTGCACAGTGATGCTAAATCGCTATTTCTAGGGTGAGCATTTCAGCAGATATGAATCAGCCTCTTGCTCCTGATTGTGGCAAGGCAGTGACCCTGGAACCAGAAATCTGAGTGCCTGAGACCCACGTTTTGGAGGTAAACCTCGTATCTTGGTCAGAAGATTTTTGAGAAGCCGCCTCAGCTTTACATGAACATTTTGGGTAACCTACAGCATTCACTGAACTTTCTGGGAGGCACCTGTGCAAACTACGCATTAGGATGTGTCCAAAGGAGGGCAATAAAGATGCTGAAAGGACTAGAGGGCATGACTTACAAGGAGGGGCTGCGGATACTAGATTTGTTCGGCTTGGAGAAGAGGAGACTGAGGGGTGACCACATTTCTGTCTACAACTTCCTCATGAGGGGGAGTGCCGAGGGAATCCAAGGACTGAACTAGGAGCATGATCCAGCAATACTGGAACAACTGTCCATCCATTCTGTGAGTAATAGACACTCACATAATTTGCCAAAACACTGACATGATCAGAGGGGTTTAAGCTATGCATGGCTTTCACTGTTACATCCTACCAGTTATAGACTATGCTTGTTGCTGGTATGGGCACACCCTTTAATGAGGAAAAAATCTGGGTAATAACAGCAAAAAGCACTTAATCTCCCACCTATGGATTCCTTGAGCCTTTCCCCCTATTTTACGTCTATAATAATGGGAAGTCTTGATGCATGGATCATTTGTAATTTCTTAATATAGTGTTTGCTATGAAAACATGCATTTTTTAAGTTTGGCATTTTTGAGATAGCTACACTTCATTTGTTGATGAAGAGCTTCTCGTATCTGTGTTATGGTAGGTAGTACATTGTGCTGCATATAATTTCTAATAAGTGTTTGGGGACATTTCTGGGTTGTCCTAAAAATAAAGAGTGACTCAGAGAATAGGGAAGAGTTTCTGAGGGCACAGCTATGAACTGGTCATTATTAGTAGCCCAGAAATTTGCACAAATTTTACTAAAAAGTTGCACATATTTTGCACTAACCTCATGGGCTCTTTCTTGTCCACAACACACAATTCCTTCCTTTTTTTATTCTTTATTTTAAAAATCTTTGTTATTTCTTCATTTCAGTCAACATGAGTCTAACTGGGGAAAAAAAAACCCACAAAAATTCTTCCCTCTCACCCTTTGAAACCCCCAAACTTTGCAATTAATTGAAGAAAAGGCTGAAATGAAAAACTCATATGAGGGAGGAAAAGTAAGTGCTAGAGAAGTGAAATGTTTTTATCCTTGGTAAAAAAGAACATTGGTATTTTTCTTACGAGGAATGAGGTCTGACTGGAGAAGGATTGCAATCCTAATGAAACATACGGTCTTGTCTTCCCTGGAGGATAAATTTCCTAGGTGGGGAGATGTTGTGGAAAGGAATTGTTCCCTGAACAAATAAATTTATTGTTAAGGAGCACTGCCACCTCTCTCCATCTACGTCAAGAAAGATTGGTCTCTCGAAAGAAATTCTTGTCTTTAACTTAAGAGATTTCTCTGACATTTAAAGAAAGTGGTTCAAAGTAAATAAAATGGTTAAAGTAAGTATTATCAAAAGTAAGTAGTAAGGTGTTAAAATAAGTATTATCAAAATAGTGACTCCTGTTTTTCACTTAATGAAAATCTTTTTTGTATTATACTACATCGAACCTTAAATGCAGCACAATACTGTTTTAGTAAGTAGACCATGGTAATAATATTTAGAATTTTAACTACAAGGTAAAAAATAAAGGTTAATTCTTGTCATTAGAGAAGGAATCCATTGCAAAACTGCAGGGTTTCTTAATTGCTTTTCCTCCAGGGGCAGTTGTTGTGGAATGATCCTGAGCTGAACGAAATATGAGTTTTCTCTCCCTCTCCCAATAACAAACCCTTGCTCATACCTTATAAGCCCTTCAGTTAATTATCTCTGAGAAAACCTCGATTAAGGTTTCTATTTATTTTTCTTGATACTTTGGCTTAGTCAAAGAAGTGCATGTTAGTGAAATAATACATAAATGAAACCTCCTTTATCACGAACCGAAACCCACAGATGATATCCAAACAATTCATTAAAATTTTTAGCCTTGGTTTCTTTTGACTGAGAGATAAACAGTGTAACAAATTGCGGAACAAACATAAATAAATAAAAAATCCCACTTATCTTCACTAGCCAATAATTATACACAAAAACCTTTCAAGCGTAATGAGAAATGACATGAAGTGAGAAATATTTTGATCTGGATGGAGCTTAAATAAACAAAAAAAGAGCAATGGCATATTAAGAATCTTTCCTCATCTATCACAGCCTAATGACAACATTTAAATGACAGAACTAGGTGAACTCCATTGCTATAACAAGTTTTAGAACCTGGAACAGAGCTGAGATTGCAAGATTAGGTTATTTCTGAAGCAGTGTCCTGACAAGGAAACATTTTGAACTCAATTTATTTCCCACCTAAAAGAGACTTTTAAAATGATACCAATTTAATATGGCTCTCTGGTGTCTACAAGGATCTGTAGCCTTATTCTCAGAGAAACCATAACTGCCCACAAACTTGAAAGGCTTGAAAACTGAAATTGCACAAAATAAATGATCAAAAATATCTTGTTAGAATTGTGTGGTAGGCTAAGAACAATGGTTCTGAATTTTTTTTATAGACCAAGCTTTGCGACAATTAATGTCGCAGCATTGTTAACAGCCAGGTCACAAGGCTCGGTGGGAGACTGAGCAGGGAAAGCATTTTCATTTTAAAACCGAACTGATTGCACTCACTCACCAAAAGTCTCATGCTACAATACCCACAAGCACCACAAAGTGTGGGGCTGAATGATTTGTCCAGGGTTAATTACAGGTGCACAGAGGATCGGTGATGCTGAATATAGAGTCATCATCCCATCTCTTACCTTCTCCTTGAACTGGTCACTATGTGTGGGGTTTTGGATGTGCCTCTTTGTATGATTTAGGACCTCATAGGGACTGTGATCTGTCCTTCGTTTTAGTCTGAGATTTAATGTCTTTTACCTTAGACTGCTCTTTCTGGGGCTTCCACACCCAGACTCTCCCATTCATTCTTCATTCATATGAACCTTGATGTTTCTGTTACAAATGTCTATGCAAGGGCAACTACGATGGTCATTTACATTAAAAAATAACAGGAAATATATAACATAATTTAATGGCATTTAGCAACAAAGAAGAAACCGGCCTTTGACAGGTTTTCATGCTACCTAACTTAAGACATCTGATTTGTTCCATTAGTCTCCTGAGGTTCTTTATATAAGGAAAGGAAAAAGATGCCTGTAGATACTAGATTACCTAATTCAGGATTTTTTGCGCTGTATATTTGCATTATACGTACATATATTCATAAATATACATATATATCTATACATACATGAAAAAACTATATATATAATCAAGCTCTGATGCAGTCTTTCTAAGAGAAAACCTAAAATGGCATATTGCATTAAAACTGATCTAATTATATGTGTATATGTATATGCGTATATGTATATATGACAGTTTATTTGGAAATGGCACAGCTGTAACATTGCAACCAGTGGAGATACAACCAGCAATAGCACCAGCAATTCTGCCAACAAATAAATAACCACTATTTTACATTCTGTCTTGTTCACTGTGAGATGCTATATAGACAAGGGGCAAAAGCAATATAAAATGAAATGGCAAAGCAGCATCTCCTTGGATAAAGAATGTCGTGGAGGTGACCAAGCAGTAACAAAAGCAAAAGAAATCTCAGAAACTTTATTCAAGGGTGCTGATTCAAGGAAATTTTGTGATTCAAGTCACAGCTGTTAGAAGTGATTCAATTGCTCGGTGTGTATGTGTGAATTCAAAGGCAGTATCATATACAGCAGGTCAGCTCTCTCAAGCTGCGTGTCCCTGCTATGGTAGACTTGCCCAGTTTCATGGCTTCTTTAAGAGCTTTCTCATCTCCTGTTCTCCAGTGATGCCCTGCAGGGGCTGATCACCACTGGGGGAAGGCAGTTCCCAGCCTTACAGTCTGTACTGGTAGTCTTGAGTGCTACAAGCACTAAGAAAGATCTGAGAAGATCAAACTTACCTTGTTTTGCTTTCACTTTGCCTTCCCCCAGCTGTTGCTAAAAGTGCCTCAAATTTCTACCCTAAAACTTCCCAGAGATCTCCAGCACTATTCTGAGACTGGCAAACAGCCCCTGCATTTCAGCAGTGCTAAGCATCCTTGGGCCCAGCTCACACCATCCTCCCGTGGGGTGCTCAGGTGCGGAGGGCAGACATGCGCGGATGCAGGTAAAAATCACTCGGTAAGGCTCCCTGGCACCCAGAAAGAGAGTGTGAAAACTCAGGCTCCGCAATCAGGCTAGATTTTGTCATCCCTTGATTTCTGGCATGGCCTTTGACAGTAATCTTTTAAGAGAGTTTTTCCTTGGTTTGGTTGGTTGTTCCTCTCTAGTTGTGTAGTTGAATTCAGAGCAGGGTGCTGAAGTGATGATCCTCTTTGAACTTGTCCCATCAGAAATTTTGGAGGCCATTCAGATCCAGGCTGGACGTTAAGAAGCACTTCTTTACCAAGAGGATGGTCAAACACTGGAACAATCCTTTCCTAGAGAGGTGGTCAATGCCCCAAGCCTGTCAGTGTTTAAGGGGCATTTGGACAATGCCCTTAATAACATGCTTTAACTTTTGGTCAGCCCTGACGTGGTCGGGCAGTTGGACTAGGTGATCATTGTAGGTTCCTTTCAACTAAATTAATCTAATCTAATCTAATCTAATCTAATCTAATCTATTCTAATCTAATCTAATCTAATCTAATCTATTCTACTCTACTCTACTCTACTCTACTCTACTCTACTCTATTCTATTCTATTCTATTCTATTCTATTCTATTCTATTCTATTCTATTCTATTCTATTGCATATGTTGTGATGATGAAGTTGTCTGTACTGTGATCAGTCACAGACAGTCCTCAACTTCCGGAGACTTTGCCTTTGCTAGTTTGCAACACAAACTGAATTGGCGACACAATCTGAACATGAATGCGATGAGTTTGAATGCAAACAATTCCCCACGTACATGTAATATGAAAAGCCTGAGAAGAAACATATTTTTATATGAAGACTGAGAAAATTGGGAACAACCTGCAGTCAACATTGACATGAGTTTTCATTTTAAACTCTGAAATTCAAGAGGCTGCAACTGAGCGTATTATGATTTATGATTTTTCGAAACATAAAGGTATGACACAGTTTATAGTTAGAGCCTACTGAGAGAAAGTAGATCAAACTATAAGTTTTGTTACTTCTTCCTAGTGAACCTCAGAAGACAGCATGAAAGGAATTTGATCAGCACTTGTGTACTGATCAAATAGCAGCAGCAGTGAAGTTAGCCACCCATGAATTAACTGTCCAAATATATCAATATCCCACAAAATAAACACCATGTTTCAATTCCCAGGTTTCATCAATACAGTAGAATGGATAGAGGCACAAAAGTGATAATGAAAAATGATGTGTAAACAATGGTAGGGTGTCATGTGAAATGCATTAACACAGAAGTCCCAGCAACCAATATTTGGCAAAGCACTGCAAAATATTCTGGGACCTTTAATATTCCTGGAGTCACACAAAACAATTTTTAAAATGCTAGAGTTTCAAAGCTTAGGTCAACAATGAAAAAGAAGATTCTGTTTTCAGCATGAAATCAACAAAAGAGAGAGTAATAGAAAGCTGTACAATTATATTCTAAAAAATCTTGAAACTATCAATAGTTTTTTGTAGGACAAATATTGATTTAGTCAGAAGATAAATATACATCCATTTCAAGAACTCTGGAGAGTTCATTCATGCTAGAAATTAGTACATTGATCATGTCCTGAGATTTTCTATGCATTTTCTCCTTTCTACAAACACTTGCTGTAGGCATTCCTGAATTTTGAAGAAAGGAAATGTTTTTTCTATTGCAATTCAATATTTTCTAGTGATACTCACCTTGCAAAGTTCAAAACAACCTCCAGGGCATCTGGAAACATAAGGCTGCAGGGCTGTGTGTCTGTACAGTTATATATGTAAACACATAGGTTCATATGTGCTCTCATGTGTATGTTAGTATACATATTTTTTAAAAATGGAACTGCATGTAGCTATAAACCAATCAGTGAAAAAAAAATAGCTTTTGGTACATTTAATAAAAGCTGCTATGAAAACAAAACATGACTGATTTTTCCCTTCAGTTCTTTGCTTGCAATAGGCTGGGAATAAAGTACATGACCCAACACAGACACCATCAAAATCTTGACAGGTAATTAGCTAACCCCAGAGCTGCAGATGCCCCTGAAAGTGCTGATTAGGTGTTTGCTCCACCAAAAACTTAATTACACCTAAAATGGCTGCACAAAACATCAAGTCGTCAGTAGAAAACCATGGCTGCAGCATAAGAGAGCAAAGGCATGAAAGGAAGAAATGAAGAGTGACACTTGATAAGGGAAGGTCCAAATTTTTCTACAGAATTTCTCATCTAGTTTTTTACTTCATTGAGCAGCATTTTGTGTAACAGACCAATAACTTAATTTGAAGCAGGATTTGGGGGAGGGAAGGGGAGAGAGAGTGAGCGAGCAGGATAAGGACAATATTTATTTTTAAGTTGGCTAAATATATAACTATGACCTGGTAAACAAAAAATGTTGACATTACCCTAGTCCAACCAATCACACAAATACAGAATTTCTCAAAAATTCTTCATTCAGGAAATAAAAAAATGTTATAAAAATTAAATAAATTGTGATTGAAAATATTTCAATAAGTGTTTAGTATGAAACACCAATTAAACAATATATACATATTTACATGAAAACTATGGGTTCTTTTTAAACATTTGCAAATGAAAATAACTTTGAGATTTATAGCAAAAATGAAATTTCATTCTTTGATAATCACTATTTTTATGACCCGCATTCAATGAATGTTTTATTGTTGTTTTCAGTACCTCACTCTCATCATATTTATAAGGCATGGATTAGAAGAGGAAACAGTTTCCCACTTATCTAGTGTATGTCCAGCTAAATTTTAGAAGTGAGAATCTCTGAGCAATACTGAAGATATACTTTCAATATACCCTGCAGTGCATTTTTAGCTACATTTAAATCAGTGGTTTATTTTCTTGATAGAGTGCACTAGTGCTAGAAGTACTGTGCCATTAAAGAAGGGGATGTGTTAGATGAGATGGGCCATATCTAACGGAAAAAGCAGAAAAAAAATCTGTTGATGCCATCTAACTGGCTTGAAAATTGTGCCGTTTTCTTACAGCAACTATTTTTATTAGTCATATCAATGTGGTTATGCTTGTTGTTATTTCCATTTGATTTATGTTTTAGCTGTTGGTGGGGATCAGTTAAGTTTATAACCATATAATAAGAGACATCCATTGCCTCCAAGCTAAACAGACAAGGAAAATGATGGAAGGAAATTTTATTACACGAATTTCACCAGTAGGAAGCAAATGCCCATGGAGAAGTGCTGTTTATCAAAATTGTAGGGGATGTCTGCCGAAAAACTGAGAAATGGACTGAGAATACTAAAGTAGCTTTGATTAGCGTTGATCACAAGATCAGGCTTCCTTTCTAGGAGCGTCCCTTCAATATTACGTATATTCATTGAGAAAGAGTACTCTGGAAAAGTTTTCAGTGTGTTACAAGATACTCCGGAACACTCTTATTGAACTTTATAACAGGTATAGTGCTAGATATTTCTGGTATGAAAATATGAAATTTCCCAGGAAATTAATTTAGAAGAGGGGAATAAGATAACAATCATGATGTTGTATTTGTAATACTATTAGTTTGTGAAAATAGTACTAAAATTATTTATCAGAGAAATACAAAGATTGTTTAACTGGATAATACTTTTTTTTCCCAATAATTATTCATAGACTCTGTGTGCTTTCTCAGAAAGGATTATAAATCCTGAGAACAACGAACAAACCAGGTCCTGGAGCCGAATTCATTAGGCAATCTTTCGGTTACTTGTTTTTTCTTAATATATTGGCTTTCACAGATATTCATATTTTTCACGTTTGTAGCCTTATTAAACTTTTTTATCCAGGTTTCCAAGTAATTTCAAGAGAATCACATCTTCCAAAAGAGAACTGCATCAATAACCTTCATATTATCGGGAAAATGAATGTACAATATGTATGATGTTAACAGATCTTGGTCATTTTTCCTTGGAGGTAGCCGTCCCAGGTATTAGGGAATAACTGAAGTGTTTCTACTGGGAAGTTTTTTTTTTTAAGGTATGTTTTCTTCGGTGACATCATTTTCTCTTCATAAGCCAGATAGTAGAACAGCATCAATTAGCAGTCAAGAGAAAAAGCCAGCGGATGGAGCTCTGAGGTCTAATTTAAACTACAGGTTGGTGAAAAATGCTGAAGCTATAAACAAATCTTTCCCTTCTGAGGTTTATGAAAGAAGTGCATAATAATAACTATCAATACCACCTCATTCCTAAAGCACCTTTCACTTCAATACCTCAAAGCACTTTATAAACCATGAAGTAATTATACACTAGATGTCAATAAAAGGAGTTAGGCAGGTTGAGCAGGGAGGTTAAGCAACTTCCCTGAGGTCTGAGCTCTTCTTCAAGATTGTAGTAGAAGATGCCAGGCCTAGGTTCACTAACACATTCATATTTAGGAAAAAAAAAAAAAAAACCACCCAAAACCCTAAACACTGAAGAAAATACTTAAAAACTTTCTTGATTCAGTTTTCTGTCTTCAGCTAAAGTAAAAAACCTTCTTCTTAACTTTCAGCTTTAAATCAAGGAAAATATCAGCAAGAACCCTCAATGTTTTAAGGTATTTAATGATGCCCAGTACTTTTGGGCAAAGTCTGGCATGGAACAATGAAAATTTTTTATCATAATTGCAGCTAATTTTGATGTGAAAAATAAGAAGAAGGCTCACACATATCTTTTGTTCTATTTTTTAAGCTGACTGTATAATTTACATTTTAAGTGCTCATTAAGGTGAAAAATGTCAGTACTGTAGAAAGAGCAAATAAATTACCTTCGTCTTTTTCCCCCCTTTCTTATTACTAACCCAGAGACCACAAAAAAAAGAGTATTCTCAACTAATACAGGAATGAATTTATAATATGTCAAATCACATGCGGGTCGAACACCATTACAGCTCATTTTAATTAGGCCTTTTTCACTGCCTACAGACAAGAGTATCTGTATTAGACTTTAAAATACTATCACTGCTATTATATAGTTACTAGTGTTTAAAATCAATTATATTTTATGGAATGTTATTGCTCACAATTTTATTGCTTATACTGGAAGATCGTAAGATTCACTGTCATCCAGATGCTTTGCAGAAGTGTGTTCAGTGTGTCCAGCTCTCTAGACTTTCACCTTCAGCCTTCATAAAGAACATTCATAGTTTCCAAAAGCCCCCCTTTTAGAGGGTTTAGAGGAGTGTCTTTATTCCCTATGGCTGGTTAGAAATCCAAATTTCTATTCCCTAATAAAGTTTGAAAAGCTATTATCATGAAACAAGAGGTGAAACTAAAAGTATTTTTGGCTTGAGACTCTGAAACCTTGTGATGGCTTGCTTCAGAATCATACTTTTCCCCACAAAAATAAAACGCAAAAAGAACAAACAAACAAACAAAAAAAAACCCCCAAAACCCCCCAAAAGACCACTTTCAGCAATAAGCAGTGAGTAAGCCAACAAAAGACCCATTCAATTTGGGTCAGCCATACCAAGGCCTCCCAACACCAAGAGTTCCTGGACTTTTGTTCAAGTTCCCAAATCTGACGTTTTCCTGCGTATCAACTCTTACGTCATGTTCATGGTTCAAGATTCAGGCTGAAATCTTACTAATCAGAACATCTGAACCCTGAAGTCTCTTCACACCTCATAAACACAATAATTTAATTATTTTATTTAATAAAGAGATATTGTTTTATAATTAATTAGTTATCGATATCACTCTCACTAAAACAACTTCCCACTTAATAAATCTTGTCATGCAGCCTATATTTGGAGTTATATTGTTTGTGCCAAAGAATAAACACACAGGTAAAGTTGTAGGTACTATACTTTTAAGTAATTCTTTTCTGCACAGGATCCCAGAGCATTATTCTCTGTATAACTTACTGCATACATTTTCTGCTGTCCTAGACCTTTATGTTTAAGTTTCTCATGTAATTTTGTACAAGTCTGAAAATCTAGTTCTGAGATATTTCAAAGAAAGAAATCAGGCTTGATTCAACTATTATTTTCCCTATTATTTATTCTCACAGGGCCCCAAATATATGCACCTTTGGATAAACCCATTCATAAATGTCATGTTTGAATACAATATTATAAATTTACGCAGTAAATTCATATCTGATTCAACTTGCTGAGACGCTTTTACCTTTTTCTTGTACTCTGAGACTGTGGAGCTCAGTTATTCAGAATGAATGTAGATTCTCACCCAGCTGACTGTATTTTCTACAAATGATTTTTTTTTGGTAATAAAATGGAGTTTTATAGGATCGTGTGGATAATTATTTTAGAGAGTTTATGGAGAGAAAACTGATCAAGAATTAATTTCAATTAACCTTAACTCTTATTTACACTTTTTTCTTCATTTTCACACAATCTCTTTAATTATTTCCAATGGATATAACAAAAACCGCATTGCATGCTAGAATGGGAAAGATCTGCCATTTGTGTTAATCACAGTGAATATTTCACAGATAATATAACGTGTAAGAAAGAAATGGCCAGTAATTACAGTTTCAGATTGGGAAGCATGGCAATTGGTTTGGTTCCTGTTCTTGACTGAGGTAGTATTTCCTAGTGACCCTGAGTAAATTGCTTTTATAATATATAAATGTATGATGATGTAGCAATAAAAAATTCACAGTGTGCGAACAAAGCAATGTATAAACATCTGACACAAAGATAATGTATTTCTGCCTCTTTCTTCACTTATCTGTAAAAAGTGGTTAAGTTACTATTCATTACGGACGGAACAAAAACTTTTGGTATGAAACCGATACTTTTTTAACATTTCCTCCTGAAAATGTTCTCTAAAACATCCCAAAAGGAAATGAAGATTTTCTTGAACATTTCTGTTAACCACTTTTTATTAAAACTAAGGGATTAAAAAAATGTTCAACCAGCTCTATTGCTTAGTTTAAATGACAAGAATAAGTGGAGAGAGTCAACGTATTATAGTAACCCATTGTGAAGCTTCTAAATGAACGATGCTGTAAAAGCTAAGGATTATCATAATGTTTGTTTTTATCTTTTTCAGCAGTCATGAAACTTCAAGCCAGATGCTGCTGTGTATGTGTGAAGTTAACACTGACAATAATTGTTCATGTCACTGGGTTTGATATGGGAGTCTGTTTTACTCTAAATAAAGAAAATAGCACAGAGTCTGACTTCAGATTGAAATGCTTTTGGGAGGAGGGAAAATGGAATTGTTTATCTATCAGCATTAATAATGTGCTGATAGGTAAACAAGGGAAAATGTGATTGGTTTTTTGTATCAGCATTTGCACCATTATCATTACATGGATATTTTAGGCAAAATAGAGCAAGAGAGAAATTATCATTCATACTAGTGGTAAGACAAGTTGCATTTGTATGTTATTTAAGCTGTAAGGCATCCCAGGAGGTACGGATAAAGCCTAATATTATTATTTTCATCATAACTGAAGGTGGTCAGCTGTCAGGTTTTCTATTTTTTATTGCAACCAACCCTGTAAGGGGTGATAGATCTCGTAGGTATAAGAATACCACACCTTGCAGTACGTTATTGTCTTTACAACAAAGCCATGTGAAGAACTGTGGGACTCTGCTCAATCAAATAATGCAAAGACTTCAAAAATTAGACTCCTGGCTGTGGTGCAGTCAGATGAGGCCACACCAGGTGACAAAAGGCCTGAGGAAGAAGGATGAAGTACTGTCGTGGTTTAAGCCCAGCCGGACTAATCACCACACAGCTGCTCACTCACTCTCCTTCCTCAGCTGGACAGGAGAGAGAAAATATGAGGAAAAGGCTTGTAGGTCGAGATAAGGACATAGGGAGATCACTCACCAATTACCATCATGGGCAAAATAGACTTGACTTGGGGAAATTAGTTTAATTTATTACCAATCAAAATCGGAGTAGGATAATGAGAAGTAAAACCAAATCTTAAAAAAACAACACCTTCCCCCCACCCCTCCCTTCTTCCCGGGCTCAACTTCACTCCCAAACCTCTTCCCCCGCCCGAGCGGCACAGGGGGATGGGGAATGGGGGTTGCGGTCAGTTCATCACACGTAGTTTCTGCCGCTCCTTCCTCCTCACACTCTTCCCCTGCTCCAGCGTGGGGTCCCTCCCACAGGAGACAGTTCTCCACGAACTTCTCCAGCGTGGGTTCTTCCCACGGGCTGCAGTTCTTCACGAACTGCTCCAGCATGGGTCCGTTCCACGGGGTGCAGTCCTTCAGGAACAGATTGCTCCAGCGTGGGTCCCCCGCGGGATCGCAAGTCCTGCCAGCAAACCTGCTCCAGCATGGGCTCCTCTCTCCACGGCTCCACAGGTCCTGCCAGGAGCCTGCTCCAGCATGGGCTTCCCACAGGATCACAGCCTCCTTCAGGCATCCACCTGCTCCAGCGTGGGGTCCTCCATAGGCTGCAGGTGGATATCTGCTCCACCGTGGACCTCCATGGGCTGCAGGGGGACAGCCTGCCTCACCATGGTCTTCACCACGGGCTGCAGGGGAATCTCTGCTCCGGCGCCTGGACCCTCTCCTCCCCCTCCTTCTTCACTGACCTTGGTGTCTGCAGAGTTGTTTCTCCCACATATTCTCACTCCTCTCTTCTCCGGCTGCCGCTTCCTGGTTTTTCCCCCCTTCTTAAATATGTTATCACAGAGGCGCTACCACTGTTGCTGATTAGCTCAGCCTTAGCCAGTGGCAGATCCGTCTTGGAGTCGGCTGGCATTGGCTCTATCAGACATAGGAGAAGCTTCTAGCAGCTTCTCGCAGAAGCCACCCCTGTAGCCCCCCCTGCTACCAAAGCGCTGCCACGCAAACCCAATACAAGTACATTGAGCATCATCAGTCCTTAGACATCTGACTGTAGATAGGGTTAAATCCCTGGTCAGGACTACAAATTCCAATCACCAATTGGAGGAAATCCATGTCTAAACCTGGCGGCATCAATTATGCAATGCTGCCACAGGGCTAACTTGGGAGTCGTGGTGACAACTCATCCACACTACAGAGAAATGTATGTGGGTCTAATTCTAGAGGGAATTTGGACTCGGATTTCTTTCTCTTTGGACAATGTCAACAACACTTATCAGAAGTCTCCACCTGAGCTGCAGTTCATAGCCACACAGCATTTGGAAAGTTTGGACTCTCACAGACTCATGTGTGATTTCAATATCTGCTTTAGATGCACTCCAGGGTTCCCAGAGGATACCCATTAACTTGGACAAGAAGGACAAACAGAGAGTAAGCTGATGAGCTTACAATATCTAAACCAGGGTGGATAACCTTTAGAATGTCCTTTTTATGCTTGACTAGTTTGAAAGAGAAAGTCAGACCAACAGTAAAGCAAAAGAACTGCTTGTATTTCTGAAAATACAGGAGTTCTCCAGTTTCAAATTGGAGTGGTTACACTGAGCATCTTGCCCATTAGTTTTCACTCTCATAGATGCATATTCTCAAGTGCAAGACTAAATACCTTAAGTTCTGGATCAAGTTTCTTGCAATGAAAATGAGAATTTTACACACGAATATATGCCAACATCTCATAGGTGATACTCCAGGTTCCTCACAACACAGAACAAAATAATATTGGCTTATCCTTTCTAAGGGCAATAAAATGAGCCATTATCAGACCCCAAATATGTCCCCTTTAGGTAACACATGAATACATCTTCTCCTAAAATCAGCACTAATAGTTATCAAAGAAATTATAAAGACTTAAACGTCTTTTATATAAGCCTATTTCACTAAAATAATTTTGATTTTTCTCCTACTTTTCCTTATTTGGTGCACAGGCAGTATCTTTCATCAGAATCATAATGAGCCTGGAAAAAATATATTTCACTCCATTGTGCTTGTTGGCAGACAAATGCTTTCCACGTGCAGTAGCTCAAATATAATACTAAAAAGCAGGTTTCCAGTAATAATGGTAAATGTAATAGCGAAAACGTCCTGACATCATTGTCATTAATGATCCTTTGCATTTCTACTGATGTGTGGAAGATAGATAACCATATCTAATAATACACTTGATATTGTGAGGGGTATTTAAAAGTGTCCTAATCTTTGCATCATTTTGAAGCCTCCAGTCATGATGATAAGATCAAGGTCCCAGACTAAAGGAAGTTGCTTAAATTCACATTCCTTAAATACCTGATGCTAAGATTTGGGAAATACTGAAGACTGGGATTCTACTAGCTTGTAACAGGCTATATGGTAAAAAGCATGAACATCCTCAGCCAACATTTAGTCTAAAATTTTCAAAAACTTTGAAACTTGGAAACTTAAGAGTACCTACAAATCCTCACAACAGAAATCACACAGGCAGTGAATTTGTATCTTCATCTACACACAATCAGCAAGGCTGACCAAACTGTCAAGCAACTTGAGTTTTGAACACTTGGTAAATAAGCTCTCCTCTCCCCAGTTCCAGCCAGTCACGGGATGGAAACGAAAAGCTCTCTCGCTTTCAATGACTTCAATTTATTCCATTAGCTACAGTTGCCCATATAACATGGTGCTTGTAAGGAAAACCTATGACTGAAGAATACACTTAGTAATTTCTGTGTCAATATTCATGAAAACATGACATTCATTGTGGCATTACAAAAGCACTGACAGCAAAGTTTCTTGGTCAGCTTCCTTTTGAAGTAGATTTGGGCTTATTAGTGAATGTAGCAAATAATTTTCTCAAGTGGAGAAAAATAGACTCTTAAATTAATTTTTTAGACATAATAGCAGTAATATGTCTTTAATTAGCCTAGCTACCAGAAGACTGATTATAAACTTGTACCAAGATCTAATCTAAACCACTTAAAACTATGAGCAACTCCTATCATAACAAAAGGAGCCAAGTTAAATTCCTGCCAGTGAACACACTTTTGCCTAAAATGGTTGCTATTTTGTGCTAAAGTGTAATGTTACTTTTTCAGCTTCTCATCTTAAAAAATATTTTTTTATCCACAAATATTTCAAATTTAACAAGAAAAAATCTCAAATTTTTTTTTTTTTTTTTAAAAAAAAAGGATCCAGTAACCATGTCCTCCAAAAGGCCTAAAAATCTGAATTTTATTCTGTCTGATATGGTGTTATGAGTAACACAACCATTATAATTTTGAGTACTTTTGTTTAAGTCACTAGAAGTAGTTTGTAGGAAAGCTCCACACGTAAGGAAGCTCCATCAAAAGTTACAGGCTTTACTGACGCCCCATTACATGCAGTGCACCTAAACTCATGTATATACAAAAATGTAAACCATGAGCTGGTGCTGCCATATTGTAGGACTTTCCATCAAAATATTGGATTTCCTGCTCCTTTCCCTCATTCCTATCTATGCAAGTCCCACTAGTTTCCTTCCTGCCACAATGCAGCTGTTTTCATGAGTCTCTCCTCGTGAAAAGTATGTTAGTAAAGACATCAGCTTTGGAAAGTATGCTGGTAAAATTACTTAGCAAAGAAAATACCAAAAGGTAGTGCTCATTCATATACAAAAAGCACAACTTTTAAAGTGTCATAGGACATGCACACCTTGTGTTCCGTTACGCATGGGTTCTTCATGGGTTCTTGACTCTTAATTGATAGAACAATCCTTAAAATGACTAAGTTCTCCAAAAAGTGAACTTGAAAGTACTGGAAATCATATCAGAGACATGTTTTCACAGGTTTAAACTAAGCAAGGCTATTGGAAATCTTTCACAATCAGATATTTGCCTGAAATACCCTTAAAATATCCCCTAAGATGAAATATGTTATGGAAGATTTACCTGTAGCAAGAAATTTAATGTAATTCTCATCTTTCTATGTCTTGTAAACTTTCAAGGTATGGAAATAGCTCTTGATAGAGAAGTGATTTTAATGGGTCAAAATAAGGAGGGATGAGTGATTTTTAATTCTCTCACCTCATTTTTTTTCCAGTGAGTACTGAATCATCATAGGCAAAGTCTGTGACAGCTCATCCAACATTTGCCAGCACAGGGAAAGCCTCTGGTCTGAGGAAGGACAGCTAGAAATAGGACCTCTGAGAAATAGAAATAACCAGTTATTAAGGAGGTGTAATCACCTTCCCGAGGTGCGCAATACATATGTCACGTGCTTGATTTTTCTGCCTATTTAAGTAAAAGTTCTTTAGAGAAGCCCAGTCAAAACAAAACTTCATGAAGCTGCTTTCAAAAGTTACTATATTCACATAGTTACTTGGCAGTTTATTGCCAAGAGTTTATTGAGATTTTTCCTCTTCTGTTCAGTCTCTTGTTGTTTTATCTGTACTGTGCTATGTGAATAGCCTAGCTTCAATCCAAACAATTTTTATCCATGGACTAACTCCTAGTATCCTCATCCTGAGTATTTCAGTGGCTCTTCTAGACATTATAGTCTCAAAGCTACCATCATCAGGGGCCAGCAGAGACCTGCACGTGCAATCATTCATCCACCTTTCAGACAGTGGACACTCAGAATAGCACATGGACCTCCCTGGGAAAGGAATATGGCTCTGCAGGCACACCAGATAGCTGACGGTAGCCCTTGAGCCATCGCTACACAATACACCACAGTTTGCAAACCACTATTTAACAGTATTCTAGAGAAATTGCTAACGAGGAAGAAGCTGCTGGATATCCAAGCCAGTTTATGTCCAGAAGCAGCAGATTATTATACCTTTTGCAAAACCTCTGTTTTCCTCAAAGGAGATTTGCAGGGGCTTGTTTGTGAAGTTTGTTGCTAAGAAACAGATATCTGCTACTCACTTAGCTATTGAAAGAAACTCATTTATGTTTATGGATCTTCCATCTCGAAGACAGAACTCTTTCTATAGGCAAACTCTTCGATTTAACTATGTAAGGCTGAATTCAGATACACACAGACACAGAAAAGCCCTGAACCAACAAACAAACTGATAAAACAGATTGTGTAGCTGATGTAGCCACTGGCAGGACACAGCTGGAGTTTATTATTCCTGTATTCATAAAGCAACCTTGCCCTCAAATCTTCTTATTTTGATGTACTGCTTTTGTGTTTCATAGTGTCAGCATTGATTGAAGCTGATTGACTCACTCCTGCTGTAGGATACAACATATAAAAAAAGGAAAATCTGCTGCTGAAGAGACTCAGGCTGTGGCTGAGGATAGATGGCAGGACCAGCACCAGGCGCAGTGATTAATAAATGATGGATTCTGGAGCAGACCAATATATTTCTGAAATTCTCCTGTACTGCAGGGTGCCTGTGTAATACAGAATTCTCAGACCTGATAAGAAGCAAAGCAGAAGACAGCAAACAAACTTTAAGATATCTGCACAAAGGAAAGTGGCTTTAAGATTTCCACAAAGCATGTATGTTTGAATAGATGCTTCAGTAAGAGATTTCTGGGACAATGAAAGGCTTTCCAAGGTGCATAGCTTCTAAATACGCTTCTTTTCATATTCAGAGAAGGCAGATGACAGGCTAGCCTTAAAAAGTCTATTAAATCATATCTGATATAAAGCAGACATACAGTCTAGAAGGAGTTATAAAAAATGTGCCCTGCCTTTTTAAGACAGTAAGTGTGATTCAGATTGATGCCTCCGGCTAATACCTTGGCATGCGAAAGCACAGCCATTATGTTAGAACAAGGGAGCTGAAAGCCCTCAAACTAAGCGATGCTTATTTGAAAATAGGAGGTGAAGGGAGTACAGGGAAAAAAACCAGATATTCAGCTGTTTACCCAAGTCATTACAATCTTGAAAAGAACTGGAAAGCCTACAAGGCCCGTTTCTTGAGAGAATTCAAGAATTCACCTCAGTGAGTGCAGCTGTGTCATTTTTCCCCTAAGGGAGAAGAGTGAAAAGAAGCAGGTGAGAGTAACCTGAATTGAAAGCCAGGGGCTGGAGGCAGACAAAGGAGGGGAACAAAACCTGCCTGGGGAGCTGAGGCTGGGGTTTTGACCTGCTGTCCTGCCAGAGAGACTGTGCAGGACAATCTCCAAAAGGGGAAGGAATGTTCTCTAAACACGGGTTCAGTTCGGGTTTAGCTGTGCGACATCACTCCTTTTGTTTCAGTATGGTTTTCTTCCTTTCTTTTGGTACTACAGCCCACGTTCGTTTGAATGTCAGGAAATTTTCTATGCGTAGTCTCAGGAGGAAAACTACCTTTATTGTATAAGATGTGGGAATGAAGAAAGGAAAGTTAACGGCTAGAGAATTTGAAGGGGAAAAAATGTGGACAACAACAAAAGAAAAGAAATACAATTGTCTTGGAAAATGTGGGAGCAAAACCAGGGTGATTATATGAGCCTCCTTATCTGTACTCCTGGGGGTCTTAAACTAAACTTTAAAAAAAAATACCAAAACCCCAAAAATATCCCACCAACGCCCCCCAACAGTTTTAGCTCTCTGTTTAGCAAGGATTCAGATCCCAGCTCTGATATAGCACAACTATAAAACCTTGGAACATATTGCTGTGAAAGAAGTCTGTACAAAAACGAGAAAGGTGAAACTGCGGAGACGGGCTGGGCTGTTGTGATCGGGCATATTAGCAGCTCAAGGATGCGAGAGGAAACTCACCAACATGGAAAGGTGTAAAATGCTGATGGGAAAAAAAGAGGGAGGCTGGTTGGAAGCTATGAAGCTGTACATACCCTGCTTGCAGAATTTCAGTGTGTTACCGAAAATCGTAACCAAGAAAACTCTCCAAACCAAATGATAGTTTAGAAAGCCGACATTGGTTTATTGCAGCGCTGGGTGCATGGGAGATTTTTCCACCTAGCATGCACACCTGGTTGAAATTTATACCAAAGACTTAAACAATTTAGTTAGCATACGAAGAACACACCCCTTTGTGCAAACTTTGTACAGATAAGTTAAGATATTGCATCAGATGAACTGAAATATGTATCAGTTTTCCTGGAAACATGCTGGCTGTGGTGACTGGCTGTATTGGGTTATGTTGATGTTGTTTACCTTGAGACAAACAGTATAATGAGATATAGCACCTTGGAGGAGCTTCTGGGTCTCCTGATAACAACTGATATACAAACTTGAGACTTGGTATTGTTTACACACCAAACAGCAAAGTCAGTGAAATGCCCCAAATGGGTGTCCTAAGGCTGACCTACCTCATTCTAATGTTAAAACCCACACCTCCGAGCTAGAAAAGCCCCCAACCCAAATAAGCCCCCTACTCTCTGGGCATGCCTAGTGAATTAAAAGAGAATGGTAAGTTTAAGATGAAGTAAGAAAGGTACTAACCAATAGGGTGGGACCAGTAGGCATAACTAACTTTGTTAACTTTTTAAATACTTGTCATGATTTCAACTGGGTGTGCATGCTAGGAGGAAAAATCCCCCCATGCACCCAGAGCTGCAATGAACCAATGTCGGCTTTCTAAACTATCGTTTGGTTTGGAGAGTTTTCTTGGTTATGATTTTCGGTAACAAAATCATGACAAGTATTTAAACAGGTAACAAAGTTAGTTACGCCTACTGGTCCCACCCCTTAGCTAACTATTGGTTAGTATCTTTCTTACTTCATCTTAAACTTACCATTCTCTTTTAATTCACTAGGCATGCCCAGAGAGTAGGGGGCTTATTTGGGTTGGGGGCTTTTCTAGCTTAGAGGTGTGGGTTTTAACATTAGAATGAGGCAGGTCAGCCTCAGGACACCCATTTGGGGCATTTTTCTGACTTTGCTGTTTGGTGTGTAAACAATACCAGGTCTCGAGGTTGTATATCAGTTATTATCAGGAGACCCAGAAGCTCCCCCAGGGTGCCATATCTCAGTACACTGTTTATCTCAAGGTAAACAACATCAACATAACCCAATACAGCCAGTCACCACAGCCAGCCTGTTTCCAGGAAAACTGATGCATATTTCAGTTCATCTGACACAATATCTTCTTAACTTATCTGTACAAAGTTTGCACAAAGGGGTCTGTTCTTTGTATGCTAACTAAATTGTTTAAGTCTTTGGTATCAAGTGTACCTGGGTAATGGCGCCTGAACAAACTGACGCAAAAAACTAGAGGATTTGCAGAACTTACTCAAAAAGATTCTTTCATATTCAGTTGCTAAACAACTCGATACAGACAGAAGATTTGCATTTCTTTTCACTCTTGGGTCCTTACAACCCCCCAAAAAGTTATTTTTAATGACACTGAGCTTTTGAGATTCATTAATACTAGGCATAGCATTATTATTTTCTGCTTTGCATAATGAATAGTGGCTTGTCATTAAAAAGAAAGCCCAGTGAAACCCAAAAAAATGTAGTATTTTTTTGTTTAAAATATAAAACCAGGCTGACTTTGAATTTAGAGAAACAGTTTGTCACACTAACTGCATCTCTGACTTTCCTGGGTTTTTTTTGTGTTTTCTTTTTTTTAAATTATTCCCTTCTGTCTAATTAAAACCAAAATAATCTGATTAGACAAAACATTTCCATTCATTTGTTTAGCAACAAATCATCTGAACGTGAAACAAATATGGTTGGTAGAGAGGAGAATTTCGTAAGTAGTAAAACTACCCAGGAACAGAGCTGCTGTTAGTGCCCAAGACAGTAGAGAGAGACCTCTCCATGTGTGCAGTGAGTGAACAACCCCTTGACTTTGGCAGCTGTTGCTGTTGCTACCTTGCACCTCTGCCTAGAAGTAGAGGACAAACCAGGGGTGTTTATCCTGTGACATTGCTTGCATTTGAGATTCAGATCAAAACAGCAGCAGGACAAGTTTAGTTGCATTTAGAGACATTCAGTAGATAGAAAAACTTATAATACCTAAAATATAGACTTTTTTTTCCCTGAGTAAATGAAATTGAAGTTTGGATTACACCTTTGCATAAATAAATCACAGCAAAGTCTTTTTTTGCAACGTTCCAGACCTGCTTCTTCATAATTTCCTTAACTTTCTGACCTTCTTGGGATGTGGAAAATGGTGGATTGGGTGATGAAATACCACAATAATCTTGCAGCTTGGGCTGATTTTTTGTCATTAGATCTCAGCCCAAAAAAGGTAGGGTATGTTTCTTCAGGAAGGATGAGAGATTTGCAGTCATGTGCAGAAAGGTTATCTTTCTTTTTCGGGAGAATGATCAGTGTGGGGTCAGCTTGTGGTGGTCTTTCAAAGTCAGTTCCACTATGCTCTTTCCTGGTAATAGTTTATCACAATTTGAAAGTAGATTAAAGTCCTTAGTCTCTACAAGAGAGGGAGTTCAATCTTTCTAGCACTCCTAAAATGCAACTGCATCCTTATTAAGGCTTCAGTGCCTGTGTTCAGTGACTAAATGTAAGTAGGATTAAAAAAAAAAAAAGGCTCCCTAGTTGAAAGCAAGCCAGACAACCTTTCTCCAACCTCTGGAAAATAAAAATAAAATCCTTGTAAAGAAAAACTTTTGGCAACAGATCTATATGTAGAACGCATTCATCAATGTAACACAAAGTGAACGAGACCCTTAAAAGGGACAATACTGTATGAATAATCATAAGTGTTTCTACTTGGCATTAGTTCATTAGTCTGTCACAGACATGTAATGTACTACTCAGGAACTCTTTAGCAAGTGTACAAGATGAACAATTTTTGGCTGTAAGTGTTGGTAGGATGAGGTAGGTAAGCATGAGAATATGTTGATTAGCAAAACCACAAGTGGGTGACTTACGGAAGCTTTGCAAAATAAGACTGTAACTGTGCTCTGTCATTCCACTATGCTCTGCTTGGTGTCACACGGAGTTAAAAAAATAAGGCGTGAAGGGCCTCTGGGGGTGAACAAAAGCATAGAAGTGAAATTTCATTTATACTGTGAGTAGCTTGATGCGAAATTCAAACAATGCAAGATCATTGTGATGGGCAACAGAAAGACCTTTTCACAGAAAACTGAAATTCCCTTCGGAAACACTGGTTTACACTGTCCTGTCAACACAAACTCTATTTTGCAGTATTTCTGTACCGTAACTCTGGTCGGGTAAGTCAAGCTAGGTCAAGGGAACATCAGCAGCTGTGTTCTAGGAAACAAGGGCTGACGCTTAATGTTTCTGAATAATCAGTAATGTTCCTAGGGGATATTTCGGTTCCTTTGGAGCCTGCTCCAAGCCAGTATCTGAACACGGCATTAAAGAGGCTTGTCATTTTTCCTATGAAGTATGAAATTGAGCTCATGTCTATGTTTTTCTATGAATGACTTAGTGCATTCTTTTATTTTGATATTATTGCCAGTTTCTCTACCAACAAATTATATTCTCTCTGCTTGCAATTCTGGCTTAGACTTACAAAATAAAAGAACTGTAAATATCTTTTTTTTTCATATAGAAGGGAAGAAAAGTAAGGTAAAAGTGTCAATACTCCTCTCTCCCAAATTCGGGAACTGTTTACAATGTACTTGGAGATGAATGTGAAGCTTGATAAGCTGGTAGAATAATCATCAGTGGAAAACTACTAGAAGTGGGAGGAGTATTAAAGGGCAGAAATAGGAATCTTGTGATGCAGCAGTGTCCGATATTTTAGATCAGAACAACAAACAGCATATCTTGAAATGTTATAGTTCAACCTGTGCACAGAAAAAATGGATTATAAAAAGAGACATAGAAGCTATTTTAATGAAACAGACTGATAGCCTGGCAGTAAACTGTACCTGATGAATTGGATGAAAGCCAAAAGAAAAAAAGCAAAAACTGAGAAGACATAAATCTAATGTCATCATTTTTGCAATAACTTCTTAAATTGTTTCTGTCATTGAATAGTTACACTTAAAAAGCTATCATACATCTTGAGCTTCAGTAATTAACTTTTTCTTTCTTTTTTATGATTCCAGGAAAAGATGATTTAAGAGGGTTTGTCTCTTAGAGACTCTGGCTGACAATGTTCACATCTGAGGAACAGTGCGATACGTTAGTATTATAAACTTGGTTTACATTCCCGTGGAAAACCTTGCTGGGGTCATGTCCCACAGGAGAAGCTGATCAGCACTGCATTAGGTCAGCTGAGCTATCTGGTATTTATACCAGTTCAGCAAGGGAAGTTATATGATTTACTAGTAAGCACAGTGTAATTACCTGAGGCCAAAACACTAGACAATTTTAACACATAGAGCATTGGCCATTTTGCAGCTCGAATAATTGCAGCTGCTTTTTTTTTTTTTAAAACCAAAAGAGTTTTTCAATGCAAGATTTCCAAATATTGAAGTAGTATCCTAATCCTCATCTAGAAGTTAATTCAAAAAGGAAAGGCAGACACACACACAGAATTTAGGAGTTAAGATGGGAATATTAATAGGGATTGAGCAGTGCAGAACTCTGAACAGGACCCAGAAGAGTCATTCCGAGACAGCAGAGGAGGACACAGTTCTATGAAAAGGCAAGCACCTTGAGCTAGTGGAAACTTTAATCACTGTCACAAAACTCTTCCTATGCTTTTTGCTTCATAAACTCTTTAAATAGACTCTAATTAAATACTGCAGGATTCTGTGGTTCTAACAGAATGACTAAAGGCGAACCACTGCTCTTGCAGGGACAAGCATAACCACAAGCCTATCAGAAGACAAAGTCTTGAGGAATATTTTCCCCCAGTTTGTGGATGATAATAGTGGAATTAATGTGAAATCTTTGAAAGACCACTGGACTTAGATTTAATTAAGAATCCCATGAACCACAGCAGAGCAGCAGTGTAGTGCACAGTGTGAAATATAATTGTTACTGTAAAGGTTAATGAGTTAATTAGCCACATTGAAATGTTTAATTCAAGTGAATGTTCATCCGTTATCTGTAATGGTAGCCATTTTGTTTCCTCTATTTACACAGTCTAGGGTTTTCTATCCCCAATATTCTCTACAGGTATGAAAATCAACATATGGCAAGCTGGCTTTAGCTAAAAACTGGGCGGGAGGAAAAAAAAAAAGGATATTATGGCCTTGATTCTAAATCTAACTTTTTATTTCCAACTACAACATAATGTACTTGAGAGAGGTTTAAGACACATCCCAGAGCAAGCCATATTAATTCATCTGCATGATTGGATTTAGCACAAATCAGACACTTCTCGCAGTTGTAGTTCTCCTCCTTGCTTCTAGGCAGCAGTAAATTTACACCAACATAGACCAGCACAAGAGTAGTACTGGCTGTATGCTGGCTCAATTAGCCTGGCTAGTGAGCAAATATGTTACTTTTGGCCAGAAAATAAGCAAGTGATGAGAAGAAAAAATAAAGATCTTCAGATTTTTCGAATGAGAACACAAAGATATCCATGAATCTTTTGAGTTTGCAAAAACATTCAGAAGATTTTTTATTTATACCCAGTGTGTAATGGGGGCAGGAGGGGAAGTAAGGTAAATTTTACTTTTTACATAGAAGAGCCATGATCCATGATCATTACTTCCTTTGTGGGAAGTGGCAGTTTGACTTCCAGCCCAGGCCTAAAATGTGAATACACCGTTTTAACTGAAGAGCATATGGATAACATTAATGTTAGGAACTTGCTATTTACAAAGAATGGATAGATCTGACTAAAGTGTTGTGATTTCCTCATGACAAAATGGGAGAAACATGATATTACAGGGACTGTAATAGAAAGAAAGTTGTTATGCTTTGTTCAGAACTATTTTGTCATTTTTTGTTTCTCAATTAAAAATCAAAACAATTGATTTGTATTTATATTTGCTTATTTATAGTAAAAGTTGAATATTTTGGGACGTTGGGAAGAATAAAATACATTTCTGCACGTCACTCACTTACCCAGTAATGTAATATAATCTACCCCTATTAGGATTTCTATTACAAAGATTTATGTTGAAGATGTTTTTAGTTATTGTTTTAATCCAGTACTTTAGACACATTTTTTAGAGTGATATAGCTACAATTTAACTGCCAATTTACATTTCCATGCTTTCTTGGGGGTACTCATATCAGATCATTCCTCATGATATCCATTAAGTCTGGGTGCCTACTGTTGAATTAAAACCACAGCAGTGGAACAACACAAAGCAATATTCCACTGTGAAAATGCTCTGCTGGATCAAACATTTTCACACAATCCTAAAAAAGGCATATCCTGAAAGGGATTTGAAGTTGCAGAGCTCTGGCAGAGTTTGTGCCAGTCTGGTTACCGAATGCACATCTTCCCCACTTCAGTTGTCCTTTAGCAGGTCCAATGAGTTTTTCTTCTGCCTTTTCTGGTCTCATTCCTACCCTCTGTGTGTGCAGATTTTAATTTTCTTGCAACTTTCCTTTCCAGCCATGCACTTTTCCTTCTGTGTAGTCAAAACCTAAGGCAGTGGAGGAACTTTAAGACACCCCTGACGACAAAAGCCACAAACATCTGCAGGATGTAATGGGGACAGGCACCAGACACATAAGCAGTGCGTGGTCCCAGTGCAATCACCTGGTGTAAAGCTCCCTCGTGTACCATCCGTAATTCATATGCGGTGGTACTAATTCCTGCACAACCTTGACATAGCTAACCAGCACTGCGAAATGAAAGACTGGATCCCAATTCTAAACCATAATCAAGTCCCACTACCCTACGCATGTTCCTGTGTAGACAAGACCTGCTGTAGATCACACGAGCCACTTCATCCCAATTCTGTTTTTCCATCATCTTTTGCAGATCTCTTTCTACCCTTTTACCACCACCGGTACCTGAGTGATACGATCTTTGATCTGTGCTTGTCTGTATGCACTCATTCCACCATCTTTCAATTACATAGCACCACTTTTGCCTCATATAATGTGACTCAGGTTACTCTCTGAACATGAAAATTATCATGCTGTTTAGGGGGAACAAGCTCTTGACGTCTTTTCAAAACTGTACTCCTGCTTTCCTTGGTTCAAAGGGGGAATCAAGCCATGCATCTGCTAGTGCTGCTTCAGCTTGAAAACAGGTCTTTATATAGACTTTTAAAAGTCTGCTACTTTTTATTTTACTCTAAAGCAAGCCAGCCAGCACCAAAGACACTGGGGAATACTGACAGGCAACGTAACTTGAATCTTTCATAACACTGATGCCAAAACTTGTCATGACACTGCCAAGGATCAGCCTGCTATTCAATCTTTTGGACAATAAATGTGTATATTTTGGAGGGATGCTTTCCAAGTTGAAAGGTCTTTTTCTCTTTCACCCTTTCCTCTCCCCACCCTCCTATCAGCAACCCAAGTCCTCAGTGATTCAGTCTTGCTGGAGAGCCAGGGCTTGTTTTGGGAAATATCTCACTACTTGCCAATTCTTCAGAAATAACTATTTTGATGCAAAGCTTGGATCCTCTACCAGCCTGCTTCCCAACTTATAGTAGAACGAACCTGGAACTGTTCTAGACCTTTATCTTCTGAAAATTTGGTTAAATTCAGTTAAGCCTAAACTAGATTAAAAATCATTAAAGGAGTCAGCCATACTATCATATTATTTTCATTTCCTTAGTAGGTGGAAAATGATCTATGATATACCCAGCTCTTCTGTTTAAAGCAAGTTCTTACCCATTAGTTGTTGATATCATATCTCTGACATGAATTGTGAATGACATGCTGTGAATGAATAATGTTCATGCAAAGACGGTTCAATCTAAACAAGACTGCTAATGTGCCATTCCCAAAGGATTAACGCACTAGTACTGAATTAGGCATCTATTACTCAATATATTGATTTCAGAGCACTATATTAACTGGGAGAAGTGTGTGTATTAATGAAAACTCCCTTGAAATATATTTCCTTTTAAATTACAATGCATGTTTTATTTGAGTGGATTGCTAAGTTATCTGAAAGTGGACTGGAAAGTGACTAAAGATTAAGGATTAATTTCCTTGGTATTACATGAAAAAGATCGCTTCCTTCTTAGAGATAACTTGCCACCAGGAAAATAAACTATATGCAGACTTCCAGTTCACACGTTTTAGTTATGGAAGAAGGAGATGTTATACAGCACAAGGGTGGAAGAGTGAGAATGTCTCAGATGTAAGAACAACACAATAAAAATTAATAATATTTGCACTGGTTGATTATATACAAAATGTGGGATCAAACTGGTAATTTTTTAGCCTGTTTTTCTAAGCAAATGGACTGTTTGTATGTATTTGCTTGTCTCACTTCCCTAAAACTCTTAATGTTATTGGCCAATTTCACTTAAATTTCGTAGAATGGCAAACACCTCAAAGACATTTTAAATTAATAAAAATATTATTAAAAAAAATGAATAGAAGAAAAATTCTGTTAATATTTCTCCCTGACAGAAACACTGCTTTATAGTCTTAGTCCATGAGAGGCAGCATATGATCTGCACAATGCAAGGGAAGCCATAGATTTTGTTAGCTCTGCGGCTCAGGAGCTACCTGCCCTTACATTTTGGGCCCTGAATCTTTAGTAACCTGAAGGAAGGAGAACTGTGTGTATATCCAAAGTTAATGATGCCATAAGCCTTTTTCTAAAATAAGCTCTTAGACATTGTACATCCACTTTTGCAGAGCTCTGTGCAGCATCAGAAAAGTAAAAAATGGAGCTGCGGTTCCCAGCCTGGTGAGCATTGCTGCTAGCCCATGTGGTTGTGGATGGGAGAAGTGTTTTGGAGGTGGAAGGGCTCTGTTGTAATTTTAATATGAGCCCTGAACTCATTGTATGGGGTTGCAGGAGCAACACTGCCAGTCCCGACCAAGCTTCCCATGCCTGGGCAGTGCTGGCAGTTGACTAAATCTTCTCCTATTTGTTCCTACCCAGATACCTGAGAGATGAGAAATGGTAACGGTAATCACATGAAGTAGTGACATGTTTGCAAAACATCACAAGTCAAGTCAAGTTTTGCCAGAAACGCTTTCATACCACCCACCATCTATTCCTGCCAATTTTTCTTGCTCCCTGTGACAGTTAAATTTGCAATTTGATTAATGACTTCATTCCAGTGCTTGGAATATATGTTATATTACTATTTCCAGAAGAGAAAGGCAGGTAATTAGACAAACACAGTGAAGTAGCTCAAAAGACTTTTTAAAGTTGTTTAATGTAGTAAGAAAGTAGCATGAATAAATATGACAGAATGAGGGGCCTCTAAAAATATCCCCTTCAAATTGAAGGTTTCTTTTTTAATGCCTTTTTCCTGATCATTGGAACAAGGCAGCCAGGTCTTTGCTAAATGCACAAAGGAGCATGAGGAGTATATTAAATGTTAATCTGGTCTAAATTATGAAGCAGGTCTTAAAAGTGAAACTTCATGTTCACCTGCAGGTTACTGGTCATAAAGCACAGCAAAATCAGTTCAAACAACTTGCTTTAATTATGACTCACAAACATTACTTTTTGTGCCAAGTTGATAATTGAGATAGTTATTTTCCATGATGTGCAACAGCAGATGTGGGCTATAACACAGACAAGTCATCTTTACAATGCTCATTGTTTTTCAGTAATTAACTAATTTTATCCTTCACACCTGTCTTATATAAAAGCTGGTGGCACCACACTAGCCTAAAAAAGTTGATATATATCCCCTCTGTCAATCCTATACCTCCCTCCTTAAGGACTTTCTGAAAAATCTTTCAAAAAGCCATATTTTAACCTTTTGTCAAGATACAAGTTGGTATAAGCCAACGATCACCCTTATATGACTTATGCATAATAAAACTTGCACATGGACTTGAATTAGTCAGGAATTCTGTGTTTGACATGACCAGAATTTTTTATACAAATTGTCAATTAAGTGGCACAATTTGAAATGCAGAGAAGCACTTGGTAGTGATACATATTGCTCATGATGTTGCCTCGATACACAGCTTGCATTCATGTACCTATTAAAGACACAGCTCTACAGTCTTAACAAGAAAGTATTCAGAGCAGATGGAAATATTAAGAGAAGAGATTTATCTGTCTTGCTTCAAACTAGGAATATGAGATCAAGAACTCAGTCTCTAGACTTGTGAGAAGTAACTTTTCTAGATATTCTTTAAAAAGCAATAGCTGTTCCAAAATTGTAACATAATGTTACTGCTTTTGGTGTACCAGCTCTTGTTTTGGAGTACTTATGCTAAAGCAGATTTCACCTTTCTTCTGGACATGCTTCTCTCTGCGTTGGTATTAACTGCAGAAGCATCTAGGTTTTTATCTGAACTGCCTGAAGCTATGTGGGATGAATGTGGACCTTGGGATTTCTTGGAAGAAACACCTTTTACTGACATCTTCTAAGATGTGACTTTTCTAACAAAAGAACAGAATAACCAATGTTGGTAGGCACCTGTGAAGATCCCCTAGTCCAATTCTTCTGGTCAGACAGGGCCAGCTAGAGCAAGTTGCCCAGGACTGTGTCCACTTGGGTATCCCCAAGATTGGAGATTCCATAACCCCTCTGGCCAACACATTCCAGCATTTTATCACTCTCATAGTAAAGAACTTCTACATTTCAGTGGAATTTCCGGTGTTTCAGTTGGTGTGTTTTATGCATTAGTTAATATCCCACCATAAGTCAAACCAGTTGGCTAAAACAGCAAATAAGAAGTCCTGAAATATTCAGAAGACAGTCATAACTAAAGAGGACTGTAAAGTTCATAAATATTTTATACAGACTGGAAAACATATCTATCTGGCTTACAGAAAATTGATTAAATAATATAACTTCAGAAAGTCTGGCGTATGTTTAATAGTGTAGTCCCAGTTCACGCTGAAATTTTAGCTGTATTCAGTCCTACTGTGTATACATTTTATCAGGGGCAGTACCAGGGGAAAAAAAATCCCTTCCAGAAATTGTTCCTAGTGGTTATCTCAGAATGTTGAATAAAAGATTCAAATGACCATATGGAAGACAAGTTTTTGTTCTTATACGAGATTTATTGTTGTCGTATATATCAGCACAGTAATAAGCAGACAGAGCAACTTTTTGTTAATGTGGCAGTTTGGGTTATTATTAGTCACACGATAAAAAAACCCCCACAATTATTGCTCATCAATATTCAGCCTCCCTGGGGAAAAGAAAAATGGTAGATAAGGATCTCTAGGTTGCCTCTGTGTAGACGGAAGAGGAAAGATGGAGTTTGGCAAAAGCTTGGTGTAACAAGAGTAGCTCCTCTAATACAATATCCTGTTAGTTCCCCTACAAGTGTTTTACACTACAGCAAATCTGTGGTGAGGTACTCCTTAGGGAACAAGTCTCTGCTTGGGAGCTCTTTCACTTGAGGGTATTCCACATCCTTTCTTCAAACTCAGAATGCCTTATTTCCTTCAAATTATCTTTCACATCCTCTCTTAATTGAAAAATCGTAAACCCTCAGGGTTCCCCAGAGTATGTTTTCTCTCTCCCTTACTCATCGGGTCAAGTGCTTTCCTTAGCTTCCTCATGCCCTTATAAGTTAAGCTGTTTAGCATCCTGCAGCTTAATGTAAAGGAAATTAGACACATCCAAGCTATATTTATATCCTTTTTCTTTTTTTACCCATCTGTATTACAGGGAATTGTCCTGACTTCAAAAAGGCGAGAAAGTTCTAATTAGCAGAACTGGCTTATATTTTCACTGGTGCTTGGTAAATTAACAAAAATCAGATTAATATCTATAACAGGTTAAAAATCTATATTATTTTCTTCATACCAGTCCCTTTGACAGGACATGTGTGACTCTCAACTAAAAAGATCAGCCAACAAATTTCAGTTCTTCTGAAGAGACTGTGGCCATATAAAGCCCTTCTCAGACCTTCTAATTTGCTTAACAGCTTCTGTCTTTAAGTGACAACTTCACATTCTCTGACTTCAAACTCAGGTTCCCCAGTCAAGGAAAACAAGAGCTAATGTACATGCCCAGTGAATGTGAAAAATGTTTTACATGTTTTTTCGTATTGCTGCAATTCCAACATTTTGGTGCAGATCCTTTGTAATCTTAATGTCGCTTGTTTTCACCGCCGTCATGTCCGTTCTCACTACAGTTCACAAAAATAGTGGTTCATAATTTTTTTTAGGGTTTTGAATATAGTTATATCCAGTCACCATTACTGTGGACAAGGGAGAGAGCAGTGGTTCTGAAGTGTGGCTACAACTTTCACGTGTCTTGAAGACTTTACATGTAGCTAAAAAATATGTTCTTATAAGCCAAGTAGGCATAGTGGCATCTAGACTTTTTATTGGAGATAATGCTGCTCTATTACATCTGATACCGAAAAATGTTATAAAATGCCATAAAAGTATGCTCTCCCCAGTGTTGCCTTCTAACATAACATTAAACACCTACACATTGCCATCCCCTCTATGTGTGACAGTCAGTGATAACAATGGGCTCGAAGAGTTGAATTTCTAATAGTTTCACACATTTCTATGAGCAAATTGCTGACCCTTTCCTGAAGTAACAAACTGTATTTTCTCTGCTGATAAGCTTTGGAAAATTCTAATCTGCAACTCATCAGAAGCATCTTTGGATCAATGTTATCTAAGGAGTTCAGAGCAGCAACACCAAAACAGCAAAAGCCATTCACTTAGTTATTATACGTACCTGGACAGGCTGGAGGAATGGGCTGAGAGGGATCTCATCAAATTCGACAAGGACAAAGGCAAAATCCCACAGTTGGGATGGATCAGCAAGGGTGTGGGCTGGGCCTGCCTGGCCAAGGAGAAATCCCCACGGCCCAGCACTGTGTTACAGGTAGACTGCTGACAAATCTAGAACCAAAAAGGAGCACTACAAATATGCATGAGATTTCCAAATTTACATGCAAATGTGTCTCAGGCTTTGATACTTTCTCTGTGCTGTTTCACTTTGTGTTGGTTTTGCCTGGGATAGAGTTAATTTTCTTCATGGTAGCTAGTATGGGACCATGTTTTGGATTTGTGCTGGAAACAGTGTTGATAAAGCAGGGATGTTTCAGTTACTGCTGAGCAGTGCTTACCCAGAGTCAAGGCCTTTTCTGCTTCTCACACCGCCCCACCAGCAAGTAGGCTGGGGGTGCACAAGGAGTTGGGAGGGGACACAGCCGGGACAGCTGACCCCAACTGACCAAAGGGATATTCCAGACCATATGATGTCATGCTCAACATATAAATCTTGGGGAAGAAGAAGGAAGGGGAGGACAATCGGAGTGATGGCGTTTGTCTTCCCAAGTAACCGTTACGCGTGACGGAGCCCTGCTTTCCTGGAGATGGCTGAACACCTGCCTGCCCATGGGAAGTAGTGAATGAATTCCTTGTTTTGCTTTGCTTGCCTGCGCGGCTTTTGCTTTACCTGTTAAACAGTCTTTATCTCAACCCAGGAGTTTTCTTGTTTTTGCTCTTCTGATTCTTTCCCCCATCCCACCTGGGGGGAGTAAGCGAGTGGCTGGGTGGTGCATAGATGCTGGCTGGGGTTAAACCACGACACATTTTTATTCCTTAGAGGCTTGTCTCCGTGACTCACTCTGAAGAATGTTGTGCTTTCTGATGAAATGTTGATCTGCTGAGAACAGACATTTCCTTAGGAGTGCATAGGCAGGAATGAGACAACACAGACAGCATCACCTGCTGTCTGTTCTTCAGTTCAAATTACTGAAACAACAACTGAGAGCCTTTTAACAGCACGTTTCAGCGGAGGTCAGTACTAAGGAGGAAGTTATGATATTCAACTTCATCATGCGTTTTCTCACCGTCGTGTCCAGAGATGCAAAGATGTATGAAGAGCTGGTGAATGACCTCTGGATGTCACACTGATTAATTGGTGAAGTTTGCTTTCACCACTGGATACCAAGTGGCCTGTCAGAATAATTATAATTCCCTCAGAAGGCTATTTCTCATCCAGTGCCTCCTCCTAGAGTCCCTGCATGTCTCAGGCAGCATGGGGTGTTTCCAACAAATAGTTTTGGGGATCATGGAAGCTGCTTCTGAACATCCTCTTTCTTTTGCATGGGATGAAAAAATCAGTTACTCATTAGCAGCACTAAAGTACCATTTAAACGTGTTAAAAGGTAGATTTTTCCAAATTAAATGACAGAAGTTAGAAACTGCCATTGTTGGAATGATATACTGGACAGTAACAATGTAAATATTTTAATAAGCACGTTTACTTCTGAAAACATCCAGGAATCACCTGAATCTCATAGAATGCTTGAAATCTTGCCTTCTGCAGAAGTGAAACAGCAGAAGCCAAATCCTCTATTCCAAGGTTTTACGCTAGTCTGCTTCCACATAAGTCTGGATCCAGATGACAGTTTAATCACGCGTTCTGGAAACAATTTCAGGCTCTCAGATTGTCTTTCTGAGACAGCTTAGTGCTCACCAGAATTGGATTTAAATGACTGGAGATAGTGGCCTAAAAAGGCAAATAGTCCTGCCATGAGCCAAGTGTGCTTCTAGCTCCTTTCGGGTTCTTTTCAAGGGCCTCTTCTTACCACTGAAGCTCAATGTCTTCTTCCATTTGTAGGTTGCAGTGAAATTATAGTCTCCAATGTCCTGGCCCTATTTTATATTCCAGCCCTCTTTCAATGGAATTCTGTATTTTTTACTTGCCCTCTTTTCTTTCTTTTCTCTATGCCCATCTTTTTATTTTCTGTGGTGGATTTACTTTACTGTGATGCTGCCTTTACCTTAGTGAAAACAGTGTTCTTATGGTCTTCACAGGAAAAATCTTTTGATTTTATCCATAGGTCTGTTGAAAGCTGAAGAAAAGAATTTAGCAGCTGAGTGGGTGAAGTTGTACATCAGTGTTCAAGATTATAGACAGGCTGAATTGCTCCAAATGAGGTCGGTAGTTACACAGAAGTACAGATACATTAGTTTCTGGATTTTTCAGCTGTTAAATTGTGTTTTGCGGACAAACCAGGATAAGTTTGTACAAAAGAGTACACAGAGAAAACAAAGTTCGCTCACTATAGGGCATGAACATAAATAGCATAAAAATAGATCTGAGAATGGATATTATACCTTTTTTCTTCATTTCAGTGGTACATGCTTAGCAGGTCATATGGATTTTCCCATATTTTTGGAATTCAAGATTCCCATACCTCTGCCTGAGACACATAGAAGGACCCGGAGTGATGGGCAGGACACGGAGCACAGCTGATGGCGTGTCTGGGGCAGGGGGACAGTTTGGCTATCCCAAGTGCTTGGGGTCAGGAGGGGATGGCGACCTGCACCAACGCAACAGCTGCTGCTGGGAGTTGGGAAGACCACTGACACATCCACCTCATCGTCAAACCCAGTGCCGCTGTGTAAATCTCCAGAAAGGACATGAGAGCCTGTATACCTTCGAGAGGAGAACGGTTTGGTGTGAAAACTGGGCTTTGATAGATGGAAGAATGGATGGTTTGGCTGAGAGAATTTCTCTGGGTTTTATTTGTGAAAGCTGATTTTTTTAATTGAAAAAAGCAGCATGGATGAAGGGAAGGGACAGAAATAGTCAATCTGCATAATTTCCAAATTCAAGACCAATTTTTATCTGTGAAGAGACAGTTGGCAAAGATGTATTAAGTTGATAGTCATGCTTCATCCAAAATAATACAAGCAGACTTTCAGACAAAAGTAATTGGAAATCCTTAGAATATTGTGTGTGGGTTTGTGGTATATTTTAGATATAATTTAATTCAAAATTATCCAGAATGTGCTTAGTAAAATTATATTTTCTATGTCAGAAAAGATATATTTCTGATGCAAGAATTATGAGGACATTAAACATTGCTTTTTTACCTGTTTTAAGCATGATCAAGCAAAGTTTAGTTAAATCCAACAGGCCACTAGAGCCAGGCTGCTCAGAATCATTCAGGGCCAAGAAAGTCTTTTAGTGAGGTCTAGTTTAGCAGTGTTGGAAGCTCTAATTAATCAGTACTAAGGTGCACAACGATCATTCGTGCCAGCCTTTCTGAAAGGTACGGGTCCTCAAAATTTCATTTCTGAGCCAGACATATCCATAACAATTAACAACCACCATTAACATAGTAAAACCTTTGAAGCGATTGTATACAGTCTGTTAACTGAGCTAATTAGTGACACGAAAATAAGTTCTGAGAGAACTGGGCTGTCCCACCCACCTTCACCACTGTCCTGCAGTAGTAAAGCCTTTTTTTCTGTTTGTGACGGAGTTCTCTGAAGAAAAAAGACATATTCTTGTGCATTGTCACAGCATCACAAGATAGGGCATTTTTTATTAACCCTTCACCTCCTTCCTCCCCCAATGTACACACCACTTCCAACAGGTGCCTTTACAAATTAATGTTCTTACGATGCTTTTTTTTTCAGGCAGGCAGATTAGTCACAATTCTGCTTGAAGGGAACTCATGATGGGACCTTAAGAAATGGATTTCATATCTCCTGAAAGCCTTTTTTGCATCATCATCCATTAGGAACATGAATCAAATGGGGCACAAGCAGAATGCTTTGCAGAAATCATGAGGAAAAAATAAAGAAATGGCAGTTGTTTATCCTGAAGACAAGAAGAAATAAAAGATCTTTGCAAAGAGGAAGACACTATTTTCCAAATCTGTGACGGTTAGGACAAAAAGCAATGGACATAAACTGTCTTGAAATACTTAAATCAGGTGTGAGGCAGACTTTGAGACATTCAGAGCTTCAGTATGATCACATCATCAGATGCTTCCCAAAGTCTTTTGCTTCTCTCTAGTCAGAGTTTTTACCATTTTTAGAACCTTCTTGAAGACAGATGACAGCCAAGATCCATGCTTTCTTTAAAGAAGTCTTATTATACAATCACCTCTTCAAGCAATTTAAACCACTGTTTCCCCTTTTCTGATACTAGCAAAGATCTTTCCACATAGATAATTTTTACTCTTTAGATACTTCAGTCTACTGTCTGTTACAGCTTACCATAGTTTGCAGCAGATATATTGTCTTTTCTCTTGTTCAAGGAAACCTCCAGTGACCCTAATATTTAATGTCATCAGATTTGAGTGGTGCATGATTAGCAAATTCTGAGCTTGGCTCCTTAGCGCAGCACAAACTTTGCCTAGCTTCACTTTCCAGAGACTACTCTGGAGCTGCCTGTGTTGCTGTTTTATTTTCCATTTCGGAAAGTTGAGCACAGAGCCATAGAGAGAAAAATTTAAATGAAAAAGTTCCTAACGCAGTCTAGCTATGACATGATTACAACTAGGTTAAACGTATTAGTTCTCCACATATTACACTAGAGGTCATACAACATCTAATTTATTTCCTTGACTTTCACATTTCACACTCCCCTGAATGTAATTTCTTTCAATTTTCCCTGCTGTCGGTAATTGGTGTGCCACACATCTCTCTTCTCCAACAGACTCAGTCTGATTATACTGGCACTGCATTCTGTGTATCTATTAAGAACCAGGGATCAAACTTTCCCCCAGGCCTGGTTTCCATTTCTCTCTCTCATACTCATTCATTTGTTAAGGGCATGAAGTGCTCATGTATTTCACATTTAGAAAGGTTTGTACTTTCTTAAGAAAAAAAAACCGCACAAAACTTGCCAGTGGCTGAGGCTGTCTTTCAGACCTCACGTTTTGTCTTGGCTTTCACCTCCCCCCGTGATGCGTTGCAGTGTGTTCAGCGATGTCTCATTTAACACAGATTGGGACTCCATCTCATCTTGCAGAGTCTTTAAATGATATTGGCAATGGAATGTAAAGTTTGGATGATTTTGTAAACAGCTATTGGGAAATGAAACATTGAAGAAGACAAAAGCTCAATTCTGTTTCCAGATCTCAAAGTTCTTGCCACTTTTATTACATTCATGAACAGTTTCTCAGGGTCTGCTTCCATTTATAGCACCAATTTTATGATCGTGGAAGTCTACTGAGTTCCAGTAAGTAGGTATTTCTTACATCTAGTTTTAAAACATAGCAGAGATTCTGAACCTAATTTATTGAAAAAAATCTGTGCAGATGCTCATGGTAGACACCCTGTCACTATTCCCCAGCTTTAAGTGGTTCTGTCTCCAATGGAGTATTCCTTTATATATCTCTTACATATTACCATGTATTAATCTTGTAACAGAAAGGACCAGGATCTCTTTGCACCTGACCTCTATCAATTTAACTACTTCACACTGTTCCTTAGGTTTCTTAGGTTCTTAGAACCTGCGTTTTGTTGTTCTCTTGGCACCTGACTGAAATCATTATTACTTTTCTTTCACATTTACAACTGTAAGTTATGTGAAAAAGACCTGCAAGTCAATAGCAGGATAGGTTGTAAGAAGGAGAAAGGAATCCATGGGCATGGCTATTCCAGCATCCCTTCCCTCTTGGCAAACCCTCCTCTCCTCATCCCTGCTGCTTTTGCCAGCAGCCCAGTCTGAACCTACTTCTGCGGACTTGTGAAGTTGTGAGTTAGATAATGACTTACTTTCAACTATGTAAAAGACATGCGGGCTGTCATGTCATAGCAGGCCTGCAGAAATTATTCTTGTAGGAGTTTGAATATCCCCTTTTAGAAATGTTCTGATACTATGACCTGATAAAAAGGTGTATTTTTGAAAAGATAATGGAAATGTGGTAATACAAAGACTCACAATCTACTGTACATAAGCTTAGGGAGGATTTCACAGTGCTGGGAAATTTCCCAAACAAGTGCCCAATTCAGAATTAATTGTAGCATCTTGTTAATTCAAATCCACTTTGATTTCCAGATCCTCTGTCGAAAGTTTTGCTGCTGAAACATTTCTTTCTGCAGTATTCCCTTCCTGTAAATAGTGACAAGTAGTGTGTTGATTTTTTTGAGTGTTCTCCAAAAATCTGCCATTTTCAATAGAACCTGTCTTGGTTTTTGTTTTCTTTTCTTTCTTTCTCTAAAGGCTTATCTAATTACTTAATCAGATTTTGTGCATCATTCTATGATCTACCCAAAATCCCTTTTTTGAAGAATGCAAGATACCCCAATTGCTTGTGGCTGTGTATTATTATCAAATACTTCATCACAGAATCTGCTAAGTCACAGGTATTGCTGGAATGGCATAACTGACAAATAATTAGATATAAGTATGAAAATGCTTGCTAATTGCTCACCAGTTACCATTTTTGTAGACATAAGGCAGTTAAAAATAGAAAGAGGTGAGAGCAAACTCTGCCTGAAGGGCAACTCTTGTATTTGTCCTTCCATTTAACTCCAAATAGGAGAGCAGCACGTTCAGGAGCAACATCCATAGAGGATGCAGGCTCTTGTCTACAGGAAGCAGTCTGGGTCTCTTGTGGGATCTTGCCCATCTGCATTAGAGCAGCTGTCTTGCAACCACTTGCTTTTCCACAGAGTGAAATAATTTGCCAAATACCAAATCTTATTCCTATTTCATATCACTTTTTTCCCATTCTTCTTCGATGCACTACTACCTTTTTGACTGCTCTGAAGTAACAGATTTTCAGCACATATTGTAGTAAATACATTTAAACAACACATACCTTTAAAACCTAGTAGATCACTCAGGCTATCTATCTTCAGGGTAGCTATTTACTGTATTTTCAGAATGCTACAGTTCATTGAAATGCTGGTGTAAAATACAGCAGCAGTTACTGAACGCAAGTATGTCCCATTGCCTACCAGGGAGAACAAATCATAATTCAAATTAACCTTACTGTATAATGAAATTTTGTTACGTGTCATTATGTTATATTATATAATACCTATAAATCAATCCTAGCATGCCATTTGCTTAAATGACAGGGGATTTTGTGTGACAGAGTGAAGCTAGAATCCTCCCTATGATTAATTTTTCAAATAACAGTGAAGTACAAAGTGGAAAACATACAATTTTGTAAAATGACAGCATTTTGGGCCCTCAAAACAATTCATTATATTTAAGAACCAATAGAGATGATTCTTCAACGATATATATCATGTAATTTAATTATAACAAGGAAGTTGGTTTTGCCTGACAGCCTTCTGGAGGGAAATGTGCTCAAGTGCCCACAAAGCCAGCTGTCATACTTTTTCCCCTTCTCCTGGACCAGATTGAGTAATATGTATCCTTTCTATAACGAGTGTCATTCTGTATTTCCAGAATCTCAAAGCAATTTGTTTGCAGTTTACTAAGAACATTTCCAGGTTTTCTGGTTCAAAAATACATCTACAGGCTATTTTGATGTTGTAAAGTGCTGTGTTTCATCAGAAGGTGTTGCTTTAAAAGGTTTTCAATCGATTGTTTTAAATGTTTCAAAATTAATCAGGCATATTGCTTCTCTGTCGTTTTGCTTTTCCAACATTTGTGTTATACATATATTTTATTGTCAAAGTAAAGCTTTCAATAAGATTTTTTTTATGTTTCCAAGCCAACCTTTTTCAAGATGTTGTGGAGGGGGAAAAAAAAAAAAAACAAACGAAGAGAAAATATAAGCTTTTAGGGGAAGCTACTGATTTTTGCAATTGTTTGCTTCTTTCATACTCAGATACTTCCCACCTATTTAAAGAGCACAATTACAGAAAAGTGAATTGGGCCTGATTCACCATCACTTTTCTCTAGTTTTATGTTGAGTAAGTGTTGCTTTTAATGTCGTTACAAAGGCATAAAACTAAAATAAGGCAGTAGTAATTCAATTCCAACACACATACCAGGTAGTAAAAATGTCTGTAGGGAAAGAGCTTTAAATATATTTAGATAAATAGATACTTCAACCAACCAACACACAGGTTTATGACTATCCCTGATCCATGGCAGACTTCTCGTCACTGTCACTGGGAGTTGTGAACGTGTCGATTGAGGGTAGGCTATGCCTCGCAGAGATCATAACATCTTTAGCATCTTGGTTTTGCTTCTTTATCTTTCTCAGCATTGCTGGAGAAATCAGATTTGCAAAACCAGAATGCATAAATAGTTTAGTCCTCAGGTCGCTCAGTAATTCCTAGCAGCCAAATTCATTCCTGGTGCAGCTCCGTCTGTTCCCAATGAAATTACATGCAGTGAATTTTGCCCAAAGTGTTTAAAAGCTTGAGGAGCCATTAATTTTTGTAAATTTTGGAGGCGCTACCAAGATGAGAAAAAGAGGGGTTAGTGATATAATTTGGTAGGCAATGGATAAGAAAAGGATTTAATTAAGGGTAATGGGAAAGCATTAAGGCACAGGAAATTTGCCAGTAGGTTGATTTAAAAACATATACATATTCTCAGTGCTCTGATCAATTTAACAGTTCAGTAGTCATCAGAATAATGTTGGAGTCCCACTGTTCGAAGCAATTAAGTGCATGTGTTTCAAATAGTGAAAACATAAAAACCAGAAATAGAAGATGACACAGGTCTGTTTCATGACCAAGTGCCTCTAGTTTGAAATTTTTCCCAGCATGATGGCAATGCCTGGCAAAACACGGTAATGATGACAATTAGTTGGATTATTAATTTGTCATCTCTGATGCTCATTTCTTTGGTTTAAAGTTTGGTTACAACTGATCTGACAAAATGCAGTTGGGTGCAGAACGTGATTTCAAGTTCCTTAAATGTAAATCCTTTTTTCCCTTAAGTTGTTTGCTTTTCTTCTTCTCTTCAAGCAAACTGCAATTAAATATATTACTGAAATTATGAAGAAAGTAATAGAATTTTCAAAAGAGCTATATAAATTGGAAGAATAATCATCAGTATAAAGAAAAGCAGGCTCCTGTACTGTATCATCGGATCAAAAATATTTTAAGAACCATATACACAATTTTATATCTGCTTATTTACATCCCATTCCATGAGCATTTAATACCATTGATTTCCCTGTTTGGAAAGACCATTAAAGGACAAGCCAGACATACGTGCTCTTGAGAGAAACTATTGAGTGGGGTGTTAAAAAGTGAGCAGATTAAAAAGGCTACTTGCAAGAGACAGGCATACAGAGTTAATGAAGTGTGTTCCCTACAATCCATCAGTTGTCACATTGCAGCTATCTGGTGATAAAATCAATATAAATGCCGTCAGATACACAACATTGCTTCACTGGGAACTCTAACCTCAATATGTCATCACACAGGTATTTAAGCATTGGGCCAAATTGTATACAGAGTTTAATGTGGCTCTGAGCTTGTACACTTGGACAAAGGATTTATTTATTTTGCAACTTTCTTTGCTTTCAGCACACCTCTGTTTAATGCATTCATCTTAGCAGTTATCTTCCTGAGGTGGATCAAGGTTCTTTTGTAACCAAGACCTTCCCAACACACTTCAGTCAAGAGAAATCACCATTTTAATAAATTTAATCAATTTTAATACTGATTAAAAAACATGTAAAATTTAGGTGTTTTAAGAGTTTTTTTCCCTGATTATTTTTTACTGCGAAGGCGATTTTGGAGCTGTACACTGAGCTTATTTTTCCGTCCTCTCCTTTTTAAAAGTGTGATTTTTTTGCAAACTAGTGTCTCTGACACTATTCATCTAAAAAAACAAATCCAAAAAGCATACATAGGCTGAACATGAATTTAAACTGAAATCAGATTGAACTGGAACAAAGCATCTTTAGATAGAGAAAAACAATTCTTATTTGAATATGTGCTTTTTGCTGATTTGAGAAGGGCATTGCTTGTGAAGTGCATTATAGATATTGATTATTATACATGACAGTGGGACAAAAATTAATAGGAGCCCAAATGAACTGCTTAGGTCTTCTTGCAAAGACTACTTATCCATGTTGTGACCTTTTGAGCAGGACTCTCTGACATGAGAAGGGACAGATATGAGCAAAAAAGACCTCCTTATCTCAGATCTCATAGTCATGAGTCAAATCGAGAAAAAGCAACATAAGAAATTACACCGCATATGATGGATCTTAATGTTAACATCGAGCCTAGCACAGGACCAGTACAAAATGCATGAAATCTCTCTGTTGCTCTTTTTCCAAGAGAAATGTTAGGTATTTCGTAGTTCTTCGCTCTTATCCTATTCCTTGCAAAACTGCTGAAACCACTTGATCTAGTCCCTCTCAGCACTTCCTCAGCCAGCCTTCAGTCATTTCCTACTAGCATAGACTTTGTTCATAGACTCTTCTACATCAGCAGTTTACCCTTCATAGCATGTTCAATAATAAAACTTTGTCATATAAGTCAAAGGACCTTTTAAACAAAATGAAATACAAATTCAAAGCAAAATACCTCATCCCCGAATAAAATTAATAATAATTTAAAAAACCCTTCAAAGTTGCGAATCCTTCTATTGCATGAAAAATATTTGCTGACATGTTCCCATTCGTCTGCCTGGGTTTCTCTTTTACCTGTATCTTCCTTGCCTGATATCATCTCCCCTGTCTTTGTTAAGGGCTGTCCTTAAAATTCCTTTTATATGCAAGAATTTGTATCTCTTCATCTAAAGATAGTTTCTGATAATCCAGATCTGAAGTGCTTGATAACCATCCACCATTATCCCATTTCCTAAAGCAAGATATTCTGGTTTTTAGGGAGACGATAGGGTATTGTGTAAGAGCCATTATATTCTCTTCTAGGCTGAACACATTTGAAGACTTACAAATTGCCATAACAGCTCCTAAGGTCTGCCAGTGCCATAATACCACCCCAGCTGCATGCATTGCCAATATACTTTCTGCTGGTTTTGCTCACCGCTTTTCAACGTGACTACATTTGAAATCTAGAGATAGTAGCTAAGCATGTAAAGCTATGGAAAATGGCTTATTTTAATGACTATAAATCGTATTGATGTTCATTAGTGCCAAGAATAACTAGGATCAGTGTACCATGCAGACATTCATTTACCATGGTGACCAAGAGAAATGGAAAACATGAAGACAGGTATTTCACCTCTCTACTGCAATAAATATGCTAAGCTGAACCTTAGGAGGATAAAGATCATGTCCCAGGAAGCAATACTGACAAGTTTAAAGTAATTTTCCGCCACTGATATTCTATTGCAGGTCAGTAGGAGATTCCTAGCCTCTAAGCTCATGTTGGAGGTGCTCTTGTCCGGTGTGGTTTGGTCAACTGTGGAAATCAAAGCTTCGTTCCAACCTGATTTCCTTCCAACTAGTTTCCACAATACTCTTTCAGTGTATTCTGCTCTTGGCTACTACTGTGCCCCCTGCCTGCAGGGACTCTCTGGCATGCCCAGTTCCCCACCACTGCTCCCCTCTCTGCCACACCTGCGATAGCTTTCCTGTCCGTCCTCCAGCCCCTCTACCCCATCCTTTCCACCCGGGAGCCTCAATCCATGTCGTTCCAGGTTGTCTTGTCCTTGGCCCAAATCAAGCAGTACTGAAAAACTCTCTACTATATCCAATAAAGCTCAAAAATAACATGATTCCGCATGGACGTTTCGGAATATCTGTTCTGCTCTGGCAGGTCAACTCATTTTAAGAGTCTGCTGCCACAATTTTTATTTTATCTCAGTGAAGCCAGAAGCAACAGAAATGGCAGGAACCTGCTTCAAATGTCAACCTCATTAGGCTTTTAAACAAATTACCTTGAATCAAAGTTACATATTTTTAGCAGAAAGCATATAAAGTTTATATTTGTTGCAAGTCATGCACTAGAAGCCGCTCACAACAGCGAAATAAAGATGAGTAGATAAATGAGGATAATTTTTATTTCTTATTATGTTAGCACTTACAGTTGAATTGTGTTGTTCTCTGTTCTCTTTTATGGCTAGTTTAGGTATGATCTTACAGGAAAAAGAAAGAAAAAAAGTAACCCAGTCAACTTCCTGCACTTTTTATCCTGTATTTGTACCTTCATCATGATACATAATTTTACCGACATGAAGGTAACAATTACATAATTTTTCATTCCACCATGTGTCCTACCTTCTGGTTTTCTCATTGCAATATTGTAATATATGTAACAGATATGACAATTTCTGAGATGTTTTGTAATATTTTATTTCACAAAATGTCACCTACTGTTATTGCTTAATGCTTCCAGTAGCATTGTGCTCTGATCTGTCTCGCCAGCAGAGCTAGCTAGACGACACCCAAAGGAACAGCCCCCAAAAGGGTCTATATTCTTCATCTACCCAGTTACTGAAATATACACATTGTAACGTCAACTAAAACAAAGAGTCAGAGGTCCAACCTAGATGCGCATATTGGCTCCAGGTTGAGTCTCTCAGGGATGCTTGAATCTATAAGTAAAAGAGGGAGCAAATCAGTAGAAATTCCAACAAGACTGTGAAAAGCAGGCTTTTGAGAATGGAAATTGAAGTTCCTGAAGCTCAGTCATGCTGTCAGATGTTTTAACTTCCTAGTGTGAGAGGAAGTCATTTAGCCGGGAGGGAATTAACAAAGAAATGCTTTCATAATTGAAGTTTTAAATTGTTTCTCTTATCGTCAAATTATAATCATGCATGGAACCGACAGAGGGAAATAAGCTCAGAACATAAGTAAGCATGAGCAGGATGATTAGCATGTTTTCCCTAAGGTATAGATCCAGCAAGAGAAATACAGTGGGTTTTAAAGATCAGAGATAGAATTGTTGGGCATGAAAAGAAAAAAGATTTGAAGTATGAAACTTGTTTAAGCCAAATACAGTAGACATCTTTATACTTACATAAATAGTTTCACTTTTTCTAAATGTACTTTTCTAAGTATTGTTTGTTTGTCATAAAAGACCCAAATTGAAGTAAGTTGCCCACAAATGCTTCTTAATGTAGTCTGTTTATAACATTGTGTTGCTACTAGACTAAAATTCAGCATCCTTGGCTTTTTTTGGGGGAGGGGAGGGCAAAGGAAACATTGCAATGAAAAAATGAAGAATGAAAATCAGCAGAGGTGAGTATGTCTATGCACATTTCTGATCACCTGATGTATCAGTATCACTTGTTGCCCTCTGCTAATGCACTTTACAAGCACTGAAAGTGTTCTTATTAGGTGAAAGAATAAAGTAGCAATTTCCATTCAACTTTCATACATTCCAGAAAAAGCTGAATACTCTGCCGATAGTACTGTCTCTTGTGTATCTGGCTGGATGAGCTGGCCTTATGGGATCAATGATACAAAGATTAGGCCAAATCATCACTGCAAATTCTCCTTCTTTTATCAAGATGAAAGCTTCCCTTAGAAACTTTTTGGAAGGCTGCTGAAGAGCAGTTGACATTTCTGCACATGGGGTGCCTGGAAGGAATATCCATTGTCAACAGCGCTCGTATTTATTTTTGGGTTTGAGATGTGGGTGTCAGCTGAAGTACTGCTTGTGGCTTTCCCATCAGTAACTGCTGTGGAAATAAATACTACCGCAGGCCTGCCCTGCTATATGGCTTATGTAGATGATATCTCGGGCAGCGCTCCCGTTGTTTGCAGTTTATAAGAAACCTTTATAGTGGAGTGTTATAGCAACTTAGCATTAGGATAATGTTTTGAACAGCTGTGCATTTTCAAATGTTAAAAGCATTTAGAATTACTGCCTACTTCTTCCAATGATTAGCCTGAACAGCAGTTTTACTTGTTTTTTATTAAACAAAATAAACTTTGTTTTGATGACATAATCATTTTTGGCGTGTTCAGCTCTTCCATCTCTTTTTTTTCCCTCAAAGGGGAAGGATGAAGGACTAAGGAGAAACAGAGCAAGAGAGTCAAGTACCTTTTTCCACACCATTTAACATAAAATGCATTGATTTTTTTTCTTTTAAAATTTCAAGACATATTTCAACAAGACATTTCTTCAATAAAATAAGCATCAAAACCTTAATCTCATTTATGTTTTAAATTATTTGCAGTAAAGGAAAGATTCTCTTAACCGTGTACTTTATAGAAAGATGGCCAGCTCCAGGCAGCAAGACAGAAGGGGTCACTGTTCAGATTGATAGACTGAGCAAAGCTGTTTCTGTAGGTATTGTAGTGAATGTACCTCTCAAATAGTCCAAAACTCTTACTCTGAAGAAGGTTGTCATTCTCTTGGAAAATTAAGAGTTAATGCTTGAATAAAGTCTTCTGAGTCTTTTTAGTCAGGGGTCTCAACCTGGGAGACCTGCGAGTGTGCGTGTGAACCCTGAGAGTGTGGTGTGTGTGCCAGCACCCGAGGAGGAGGGGACGCGGCTGTCGGTGCTGGTGTGTGATCTGGGTCCTGTGTGTGGACTATACGGGCTGCTATGGGTCTATACTGGGCTCCAGTGTGGCTGGAGGAGGTGGCTGATCTTAACACCTCTTAATGATGTATATCGAGAGCAAAGCATCCAGAAAAAATTGCCATTTTGTGTATCCACGTCAACATGCTAAGCCCAAATTAGATGTACGTGGAGAAGAATCTGTGGCCTCTGTGCAACTTGCTGACAGAGTCCCGGAGTGCTTCACTCCAGCTCCAGGGCCATGAGTTTGAGGTGCTCCCCGGGTTCACGCTGAAGGCTTCTCCCAGCCATTACAGTCTGATGGCTGCAGAGAACCTTTGTGTGTCACCCAATGAACCATTTCATCTACTTCTAAGCAGCTTAATTACAAGGTAGTCATATTAGCCTAAACCTAGTGGTTGTACTTTTTCTCTCAATGAAGAAAGTTTTCTTGCTGAATTTTAAATGTCATGAGCTGTGTGGTTTCTGAACATTTTGTGTTTGACATTCAAACTAGATGTTCCCTTTTTTTCCCTTTTGATGCTATGTTAATGAATTATTTTTTCACCCTTTGTGTTTATAGATGCCAAAACTTGCATTTGTTGGCCCCTAATTCCATTAGGTTTTGCTTTAAATTACCATTTTGAATGAGTCAGAGTAGACCTTTGGGTTATGTGTTTGAGCAACGCTGGGTTGCAAGTTCTTTGCATGTCACCAAGGCAGGCATGGACAGAAACCACAGCTGCTGCTCTATTACCAGATGGCACTTTCACTTTGACCTGTAGTGGCCACATCTACTTACAGAAACCTTATAGAAACTTTCATTTTTTGCACTGAATTCCAAAAAGAAGCCCTGTTCTTGCTGTAAAAATATTTCTTATCTCACACCCAGCTTCCCAGTTTCTCTTCTCCTCTGGGTCTGCTACTGAAGAGGAACATCACACCTATGGCCACTTGCCCATCTGACTACAAGGGGAAGGCTATGGATGCATGGTATAAGTTCCAGTTAAATTTAGCTAAATAGGAGATTTTTGTCATTTTACACTAGAAAAGAACTTTAGAAATGTGCAGGCAAATAAAAAATAAGACTGTTCAAATCTGTTTACAAAATCTCAGCCACTGCCACTGTAATGTAAGAGCTTTATGCTCTTTATGTACTTTAGTCTGAAACATTCACTGTCACTATTGCAGTTTGCAATTACAGTGAAGTGAGGCAGAAAATAGAAGTTCAAGAACGTATTAGAGTAATGAAGTTAGAACTATTATTTGAAAGGTTGTTGTTATTTTAATAAATATTTAATCTTCCTAGCTGTATGGATTCCTAATTGATCTTTAACTATTATTGTTCCTGGACATTTCTCATCAACTTCTAATTGCTCTTTTAAGGCAATGGGGAATAGAAAGGATAATATGCAGTGGTTGCGGGAGATTGTTGCACCACACCATTCAAACACGCTTAATAAAGTATTTTTAACAGCTCTTTGCTGGAAAGGAAAAACTGAAGTTCATATCAGCTACCATAACCTCTTTCACAGAGACCCATGGTCATACGCCAGTAAACCGTCACTAATTTAGAGTTTATATCCAGATTAGATGAATGTAGATTGTTAAAAGCTTTTCATATCAGTTGAGTGAAAAGATTTCATATTACTGAAATAAAGTTTTCTGGTTGGTTATCGAGAAATCTTTCCCAGGATTCATGGAAGCTCATGGGTTGTGCAGAAAAAAAACCTTTATGATCCATCTATATTATTTTAATAAATAATATGTTTATGTTTGTCCTGAGTCTGTCTGGGATGGAGTTAATTTTCTTCGTAGCAATCCCTCCGGTGCTTTGCTTTGCATCTGTGACCAAACCCAGCGTTGATGAGACACCAGTGTTTTGCACAGTGCTAGCACAGTGTGAACTTTTCTTATTTTGTTTTTCTTTTTCCCACTCTGCCCCTGCAACAAGTAGGCTGGGGATGGGCAAGAGGTTGGGAGAGGACACAGCCTGAAGAGCTGACTCCAGCCGACCAAAGGGATATTCCCCACCACATGAAGTCACACTCAGCAGTAAGAGCTCAGGGAAGGGAGGAGGAAGGGGGACACACATTCATGGTTATGGCGTTTGCCTTCCCAAGTAACTGTCACGCATGATGAAATCCTGCTTTCCTGGAAATGGCTAAACATCTGGGGTGAATGAATTCCTCTTTTAGCTTTGCTTCAGCATGTGGCTTTGCTTCGCCTGTTAAACGGTCTTTACCTCAACCCACGAGTTTTCTCACTTTTGCCATTCCAACATGGAGGGAGTGAGTGAATGGTTGGGTGGGGTTTTACCTGCTGGAGGGTGTTAACACACCAGAGTTTACATGACAAGGGTTGCAATAACATGTTAGGACGGACTGGACAATTTATGTCCTGATAAGGCTGGCACAGAATGTTTATTTTAAGACAATTTTATATGTTAAGAAATTAGCAGGTGTTAAGTGATTGTAGTTTTTTTTTAAATTGTTGTTATTATTAGTATTATTAGTATTACTAGACAGACCTAAGAACTGATTATAACTTCCATGATATTGAGAATGCAGCAGCTTGTTCAAGGCCTGGTTTCTGTATATCTAGAGATCCTTAGCACGACCAAGAAGCAAAAGACAAATTTAGGCACCTACAGCACAAATGCATTTTAAATATTGTGCATCAGAATACAATAATTTTATTCTCTATTTTGATTTTATTTGCAGTGCAGATAAGTTTTTTTATTTCTGTATTATGGAATTAGAACCTGTTGAATTTGGTTTTAATAGTGATGCAGAAATAATTAGCTAGCTTTGATCTTGTGTTACACTTATAATACCCTCTGCCAATTAGCACTAGAGAATTGATCTATTAGAATATTGTGTTCTACTGGTTTATACATGACGTGATTTATATAATTAGTTTTACTAATTCTCCTTAAGAAATAATAGAATAGTCTTATCAAGTTTATGCCTCAAACATTGCTACACAATGATTTTTGCTAGAGGATGACACTTATTACCACTTTGGTAACAGCTAGGTACTGAAATATGTTTGAGGATTTCAGCCATAATTAATACCTTGCTAATATATTCTAGACTTCATGCTTTGATAGACAGAGATGCTAGCCTAGGAAATAAGAACTGATTGAAGTTCTTTGAGAAACATATGTTCATTCTGATTTTTATACTGATGCAAGAGAAATTTCAAATGCATTCCTTGTGAGTAGCTTATAAAATTAAGTATTGTTTTCTGAACACAGGTTAGGCAATTGGCCATCATGTTCCTAGGTCAGGAGCAAAAAATTTGCATCAGTTTGCATTTTCATATTTGCTGAAAGATGAGACCTGCTATTTAATTTCTTTTTAAATGCTTATCAGTGTCTGAGAGGAAATGTGCATTTGCATGTGATCCTTTTTGACTTTCTTCAATATTTGTCAGTATTGCAATTGCAGGTATATTACTGCTGACTGATTAGTATAACTCAGTGTCAGCTGTAAAATCTGCACATATAAACATGAATGTATGTGGGTTTTGATACAAGATTCCTATCCAAAATTAATGAAGGTCATTTGGAATGAGAACAACTGCAACTTTGTAAGAGAAAAATTACTTTATAACAACATGGTCAAGCGTGGAGAATCTTCAAGAGGCCACATACACTCACCTGCTATTAATAAACCATTATTTGTTCCATGAATAATACACTTTCACTTTTGAAAAACAAAATAACGGTTAACGACACCAAGTTGGGTGGGTGTGTTGATCTGCTGGAGGGCAGGAAGGCTCTGCAGAGGGATCTGGACAGGCTGGATAGACGGGCTGAGGTTCAACAAGGCCAACTGCCGGGTCCTGCACTTGGGTCACAACAACCCCATGCAACGCTACAGCCTTGGGGACGAGTGGCTGGAAAGCTGCCCAGCGGAAAAGGACCTGGGAGTGCTGGTTGACAGCCAGCTGAAGATGATCCGGCAGTGTGCCCAGGTGGCCAAGAAGGCCAACGGCATCCTGGCCTGTATCAGAAACAGTGTGGCCAGCAGGAGTAGGGAAGGGATCGTGCCCCTGTACTTGGCACTGGTGAGGCCGCACCCCAAATCCTGCGTTCAGTTTTGGGCCCCTCACTCCAAGAAGGACATGGAGGTGCTGGAGCGTGTCCAGAGAAGGGCGACAGAGCTGGTGAGGGGTCTGGAGCACAAGTCTGATGAGGAGCGGCTGAGGGAACTGGGGTTGTTCAGTCTGGAGAGGAGGAGGCTGAGGGCAGACCTCATCGCTCTCTGCAACCACCTGAAAGGGGGTTGTGGTGAGGTGGGTGTTGGTCTCTTCTCCCAAGTGACAAGTGACAGGACAAGAGGAAATGGCCTCAAGTTGCGCCAGGGGAGGTTCAGGCTGGATATTAGGAAAAATTTCTTTCCTGAGAGAGCGGTGAAGCACTGGCAGAGGCTGCCCAGGGAGGTGGTGGAGTCACCATCCCTGGAGGTGTTCAAGGAACGTGTGGACGTGGCACTGCAGGACATGGTTTAGTGGGCATGGTGGGGTTGGGGTGATGGTTGGACTGGATGATCTTACAGGTCTTTTCCAACCTTAATGATGCTGTGAATAACCCCACAGTTATTTTATATGGCCAGCCTACAGATTTACATTTCTATTAAAAAAAAAATTCTTTGCTATGGAAAATAGAATAGATTGTATATGTATTCTACTGACTTCACTATAATTACTGATGTAACCAAAGCTTGGCTTTGACTCAATAAATACTCATCTTGAATCATTATTTTACATTATTGCATCCCCTTGAGTAGGTTGCTCTTTATTATTTATATGTCTGAGCATGAGAAACACACATTTAGATATCAGCTTGTAATTTTGACATGCAAGCATATGTATGCCAAAAGAAATGAAAAAAATGAAGTAGATTTGGGGCATGTAGACGTCACCCTGGTAAACTGCATGGGAAACTCTTTCTCTGAAGTTTTAGCATTAGTAATAGCTATTCACTGATCTTTAGATATCTCAGATGTTTCCTTACACTTAGGGAGTACAAAGGGAAAAATCAGTTACCCACATTCTTTGCTGGTGCAAGGGCAAATAAAGTAATGGATCAGAGGGAAAAGCGTTTTAAATAAGTTGGTCCTCCTTATTAGTTGGCATACAGGGAGTGGGGGCCTTTCTCCACGCTCCAGTTTCTCTGTTTTTCAGAGTTCCAAGTTTCTGAAGTTGAAGGACATCATCTGGACCATGATGCCTCTCGAGCATGACTCCCTTTGTGCGTCAATATGTCAGTGGGACTGCTAGGTGTCTACATGTTGCTGTGGTTTTCCTCTGGAAAAAATATAATCCATAAAAGCTAGGTCTGTAGTATCTCTAGTCTTGTGGAGGAGTAGAAATTCTGCTTTATAAAATTGTATTTTATTTTCATCATTTATATGTCTACTGTCTAGTGTCCAGATCTACGCAGTGAAACCATGTTCTAAAGTTACTTGGCAAGACAAATGCCATCACTCTGAATGTCCCCCTCTTCTTTCATCTTCCCCCAGCTTTTATTGCTGAGCATGACGTTATATGGTATGGGATATCCCTTTGGTCAGTTGGGGTCAGCTGTCCCGGCTGCGTCCCCTCCCAACTTCCCATGCACCCCCAGCCCACTCGCTGGTGGGGTGGTGTGAGAAACAGAAAAGGCCTTGATGCTGTGTAAGCACTGCTCAGCAGTAACTAAAACTTCCCTGTGTTATCAACACAGTTTCCAGCACAAATCAAAACCATAGCTCCATACAAACTACTGTGAAGGAAATTAACTCTATCCCAGTCAAAACCAGCACAAACTCACACTTCTCTTTGCCTTAAAGGACTCAGGACAAAAGCTCCCATTAATGTTAGTGGCAGCAGTTATGATGTCTCAGCACTGACTTCAGACTTCACTGGCATTACACAGGATTTGGTAAGGTTCAGCTCAAAGCTCTGATATATCTCCTAAAATTCCCAAATGTTAATGCTCCTTAGCATGATTTTGGCACCGGAGGAGTGGACAGTCCAAGCCTCACGAGCTGGATGTGAATATCTCTGCATGGCCAGGGGTGATCAGACTTATTCATCATGCTTTAAAGCACTGCAACAAAGCATGCATGCTTGGCAGGAGACAAGGGTCAGTCACCAGGGTCTTACCACCCCACTGGAAACTGGGACTGGGACAGTTTGCCTTTGCTTTACATGTGGGAGTTCAAATAATCATCTTCCAGCCTGATAGCATCAGTCTTGGCACAAAAGTTCAGTTAGTTCTGAAAGGAGTTTATTATATTTATTCACATCTGTGAGTGTGTACGGTACACATTCACACAGTGCGGATGTAACAAGACAAATTAAAATGCCAGCCTAGGACTTTAGAGAAATATGTCAGTCCTTGGCTCTGTTTTTGTGACTTTCATCAAGTCACATCCGTTTTTTATAAATTTAAGATATAAGTTTAAAAGCTTTTGCGTTGTAGAGAGATTACAATAACAGAGGTCATATGGGTACCTTGAATGGATGAATATGGACTCCGTCTTTATCACTTATATGTATATCACAGAGAAGAAAAGAACAAAACAAGACCAAAACCCCCCAAAAAAGTTTATGGCTTGTGGTACTCTGGTAGTTGTTGGATTTTTTTTTTTTTTTTTCATAAAACCTCACTAACACTTCTCAGAGATAGCCCATTTCTTCTTCTTCCTTCTCTGATAATGTTCATTGATCATTGATATTGCTTTAATAAGAGATGAAACAGATACCAACAAATAAAATAATCTACTGTTTAATGCACATAGGAGTCATATACTTCTTTTGATAAAGGAGGTTTTTTTCATCTTGCATTTCTACATTTAGTAATAGGATTTCTTAAATCAATCTTGATTTTTATACCATCTCCCTGAGAGTTCATTGTAGTGTTCTAATTCACAGGGACAATTTCAAATTCATAGCTGTGGTTTCAAAAAAGGTGAGCTCAGACTGCGGTAAGGCTATAGTGATATGCAGTCATACCCATTGACCCACTAGATTCTGGTTAAATCCAGTTTGCTTTGGAATTACTTATTAAATATGGTCAATACCTATAGCTTAATTTACTCCATCATTATAGTTGTGATGAGGGTGGTGGTTACAGAGCAGGCTAATGATAAAAACATGCTGAATAACTGGCTAATTAAAATCACTACACTTTTTGATGTTTTTCTTAATTGGTCCTGGGGGAAATGGGGAGGATGTTGAATTACCATGCTGATTAGAAATGCAGTAGCTGCTGCAGTTCAGATTTTATTTTGGAGAAAAAGATAGTGGCAGTTGGAGAGTCATCAGAGGATAGGAGCAATGATCCCATCATATGACCACTTTTAATAAGCAATTTGTCAAGGCACATTCATTTTTTTTCCCCGCCATTCAGCAAGCTTATAATGGACTTCCTCCTAAGAAATCATAATTTTACATCTCTCTTGAGTTATTTGGGTGTGGCGTGTAAGAGGTACCTGGAAGGAGCTAGACGGAGATGTGCATTAAAGCAGCAGAGAGCAGAAAAGGACATCTGCAGCTGATAACTTGAAATATTTTCCCAATAAAAAGCCAAACCAAACCCTAGGTATTGAGGGAGTATAATTCTATATTAATTTCCATCTACTGTAACATTATCATGCACCAAAAGGCACCCTAAGCTGCAAAGAAACCTTGTCATTTTAGTAAAAATTGCGTTGTTGGAGGTTGTGCAGGTTTTGTTAGAAAAAGAGTGCATCCCTGCATTTTGCATTGAGTGCTGTTATTCTCTGAGACACAAGGATATGAAACCATGCTTCATTTCGTAGCAGTACACAAAGCAAAGCTGTCTGGAACAGTAACAGGTATTTGGCAGGAGGAAGAAAGGAATGAGTTTGATTTTCCTGGTCAGATCAACACTGGAGTTGTGTCTGCGTGTGCATGTAATGAGAAGGCATCGAAGAGAGCGATTTAAAGTGCCAATTGAGAGTGGTAAAGTGCTATATACATCATAGTAAGTGGAAGAGGAATCATGAGATGCATCTGGTTTGGAACATTTAGAAAGTTGTAACCTAAAGGAAAATGAACTCAGCACTAAAATCAGTATACTAATTAGATCGGAGTTTTATTCTGGGATTTCACCTATTTATGACATGCAGCTTAAAAAAATGTGCAAACAGGAGAGCTTAGTTCATTCTTGCTACTGCGTAGAGGAATTATCATTCTGAGAAAAAACTTGTGTTGAAACTGGTGCAAATAAACTGGCAAGGATCTTAATTTAATCTTTTTGTCTATATATGTATGTGCACCTATATGTAGCTACATTATCTTAATGAAGTTTTATTGAAGGAGTTAAAATATCCTGGGAAAAAAGCATATATTAAACTGTCAGTTTCTTATTTTTAAAAGAAGTATATTTATTTTATTTGTTATTTGTATAAATGAGTATCCATACTGCCTTTACAAAACAAATAGAGCTGGTTTAGGCTGCTGAAGTAGCTACAGCATGTAATAGTTAATTCAAAATCTTGCAAAAGGATTTATTACTACATATATGTCATCTAATTCTGTTGTTTCTGCAACTTAATATTTGACTGTATAACTTACCTGAGTTCAATGCAATGCATTTTCCTGGCTTCAACTGATGCCCCCAAGATTTTGCACTAAAAGAAAATAGCTGATCTCTTTTCACCCTTTTCCTGCCACTTAGAATTTTATAGACCTCTGCCATGTCTCAAAAATGGAGTCTCCCAAAATGAAGTTTGTCTCAGAATGAAGTCTTATCATGTTCTTCTGTGGCAGCTGCAGTCATGGCCAACACATTGGAGAGCAAACTGGAAAATCCAGGACTAAGCAAGTCAAATGACTCCTCAGTAAACCTATTTATTATTCTTCTGCAGACAAAGTAGAAAGAGGACTTAAAATGTGTTTTCCTCATGTGATAAATATATATGATGAAAGAGGTATTTCTTGTGGAATAGTCCACAAAGTGTTAATTTTGGGCTTGCTGGAAGCTATTTTGAATTTGCATCAGTTAAATTATAGCTTTAGGGATTGATGTTAAGGAGTCCCAGTGTTTCTGATCAGCTGCTAATGAAAGGATGGCGGACTTCAGTTACTGGATCATCAGCTGCTTTTTTTCCTTAGCAGGCAAACAATCTCCAACTTTCTGTGTACAGAAAATCCAATATTAAAGAAAAGGCCTGTAGAGTGCATAGGACATCAATGATTTTTTTTTTTTTTTAATAACTGTATTTCAGAAAATGTGGATTGGAAATATTTTTATTTCATTTTGAACTAATTGAAAAAGCTTATTTTCTCAGATGAAAAATTCAAAAACATGGCCTTAATTGAGTGCACGTTTGCTCAGACCTACACTTTCGAACATGAGGGACTAAAATTAGAATTCAGACACAATGGTGCTAGATTTGCAATTTAATATAAGACCTTTAGGAATCCTGACAGTTTGCTCCAGGGGATAAAATAACAGTTGCCACTTTAAGAGATAAAGTTTTCTACTATTATCATTGCAACATTTATGCAGCTATGACTAAAAATGACAGAATAACTCTTTACTGAAATAAATGGCATGGTCAACAACCTTCCACCAGCAGATAAAAGCTTCATGTCAAGTGATTTCAATGACCAAGCAGAAGGTAACTTGGCAACCTGCAATAAATAAAGGGCCCCCATGGAACAGGTCAGGCAAGCATCAATGAACTTTCTGCTCCTCCAAATGTTCCTTCAGCATAATTTAATGAGCAAAAAGATACAGCCTTCCAGATGTTCAACAAACACAAAACATCCTGCTTTAAATGCCTGATGCCTATTGATTATTATATCAGGTATAGGCATTTGTCTGATGGTGGAAATAATGGAGCCATCTATAAAGTAGTTTTCTATTACATTATCTTATATTACCATTCATTTTCAGACCCTATTGTTGTGATAATTGCCCTACATTATTTCACAGTGAATGCCCTATAAGGAAGACAACAACAGATAGAGAAAAGAGGACAGGTGTACTGGAAAAATGCAACCTAGCCGTGTGAATAGCAATGCTAGGAGGCAGAAAGAAAACACATTTCTTTGGGGATCATAAGTGAAGTTGCAACACAAGAGGTGTAAATGAAGCTGCATCAGTCATTAATACTATTACTAATAAAAGTAATCATGAATCGACTTAAAATTGAGTAGACATTGCAGCAAAAGCAGAATTCTGAAAACAAAAGATCATTAAATACTACTCATCTCTGAGCAATCTGACCCTGCTTCTGTAGGACAACCATCATCCCTCAATTCACTCTAACAAGGACAGCTAACATTTACAGGTGTAGCAGGGTGCAGAACGATTCACTAAACCTGGAGTTAAGGTGTATTTAAAACATACAGATACCAACAAGAGTGAGACTATTCCTCCTCAGGAATTAGGGACTTCAGCGAACATGTAATGTTGAACTATTTGCAGGCATTGAATTATCAGAAAGCAGGCCTGTTAATGGAGTCCACCTCCAGTTTTGTAATGACATATTCAGAGCAGTAGATTGCATAAAGTTCAGCAACAAGAACTTTAACTCAAGTTATAGAAGTTGTTGCAATAGTTGGTAGATGCTGCTCATGCCTGAGATATCAAAGGACAAGGTCCAGTAAACTGGGAATAGAAAAGATGCATCCCAGAAGCACAATTTACATAGGCATCACGTCTCACTGGTTTAGCAAGCTTTTTTTAAGAAAAATGTACCTGTGAGCAGGACCTTCTGCATAAAGCAGCCACATTTCTCCAGCAGTAAGACCAGACAAAAGAAAAAAAATGGTTGTCTACCCTCCACCGCTTCAGGGCAAGAAAGACCCAAATGCTCTCTTTTCAGAAAGGATGTAGCAGAGTCAACACCAAAGGTAAATTATTTCAAGATTAAGCCATAATTTTTCTTTTTAATGGCCTCTAAAGAAGAGTTCCTTTTCTCTTTTTCCTCAACAATTTCACATGCTTTATTAAATGTTGCAAATTGGAGTTTGCCTTACTGTTTTATGATCGTTTGCAAATGTATTCCTTCTCTCACAGACTCGCTCACGCAGGGTCAATTTTCTGCCTATATTACAATTCCCACACTCCCATAGGGAACAAAGAATGGTTTGTCAGAAGCCTGCAAAAGGAGACAAATGGATCTGTGCTCTAGTCTAATAACCTTCCTGAAGAAGACAGATGTGTGAATTGCAAAAGTTTCACCTGCAAAGTCCCTACTGATATACTAATTAAGAACTAAATCTCTTCAACCACTGCAAAAAAAAGGGGGGAAAAAAAAAAGGTTCACTGAGAAAGGCTGGGGAAAAAAGAAATTAATGGATGAGAAGTGACTCAACGTTGTCCCAGAATCCTTTGCTGAGGTAGGATTACACACAACCACAGTGTGTTTTAAACCAGACTCTTAAGGATTTATTGATATTTGGAGGATACGTAAACTGCATGTAGTTTTCCATATGTAATCTCTTTGCCCTGTTTTCCTCTCTTACAGCTTAAGCAAGACTCTCCACATGACTCTTTTTCTTTTTTCTTTCTGACCTCCTTACTGAAACCTGTCTTGAAGTGTTTGGGTTTTTTTTTTCCAGGTAGGTAAGGTTGTGTAGAGAAAGTTATTCATACCTACTACATTTTAAACTGCTAAAATTAAACCACAGTAGCTGCCACCTTTTATGCTGTGTACCACACCCCAAACCATTGAAACAACAACAGTAGCCTGGGATTTATATGGGTGACCATAAACAACCCAGTTCAAAATATGAAAGGATAACAGATGAAACTGGTAAACCAATTTTTCTACTTTACCACATATCTCACTCTACACTACAGTTTTATAGAAAAATTTTCACATTAGCACCAATTTTGTTTAAAAAAAAAAAATAAAAAGAAACTACTGTGTACCAGAAAAATTTTCCATGATATTTTGCCCAGCTGCTGAGTTTTATTCTAACTCAGATAATTCTAAAGCACTTAAAAATAATTCATTAATGTCCTTAATGCTTTTGAAAATTACTTCTTTATCAGCAGTAAACTCTTCATGAAAATGCTAGATGTGACATGTGAATATCACAGTCTTGTTAAATGAGACTCATTAATCTTTATCTTGAGCAACATTACTTTCTGATTTTTCAAAGACTTAATGGTATCTAATTTTATTTTTTTTCATTCTAAGTACTTCATCTTGCCTTTTCCTTATCTGTAAAATGTTTGGGATTTCAATGCATTTCAAAGGCTTATGGGGAGAATAAATAATTTCAAGATTATGAGATATTCAGATCCTACAGCAATGCAGACCGTACCATGACCTAGCACAAGTGGAACAAATAAGCAAGTGTTTTCCCATGATAATTCCACATTTATTCTAATAACTAGGTTGTTGCTTGAGTCTTCTTATAGAGAGAAAAGAAATGGGCATGAAAATTTGTCTACAAGTGCAATCAATTTATCATAATAAGGTAGCTCTTTGGAAATTTTGGTATTGAGAGATTACCTGAATGGAATAAATATCCAAGGAGTTTAACACGGTCTTGAACAAGACAGCATTCACTCCGATTCCGTGCAGGCAAAATCTTACTCATAGTGATAGTAGTAAATGGTTATAGTACATTATCTCCCAGAAGGTTTTCACAGTATCGAGACTTCTACTTGTCTGTTACAAACACACTGTACCATTCACCCAGGATACTTAAAGTAACAGCTGAAAAACATCCCCATTACCTGGAGCGCTTTCCCCCGATGCGATACAACTATTCTTTTTTATTCCTATTATGAGTATGATAAAAGGCCTCAGTCAGGATGCATTAGCGTGGTAGAAAGGCATGATATTATAGCTCTTGTGCAGTCGCAGTTTTTCTCAGGCCAATAAGCAAAACTGTATTTTGTTGTAGCAGCACAGTTAGTTCTACGGCTGGGGGAAAAAAAAAGGTGCAGGAGTCTGTGAGTGAGTCGCTACTACTCCTTGCACGCCACCCCTCTATTAGCGGCAACAGCAGAAAAGAAAAGGCTGAGCAAGTAAGAAAAAGAAATACATTGTTTGTGTTGGAACAGTTAATTCCCTGTCTTCCCTGGCTTATAGAAAAGAGGCAGTTTGCTCTTTCCCACTTCACTGACAGTCTGCTTTAAGATTTAGGCAGTTATCTAATGTGATTAAGTCTTGAGCTGGCATACCTGATCTCGGAGGGACTCTTAGCCTCAGTTAAGACAAGTACAAGAAGTGATAGTACAGAAGGACATCAAAGGCATCAAATCAACATGTGCTGCTGGCAATAAATGCCTGGCACCAGTATGGCGTGATGGCTGGCTAAAACCAACAGAGCAACAGAACCTCATGAAGTGCTAAAAAGGGCATGTTTCTGTAAGTGATAAAGTGCACATAGAAGTAAACAAGCAGCAGAATGCTCCTTTAACTGTTAGAGTAACCAATGCTCTTGGACAGTTTCTGTCCAGACTCATGGTATAAATAGGTTTACTTTGGGGATGTAACAGTGAGAGTTTTTCTTTCTTTCTAATCAAAACTGAGACATTGTAGGGCACAGCCACAGGTTCACAGTGGAACGTGGACAGTACCCAGCCTCTTTTTGCTGTTTCAGATCCACTTGACAACTCAAATGCAGTTCAAAGGGAGCCTAAATGCAAGGAGCTGGAGCCTTACCATGCAAACAGGCCAGTTTCAAACTAGAATGATTAGTCTGAACTAAATGTCTACCCATGTGGAAACTTATATGCAGGAAAGATACTATTTTAAGGATATAATGAAAAAAAAGGAGTACTCAGTCATTATTAGTCTACTTAACTAAGTTTTCCATGTGATATCCCCATATCTCAGTCTGGAGAAGAGGGGGCTGAGGGGAGACCTTATCACTCTCTACAATTACCTGAAAGGGGGTTGCAGAGAGGTGGGTGTTGGTCTCTTCTCCCATGTAACTAGTGACAGGACAAGAGGAAATGGCCTCAAGTTGCACCAGGGGAGGTTCAGGCTGGATATTAGGAAAAATTTCTTTTCTGAGAGAGTGGTGGAACTGGAACAGGCTGCCCAGGGAGGTGGTGGAGTCACCCTCACTGAAGGCATTGAAGGAACGTGTGGACGTGGCACTGCAGGACATGGTTTAGAGGGCATGGTGGTGTTGGGTTGGTGGTTGGACTTGATGATCTTACAGGTCTTTTCCAACCACAGTGATTCTGTGATTCTGTGATATAACAATCACAAAAATAGATAAAAGTTCTTCATCTCTTCCCACCTGCTCCTGGCTTCATTGCTTCTTGGATGTGACAGAGGACCTCAGTAGGTACATGTGTAGGTTATATATTCACACAGAGAGTCTATCTGGCTGGGTAGAGTAGTTATTTGCTGCAGCAAGAAAAAGCCTGCATGACATACCTGCTTCAGGGCACTCTTGGAGACTGCTGAAAGTTCACTGCTACCTGCTGTTGGTGGGACATGCCGGTCAGGATGCCTGCCCTTGGAGAAGCTGCGGAGCCCATGTGTGATTACTCCTGGGAGCTTGCTGGAAGCAACAGCCCATTTACTCACTGCACCAGTGCTTCCTATAAATATATTTATAACCCTGGCATGCCTGCCTTACCGTAATCTCAAGGGTTTGTCTGGTTCAGAGAAAGCCATAATGGGAACTGTAAACTTTTATGCTTGCCCTCTCTAGAAATTGTGTTGAAACTTTTATAACAGAGATTTTTCACCTTTTGTTTGCTTCTCCTGAAATCTTACTTACAAAGCAGTTCTATAAAGAATTTTAAATAGTGTGAGGTGTACCCAACTGGGTTTATTGTCTGCACCTGCTACGGCTTGTTGTCTAGACACTTCACTACAAGAGCTCAGTTGTCACAGTCTGAGTGCTATGTTCACTGTAATAACATTGATGAATATTTTTTGTTCTTATCCTAATTACGTTTGTGTTGAAGACAGTATGTCTTCATACTTACTGCTTAAGAAGATCCTTTCTTTATGCAAAGGCGTCACACTTTCTTTATAAATGTTCCCAAGAAAGGAGAAGGGAAGAGACAAAAGAGAAGTACTTTAGAGGTGTCCACGCTACTAGTACTTTGTCAGGCTTGCTCCTGGTTTTAGGAACTGGAGCAATTATTATTGTCACGCAAAACTTCTCTGGTTGATGTCCCAAAACTACTGCTGAAAAGTTAAAATATTTCATGAACGTTGAAAAAGTGTATGTAAAATGTGCTTCACAGTACGTAAGAAAAGCTGAGATGCACAGTTAATAGACAGCTTGCAAAACCTTCTGTGACCTTACTGAGGAAGATACCAATTACCATGAGAAATGTTCATAATTGTCCATTTGCCAAGAGTTATCAAGTGATACCTAACTATAGTTTTCTGCATACACAGTAGATGCATTTTTGTAATTGTTTTTGGTAAGGGACACTCTTTAAGAACGCCACAAGGGCTAGTTCACCTTTGCAGCACACACTGTTGGACTGATGCAGTTCTCAAGGGAATGCATCATTAATGTTTATAAAGTCTATGCAAATCCTTACTTGACAACCAAGGCCATTTACACAGACATAATATCATGGTCCTGCAATAGAAAAGGAAACTATTTCCTACATCCCTAATTAAATTCTGGAAGCCTGCTTCCCTTCTACTGTCTTTTGCTCCCTGAAGACCCCTGAGCAAACCAAAGTTGCTGGGAATTGTTCAGGCACTCTTTGCAGTTACAGAGGGTATGTCATCCAAGTAGTGAGCTGCATGGCCGTGTGACTCTAGTGACCATCACTGACTGTCATGCACAGTCCACAGGATGAAATTTGCTCACACATGCAGTTGATGAATATACCTGTCACTGTAATAAATAGTCGAGCCAAGACCTAGTGGGAAAGCAGGAGGAAATATGCAGTCTTTATTCCAACCCCAAAACAGAATTTTTTGCTCTTTAAATCCGACAATTTAGCCAAGCAGTAAACTAAAGAGAAAAATAAAATGTACAGCCTTATTAAATTCTACTTAAAGCTACCTGAGACTAAACTGAATGTGAAAATGGTGCCCATTGTGGTTTGTCCTTTAATACGGATGGGAAACACTTCCTTGTCTTGTATGCACCCATGCAAAGGCAACCAGAACAACAGCCCCTCTGAGGTGGGGTCTCTCAGGTTCTGATATCTCAGGAAAGAAAAGGAGTGATGTGGGAAGACAAAGTTTATACCATGGCTTGCCCCTTTCTGCCTTGGTTCAGTGGAGACAGGAACGTGAGCCAGCATTATGAATGGGTCATAGCATCTATTAACCAAACCAGGAGAGATCAGTCTTTAGGGTTTTTTTTCTCCCCCCACCCCATACGTCTTCTCTCTGGTAAGTGACATAATCCAGCACAGAGATTCAGAGTCTCTGCGACGTGTTCCATTTGGGCTTTCTCCCCTGCCAAGGCGTATAACAAGAGAATGAAATGTTCCTTTTCTGCCCTGCTGAAATCATGCTCTCCTGCCTGTTATGAATTAGATTCACAGTCTGAGTATCTCCCTCTGTGATCAGCTTTCATTACTAATAACCAGCTCATTCTGCCTTGCTAGAGAAAGAGCTTCTGACTCAGTTCAGACATTTCAAACAGAGGAGCACACAAAGACTTCTAATTAGTGCCTAAATATTCTACCTTGCACTAGCTACAAATTAATGTAAATGCAGGCTGCAGAGGCTGTTGAAAGCTTAATCAAAGACACTGACTGATCTGTTCAGTGACCAGGTGGTTTTCTGCTGCCACAGCACAGGCGTGGGTGCAATTTGTGGCTTTTCCCTGTTTTAGCACACGACGTTGCCTAAGACTCTATCAAGTTTCTCAAAATTGTGCTCCAACCCAGGTTACCCTGTTTATCAATTCCTGGGTTGGTTTTTTTTGCAATGCTCCTTGACCTTACCTTTGCCCTCTGTATCAATGATGTCGATATCCTTGTCCTGTAGTTCCCTGTGCCTCATTCTGAGATGCCCTTCATTTTGAGGCATTTGTCATACTGTTTCTCAATCCTTACCTCTGCTTAGGAAGTTTAAATCCTCTTCCTCCTCTACTCCTGTGCCCCCAAATTATTTTTTAAGTGGGAAAAGCTGGGGAAAGATGATATCTTTCATATGGAGCAAGTATCAGATGCCTACTCATATGTAAAAATGATATGCTTCTATTTGCTTTTATGCATTGCTGATCATTTCAGAGCGAAGGTTGCTCAGCAAGGAAAATAAAAGCTTCTCTGTCTGCGGTATGCCATTCACTGGTTTGTGTACATTCATCATAAGCATTTTCATGCATCCTTTCACTAAATTAAATAGGTCATATTGCGTAGTGATTTATAACCTGGAGAACCGTTTGGTTTCAAAGGGACAGCACAGAGTATAAATCAAAGAATGAATTTGACCCAACAATCTCCCTGAAAAGATAGACTTTCAGAGCTCCTATTCTTTACTTCTGATACATCCTTTTCAAGATGGGGTGATAAAACTGAGTGCGTGGTTCAAGGTGAGCTCACACACTGATTTACAGAATGGCCTTACAGTGTTTTCAAAAGTATTCTCTATTCTCTCCTTAGCACATTGTAACATCTTGTTTGGTTTTTAATCATTACTGAATGGCGGGCAGAGATTTTCACCGAGGTGTTCACAATGACAGCCAGGACACTTTTCCCTGAGTACTTACAGTTAATTTAGATCCCATCAATGTATCAATTGTTCCTTCCAGTGTGCCTTACCTTGCAGCTGTCACAATGAATTTCATCCCCTATTGTGCTGCTGAGATACCATTCTTTGTTAAGATCTTCTGTCCTTTGTAGATTAACCTACTCTCGATAGTTTTGAGAAAATAGTTTCATGGAAAATTTGCCAGTTCACAACTCTCATCTTTCCAGAACAGGTACATATGTTCAAAAAAACTCTGCAATCTCCAGTACTGAAGCTGTAAATGTCACAAATATACATACCTCACTGGTCGATACAACCTTATTGGTTACTGGGTCCCTGAAAGCCGGGCAAAAAGCAGCGTACTTCTGACGACTTCCTCAGTGCAGCGTTAACAGGTTAACATCAGGCTTTCTCATTAGATTAGAAATAATAACCTGTTGGCTTTACCCTGAGAGTCTAGGGAGGAGCCAGAAAAGCTGTGGAGAGCTGATTTCTGAACTGCGGGCCTGGGTAGGATCAGGGCAAAATTGTACTCAGCTGTAATGGCATTTTCTTGGATCAGAGATGAAAGTCCTGGCAGAGAAGGATCTGACTGACCAGTGCAGGGTTTTGCTGAATTGCTTTGCCTTTTTATGATACATTATTAGCACTTTAGATAGCATTCTGCTTGGAAACAACCAGCCTATAGCAACAGTGAATGTGCTGCTTCCTTGCTCATTCATCTTTCCACCTCTCTTTAGGCCTTTTCCAGGGTTTAAGGTGACCTTGCAACTTATGAAGGAAAATAAAGGATTGGAGTTAAATGTGTTATAAATGATTGACCTACCTGGATGGCAGCTGATAACATGCTGGAGGCTGCAAAGTTCAGATACTGAACTTCATTCTGAATGATAGACGCTATAAAGTGAAGATAACTCATATTGTAACAGCAACATTTTCAGCGAAATGGAATGAGAAATAAGGGGATTGTCCTGCAGTCAGAGAAACAGCACGGTACAAACAGGAAAAAAGAACAATTATTGCAGCATTAGGCTGATAAGACCAGTCTTTTAGAATGATGTAGTGAGTTCAAGAGCAACTCGTTCTTTGCTCTGCTTAGCCAGGGAGAGTGGATGTAATGTAAAAGGCCAGCCAGAATCATAGCAGCCTATGTTGGCAGCAGAATCCTAATTTGGGGAAAGGAAGGAAAAGGATCAGAGATGTCAAAGAAGATCTTATTAGAAGAAACATTTCTTCTGCCTAGATATGAAGACACTTTGAAGACAAGCTTAGCCTGAAGAATGGTAAAAAGAAACTAATTCTTTTCGTGAACTCATGCTGCAGAAGAGAATGGATTTGCTTCAGGTCAAAATTAGAGCTGATTGAGACTTTAAACAAAGAGCCCTTAAAAATGCATTTAAATAAAATTAAAAAAAAAAAAAAAAAAGTCCAATAAAGCTGGCAGTGTAAAATATTTCCTAGGTCCAAGGCATTGAATGACAGTCTGTACTTGTTACATATATGGGGACCAGTAGTTCAAATCTTTGGTCTGAACCAGCCTCACCTATGCCAGTTAGATGACCTAATTGCTGAGCTATTGGATGATTCATTATGAATTAGGGTTTCTTCCACTTATTTTTCTTCAAAAGGTTTTGAAAGTGATTTTTTTTCTACTCAGGAACTTAAACCACACTTATGAAACCTCAAAATAACTTTGTGAGAGAGAAAATTGATTTGCTACTCAGCATAGGCACTTGACTAGTCAGAGGATGCTCAGACCTCAAGACAACTGCATAATTTCCATTCTCAGTATTCAATGTTGTTTGGGATTTTTTTGGACTTCAGTTTTGTCTGTTGCTTTCTTTCATTTCACATCATCTTCCAAGGTACTTCTTATGTCTACACCAATATTTATGTGACATTGAAAGAAACTCCCTCAGGAACACAACTCTATAAATCATCTCCTGCTGCTGTACAAGATACATCTCTTACACAGAGCACAGGTCTCCAGTAAATTTTCTACCTGCTCCATTCTGGTGTCATAGGTTCTGAGTTCCCCTTTCACAGATAGCATGACCAATCTCAATGAAGAAGAGTGAAAAATCAAGTCAGACGAACTTGTGTTGCTGTCAAGCTTTTAAAAACTAATATCACACACATCCTTCGCATCAAAGTCTTTTCTGCTTTAGAAACTCCTGTGTTGATTTTGTATTTTCTCTAAATGCTTCATTTGGATTTTGGGTTCTTTCACCATCTACAGCCAAAGGAGGTATTAGAAGGAAATCAGTTTCCTGTGTATTCATATGTCCTGGGTAAGCTAGCGATCCTGCTGCCAGATTTCATTTTTGAAAACACAAATTCACTTGTCAGCCCACGTAGAAATATTAAAATAGCAAATATCTATCATTTCTCATGGAAGGAGGTGCAGAAGAGAAGATCAAAAGCAGTCCAGTGTTTCTGGTCCATATATACATATTTATATTTATAATGTCATATAGGGGGTCTATGAAACTCAGGTCAGATACAGGTCAGGGAGAAAGAGGGAACCATTTTGATTATCCTATTTCTAAGTTAACAGCACTGTATCCTTTAACTCACATGCTTTGTATGGGAAACCTCTACATGCACTATAGCACACAGTTAAAACAAGAGGTCTCGTTCATTATCAGTAGGAATGCTCAAAACCAGTGTCCTGCGTGACAAACAGGCAAAAACCCCTGCAGATATTCTGAAACTGTAGTAATGAGGAAAGACTCACAATTTCATAACAGTTATGCTGCCCCATCTAGCATATTTTTTTGAAGATATATCCCTTACACCAGACATACTCACATGGGTGACCTTGTACTACGTCACGTTAGTTTTAGGCGAATTATTTCTTCCTCTTAGAAATCGTTCCAATAGCAAATGTTTTTACAAATACAAATACAATTTTCATTATATAATACATTGAGCATTTATCTGATAATTATTCAATCACTTCAGACACCTAGGAATATACTACTATGCCTATTGCCTATTACAACTATTGTTATTATGTCTTTCTCTCACTTTTATTTTTTATGTATGGAGCATTTTTATGGGTGTTTTTAGCAGCCATTCACTGTACTTTTTTTCTTTAAATGTTTTATTTTTTTCCTCTTAAGTCATAAATAAGAACCTGTTGAATAGTGTACTAGATAAAGCTTACGTGTTTTAAAAACAAATACAAGCAAATAATATATACAGTTATAATATTCATTTATTCTGCAGAAACAAAACTACACAACTGCCATATGCTTCTTTGAAACTGGAAACTTTTTAATTACTGCATTTTTAACAGGTGAGTAAATGTTTACGGAACTGTTACATGTATAGTGCAAACAGTAGAGTAGGAAAACACATACAAACAAGGACTTGCAATTCCAAATATTTCCATATCATCTATCATTCACATTCCTTAAGATATTTGGGAGCTATAGCTTTCTTAATAACAACCTATATTCCAGGTTCCTTTTGCCTTAGTGAATTCTGCATCAAGTTTCCCTCCTGCAGAGGTTTGAAGGAGGGTTTTGTTTACTGCCAGCATAACCTCTGTTGAGTATCTGAAAGTCGAACCGCATTTTCTGCTTCATACATCACCTTCAAGAATAAAAAATGTAGAGCTCAGAGTGGAAAATTTTGTTGTTACTAAAATAAACAGGAATAAATTTGTTCTTCTTTGATTTTGTAGTGCCAGAGGCAGGACAGCATGCATTGTCAGTAGGACCATCAGGTGTTATAATGTAAAAAATTCACAAGGAAAAGATATAACATAGCTGCAAAAAGATCAATTTTAGATTTCTGTTCTTAAGCGTACTCTATATTATAAGGAAGGTTGCATATCAAAATATTTAAAATTGTTTTGATAAACATGCATGGTGATTAAATAAATAAATAAAAAAGTTTACTTTACAAGCAATATCATAATAAAGCTCTGGTATCCAAAGCTATTTCTATCAGATACTGGATTGCATTTCTTAATAAAGAGAACAGAAATGGTTAGCGATCTGGTTCCACCGAGTGAAGAACCTTGCATTCACTTCCCTGGGTCTAGAATTTCACCTCATACATTTGAGTTTTCAAAATTCATAATCATTTGCTTCCTTCTCCTAATAATTTATAACAATTATTGTATACCACTAAGTGGAAATGGCAACATTTAATTTAATATAAAATACAACTCATGTCTGAAAACGCTGGATATCTCTATACTTAGAAGAAATGTTTTCAGGTATGTGTAGCTTTCAGTTGGACAAAGTCTTTCTTCTGCAATAGGACTACCACCGCACTTTACATGAAGTATGTGCTTAATTCTATGTGGGATTGGTGTCAAGTATAATACAATCCAAGATACAACCAAATGTTGTTCATAACCGTATATTTAGAGAAAAATGTACATGCGTAACAGCTCTCCCACTAACCACCTATGTACTGCTTTCAGCTTCTTAATTCTCCACAGTTTCGCTTTTTTTTTTCTGTTATTAACAGTTGCCATTTTTAATGGTTGGTTGAGCTGAAATACAATATTAGCCATCACAAGTGTGTTTCACACCTTATTATTATTATTGTTGCTGTTGTCATTGTTGTTGTTGTTATTGCTATTGTTGTTGTTGTTATTATTATTAAGATAACTATTAATATGAAAACTTCACTTTCTGAAATGATGGTTCCTTTCATTTATTTATTTGTTGAAATACAGTTGTACAAATCAAATCCTCCAACTGAACAGAATACGTATGTCTGGAAAATATCCATCAGTATTTACATGACAGCTGATATTTTCAAGTATATTTTAGCTTTCTGTCACCGCTATGACTATTTGTCTGCAGTCAGCTTGACTATGTTCCGCATCCATGGCTTAGGTTTGCCTTCACAGCCAGACAGCCTCACCAAAGTGACCAGGAGGACCCCTTCCTCCAGACCTACCCCTGAGGACCTGAACTCTAGCACAGGACTTTCTAGGTCTATGTCTGATGAATTGATGAGACTCTAGTATGGAATATTTGCAGTGAATAACCATTCAATAACATGCATCCTTCTATCTATTAACGTAAATCAATTGTTGATGAAGCTGCTGAACTGGTAGCCTAGGTGAAGAGTGTTTCAAAAGTAGAAAAGCTAATGAAAAGTTGTTGATAATAATTTTTTAAAATAAATATATTCAGTGCATGTACAGATTGGGAGCTATGAAGATATTTACTCCCCCGCACTACCTCCATTTGGCTCAATCTTTGGGTTGGAAAGGTTGTGAAAACAGCTCAGCCTCTCCCTTGTTTCTTCTCTGGCCCAGTGAGGGTTTTGGGAGTGGATTTCTTCTCAGTGACAGCTGGAGCATGCATCCTGGCTCATCTAATAGGCTATCAAAAAGGTTTTAAATTCTTACAGCTTTACAACAGGTACTGGTGCCGGGGAGGTGAATGTCACTGCGACCTGTTACTAAACCAACTCATCTGCTTAATCAGGTTCCGAGATACCTTTTCCTTTGGTAGGAAGGCATGTCATTATTTTCTGATGGCTGTGCATCTGAGGGGATGAAGGCTTTAAAAACCACAATCCCTTTGCCTAATTGTTTACGACACATGCCACTTCACACAGCTGTGATTTCTTGGCCCCAGCTGCGGGGGAGCCAGCCTTCTGGTGCAGCTGCGAGCATACTGCGCTTTTGCGCAAGCGACCAAACATAGAGGAAAAAGATTTTGAGGCTCAAGGCCTTAAGCTGGCAGAAGCGACGTGCATCATTCAGGTAAACTGCTTAATGCCTACAGGGAGGATGTTGGCTGCAATGTACTTACCTTGGTCCTTGCCAGCAAATTATAACAGTAACTGTGATAGAAAAGGCAAAAGCAGCAGAGGCTGTTGTACTCCAGCTGCTGGAAATGTTGAGCTTTTGTTTAGACTTTACAGGTCTAATTCTCATATTATTTACTTATGCTGTCAGCTTAGAATATGATTCAAAATTATTGAGGTATGTCTGACACATCATAACAAAAAGAGAAATGAACCTAGTCTTTCAGCTCCTGGTTGCTGGCTCATATTAATGTGTACTTAACGGGGTTTTAGTTAAGAAATACCTCTTGCAGTTCAGAAATCTCCTCCAGCAAAACTGTGCAAGAGTAGGTTATTTGCTGAGAAATAGGTCAGATAAAACTAATACAATTAGAAAAGGAGAAATACCTGCTTCTGAACTTTTTCCTGTGCAACTGTTTTTACATTTTTTTCCTGCTTTTATTAATTTCTCAATCTCCTATTCCATTATTTTTTTTAATTAACTAACGAATGGAAACATGTCCTACCCAGAATGTCATTGTACTTCAAAGCCAAAAGACAACAGGCAAATCTCTGGCTATTTCTTCATCAATATGGCAAGAAGTAAATGCATGTATTTTTAAAGGTTTTTAAGGCAATTTTGTATTCTGTGAACCCATAGAGCTACCTGAATTTGTCTGCTCAATAATAGACAACTCTGTGCTTCCCTAAACGTCAGACTTTCATCAAAGTTTAAGCAAAACTTCCACAAGTTTGGGGTTTTTTTTTCATGTTAGTCCAGGCTTTCTTCTCAGATGCTGCAGCATCGTCTGCTCTTCAAGTTCCATTCCTGCTGATTTCCCAGAAATGTAGATTCCTGCAGCTCCTCAGAGGCAACTTATTATGCTCAAAGAGTCTGTCAGCGAAGCCCCATCTCTAGTGACCAAGGCCTAATTCTTTTTATCTTGCTTCTTCCAATATTCTAGTTGCCATGACAGCTTTTTCCAAAACAGCCTTAACTGGCTAAAAACCTGTCTCACATCCACAGGAAAGTCTGACTTCCCTACCGCAAAGCCTCAACCAACTTTCATTCTCTATACTATCTACCATTCCCATGGGAAACCTCATAATTTTTCTCATATTGGGCTTTTGTTTTTCTCTACAGGCATCTTCTTGCTGTTCTCAGATGGGGAAAAAAAAAAAAAAAAGAAAAATCCCATAAACAGCTTATAATGTTTTCTCATTGTCAGGAAATGGGCACTGGAGGATGCCTTTGTAAAGGTCTGGGTTGCAGACAGAACACATTTCCTGCTTTTGGAGTAGATAAGCTAAACATAATCAAGAGCCACTTCACTCCGCAATTTCTGATGACACCTACTAATTAAATTTCACACAGGTGAAACAAGATGTGTCTTTAGAGGACAGCTATTGCACGGGAACTTTGCTAACTGCATCATCACATGCCACAGAAAACAGAACATTAAAAGGCCTTGTTCAATTTAATAGAAGACCTTATGACTTGTTCAAGGAACGTGTGGACGAGGCACTGTGGGACATGGTTTAGTGGGCATGGTGGTGTTAGTTGATGGTTGGACTTGATGATCTTACAGGTCTTTTCCAACCTTAGTGATTCTGTGACTATCCTGCTCTTCCCTTCATGTAAAATTATGTGCAAAGTCTCGTCAGGTCTCTGGTATTACCTTATGGACATTGAAAGTCATAAGAAAGACATAACAGATACATTATATGAGGGAAAGTTAGGAATCGGACTGCACCTCTCTAGCTCCCCAATGCTTATCATCTGAGGACAGAAAAGCAAGGCACCCTCTTGAAGGTGCCCACAGGTTTTACATGACCTGGCACAGTTAGACTATTGGGAGGAAGAAAGGAGAAACAGACTGAAGACATTAATAAGTCAATAATTTCACAATATCCTTGTCAGGGTTATATTTGTCAGGGTTATAAGAAGTTCTGCAGATAGTAGTTCTCATATCCAATGCCAACTTCGAGCACTTCTTCCAGTTTTGTACTTACCGTGTCTATCTTTGAGTAATAAACAGTCTCACATTGATGAAGTGGGTATCTGAAGTTTGAGAAGTCGGTGGCAACACCTACGATTACTTGTTCAGATCAACAACTGGATCTTTTTTCTAGTTGGAAGTTCACAATTTGGTGTTTCTAATATTCTTAAAAGTCTTCTGAAGTTTGTAGTTTCTTAAGGATTTTGACCCAAACAAAAAAAAACATTTATCTCATTTAAGCCAATTTATTCACTCACTTTTCATTCCTTCAGATATAAGCAATTTCTCCTTAAAAAAACCACATGCATTTGCTTTCTTTTAAAATATCCAAATGGTGGATTTATTTATAATTATTGCCTCAGAGTTTAATTTGTTTAATATTACTTGCCAGGCTCTATGTGCTGTATCAAATAACAAAAGTACATTTGTTTTGTGATTGTTACTTAAATTTATTTCAAGAGAATTTTACCACCAAACTAAAAAAGGAAAAGCTTCAGCAGATTCCCCTTATTGTCATCCAGTTCCATCAGTACATTATGATACTAAATAAAGCAAGAAGACCAATTCACATACTGTATTTAGTCTAAAAGAATTAACCTTGCTTATAAGTAGCTCTTCTTTTATAATAAATTTATATTTAGACCAGAATTTTTCTGAAGGTGCACATCTTTATCTGGTGATTTGTCTACTTATATGTGTCAGGACAAACCAGCTTTCAGAATATAACATAAATAGATGATACAGTAATTTGTGCCGACAAGAACAGGCTTTCTGCATATGTGTCTGTGACAATTTCTAAACAAACCCAAAGCCAGCCTACCAAATGCTAGGGCAGATTTTCAGTGCTAGCATCTGGTGAATGCCGGATGCTAAAAGAAGAGACTGAAGTGATATAGGACTTATTTCTTTTAACAGTAAACTATCCATCTTTCTATCAGCATTTTGTATCCCAAGTCTTGCCTTGAAGTTTCTTGCTGGAATACTAAAAGTTGTCCCAAGAGAAATATTAATGTTTCCCCATATAATTTTAAACAATGTCATTAATATCTAACCACATTTGTCACTTTGAAGCAGCTGGCTTGCTTGATACTGGACCTGCAAGACCTCTGCTTCATTGGTTTGCTGTTTCTTCATCTGAAAGATGTTTTAAGCTGTAGCTGTGAGATATTTTTTTCTGAAGATATTTTCCGCTGCACGTGCAACACAGATCTGAATGCTGGGCAATTTTAGGCTTCTGTTCTCAATAATAGTTTTGTCTGTCTGAGAACCTGACATTAGAATTTTATTTTTTTCTGTTTCTTTATCCTTTTTTTTCCTTTAATAGTATTTTTCAGTATATATCCTCATGTTGCATGGTTACAGAATATCTAGAAAATTATTTCACAAATATCAGCCATTGGGCAAATCTACTACTCAGATTAGGACTAAAACCTCTTTACTTGATGCTGGGCACTTGAAATGTATTGATAACCAGGAGACTTGGATTTAGAGGAATCAGGAGAGACTGATTTTTATAGGTCTCCATATCAACAAGTTCCTTTAGCATGTATTTGCCTTTAAGAACCTCAGACCAATTAAGTTATTCTCAGAGTCGCAGTTTGTCAGTGGTAGAGAGAACGATGTAAATCAAGTTGTCCAATACCTACTACAGCATCCCAAACCAAGCCTATCTCAGTGATGATGTGCCTTGTTACTATATAAGAAATCCAGAACAAAAGTCTTGTTGGGTTCTTGCGGATGAACAGGACATAGGGATTACATATACAAACAGGAGGACATAGGAGACTATCTAGCCAACATTTTCAAGGTTAGTTCTCTTAAAATAGTGTTCAACTTATATATATATATATATTTTTTTTTTTTTTAGATGATGGGAGGGGGAGAGCATAGGAAAGAGAGCAGTATAAAGTGTGCCACTCGGCTGCTGTTTTTACCTCCTGCAGAAAAGTTATACTGCTGAAGCAAAATAAACATTTGGATACAGTTTAGCAGACCTTGTAAGGCTATCATATTTCCATTGAAACCTGATTTATGGTATTGATTTTTTTTAACCTTGCAGAAGATCGCCTACAGAAATAGACATAATTTTTTTGAATACACTACACCAATTATCTGGTTGTCCACAGCTGACGAATTATTTATTTTTTCTCAGTGCAGTATGATGGCCAGTAAAACATAAAACTGACTGGGACTATAATCAAAGTGTATTTCTGCAAATCACTCAATGACAATCTGGGGCAATTTTCAATTACTCTCAGGACAGATTTTTTCCAATTGACTAGACAGAAAGTGGCAAGAAAGATTTAAGAAATGCCTTGTAAGTGCTGATCTGAGAACTTAGTACCAAATATCATCAATCTGTATCCTTCTGAGACCAGAAGATTTACAAAATAGGCTATTGAACTTACATAAGCATTCAGTTATAGAATTATATATCTGATGGTTCAGTACCTTGGGATTTTTAGTATTAAAGGAAATAGCTATAGACTCACACTTTGACTGTTTGCAATTATCCTACGCGTCATTAGATTAATGACTGTCTGAACACTGACCCACTTTCTTTTTTGAAGATACTCACTGAGGTGTTTCACTGGGTTACCAGTAGTAACTTGTGTATTTACACAGATTTGATGTGAAAAGAACTAAACTGATAGCCTTGGCATAGCAAAAACTAAAACATAACTAATAGCCTAATATATATCTTATAGAAATCGGAAATTAAAACCTTCCTAAAACTGCATATAGTTATGCTACAATTGGACACATATTTTTCAGGTTTTTTAAATGGTCATATATTTTTACGTTTGCAAGAACTGAATGGCAGCGTACCTAAAAATAAGTTGCAACATTATAAATACTGGTATATTTGTATTAAAATAGTGCTAACAAAGCTGTAGCAGAAACAAAGCCTTGTTACAGTCCCCAGGCTGGCGTCTCAGAATTTGCCACCCTAGTAGACAGAACAAGGAAGAAAATTGGAAAGAAAAATTACTCATTAGAGAGATGAGACACAGGGATGACACTCTCTGATAAAGGATCACCGGTGGTTTGGGATCATGTTAGCTACCAAAGACATCCCAAGACAATCCTGGCTCCGTCGTGCCTCTGGCTTGGCTGCAGCATATTGTGGCCCTTTTTCCTGATGGCTGGTGTGAATGAGGCTGCGTGCACACCTGCCAAGCACAGGTGCTGCACCCGTACCTTAACCCTTAGGGTATCTCCGTCCTGATGTAGGCATCAGCATTTCACATGTCTCAAGACACACTTTTTTAAAAAAATGTGGTAGCAAAAGTTATGCACCAAAATTACAATCATGATGTATGGTGTGTTTTTACACCATTGACTACTGCGCCCCTCCTCACTAACACATCTTCTTCAGAAGCTGTCTGTTAAACATTCTGTCGTGGATTAACCCCAGCCGGCAACTACGCCCCACACAGCCGCTCGCTCACTCCTCCCAGGTGGGGTGGGGGAGAGAATCGGAAAGGTAAAAGTGAGAAAACTCGTGGGTTGAGATCAAGACAGTTGAGATAAAGACAGGTAAAGCAAAAGCCGCGCATGCAAGCGAAGGAAAACAAGGAATTCATTCATTACTTCCCATGGGCAGGCAGATGTTCAGCCATCTCCAGGAAAGCAGGGCTCCATCACGCGTAACGGTTACTTGGGAAGACAAATGCCATCACTCCGATTGTCCTCCCCTTCCCCCTTTTTCCCCCAGCTTTATATGCTGAGCATGATGTCCTATGGTCTGGAATATCCCTTTGGTCAGTTGGGGTCAGCTGTCCCGGCTGTGTCCCTTCCCAACTCCTTGTGCACCCCCAGCCTACTTGCTGGTGGGGCGGTGTGAGAAGCAGAAAAGGCCTTGACTCTGTGTAAGCCCTGCTCAGCAGTAACTGAAACATCCCTGCTTTATCAACACTGTTCCCAGCACAAATCCAAAACATGGCCCCATACTAGCTACCATGAAGAAAATTAACTCTATCCCAGGCAAAACCAGCACACATTGACATGCAAGTCCCAACCCAAAACCCAGAATGGGAATCATCAGCCTAAATATCAGAAAATGTTTTCTTCCATAAAACTCTCTGTATTTCTGAAGATGATAAACAGTGCCAGGTTTAAGCAACACAGTGTTTGTAAGCTCTGAGATGTAACAGCAAGTCCTTCTTCCAACCTTCAGGATGATTCTTTAGAGGAAGATCTGCCATCTACCGAATTAACAATTCATTTCTTTATATATTTCTTCATATGTATCTAAAGATACACATACCAGCAAAATTCAGCATCTGAGATCCTATAATATCACAGCTCATCCCAATGAGCATATGTTTGCTTGTGAGGGAGAAAGAGAAAATACACTTCTAAAATTTAAATAGGAACGTATTTCAATACCCAAGTAAATTGTTCTTTCTTTATTTCTTTTGGGAGCAACCCTACTACAGTCAGATTATTGTGAATATTTTCTTTAGAGAAAGCATTTTAATAAGAAAGCTGTAGTTTGCTCCTAAGGCGGAATCCAAAAATAATTAATAAGTATGTATTAAGATTCTGCACACATGGGCATTTAGCTCAGTGCGATGAAGCAAACAAGTGAACAACTGACAGCACACTGATATGGAGACAAGCCAAATTTGCCCTAGCCATCTTCTTCATATAGTGCCAATTATCCTTAGTGATTCATACCCTTACCAAAACACCAAACATGAACATTTTGATGCGTAATGTGTTATATCTGCTTCATTTCTGTGCTGAAAGGCTAATTAAACTGGTAATTGCCATTCGTATCTCTTGCTATTATATTTGTATTCAAAATTGCAATAGATGCAATCTGTGTGTATTTTTTTTTTATTTAAGTAGTTTAAAATTAATTTGAAGCTGTACAACAGCAATCATAGTCTAATTAGTGAGATAATCAATTAATAAGCTCGTAATTAAGGGTTCTCATGTTGTAGATGGAGATTATTTCAACTGGGATGAAGTGCAATCTTTGTATTAAAAAAATAGTGAATCTATCCTACAGCCAGGAGATAGATACATCTGTTTGTTTAAGGGGTATCATTTTAACCCCTGCACTGTGACAGTGATTCATGTGGCTATAACCACAAGACTTCCATTAAAATAACAGCTTTCTGTGGCCAAAACAGCATGCCATTCTTAAAGTGTTCACACTTAGTCTCTTCAGTTAATACATGCAAAGTGATTCCATAAAGCCATTAAAGCAAATATAATGAATGAGTTCAAGACAACTGGTTATTTGTACAGGGAATTAATTGAAGGATGCAGGGAAGAAGTAGGGAGGAGGCTGAGATTAATAAACCTTAAAGTGCAGGTTTGTTGTGCCAAATGGCCTTTTCCCCTGTAACTGTAAACAAATTTGGATTTTGAACAATTTTAGACCTCAAGGTCCTGCATTAGCAATAGCATCGGGTTCCTCGGGGAATCGCTTGCATTCCAGCCAGAAAATCCATGAGACAAACCTGAGAATTTGTGCTGCACAGAATGAAGTGGAGAACATAATTTTTGTTGACGAACTTGATGGACTACTTGCAGGAATACCTTTGGGGTCATTTGTGTCATGGTAGCTTTAGCATCAAATTAAGACTACCATGAGGTGTACCACTACCGACAGGTGTATTCAGATGGACTGTGCATCTCTTCTTCCTTACAATTAATTTCTGCAGCACACACTGAACACCCATTAACACGGAGTAAGACCTATTCCCTAGACTGCAGTGCACAAGGGAATTAAAATTCTCCACTCTTGTTAGACTGCAGTTGTTGTGTTATGGTGAGATACATGGACCTGACAAAACCTACAGGGCGAAGTTTCAAAACCTTCATTATAGCGTTATACCACAAGCAGATTATAAAAAGGCTTACCATATGAAGAATTAACACACTTAATCCTGTGTTTTTATAACATGTACCTGCTTAAACGTTATCTGATTAGAAATGTGTTGGAATGATTTTCCTGTGTTGGGTGATTTTGGTTGGGTTTTTTTGACAAAATATTATGAGATTCTGTCAGGAAAATCAGGATGAAATGCTTATTTTTTAGACTGAACCAAAATATTTTATTTTACTTATTTTCAATCTCACTGAACTGAAACAGTAGCTTACTAATGAGGTACAATTATATAGAAATTTATCACTTAGCTATTTTTTGGTTTTCAGCTAGGATTTTTAAGGACATCTCTCTTACAAACAATCCATTCTACATTGTGCATTCTAACACCAAATCCATTGTAAGGATTACATTTTGAGTTACAAGTCTGGGGTAAAAAACCAGGGTACTCTGGGTGCAGGGCAAAGAACAGGCATCAAAGCTACTATTTTCTGTAAAATATAATAAAAAATAAAATATAATAAAAAACATAGAAAAGAAATTAATAAAAAATGGGAACTTTTCTTTTTTCTTTTTTTTCCCCTACAATTCATTATTTCCATACTTTGAAGATTATCTATCTTGTGAAATATCCTAGGAGTGTAACTATACCACCATATAAATGAATATTTTCAATATTTTGTTTAGTGTATTACTTCATAAGTAGACAGCTAAAAGAATAAAATCGTTTCTTGGAGATACCGTCTCTTCCACTATGGCCTTCTTACCAAATATTCTGCATTTATTTCTCGGAAAATTTCATGCTGTGGAGAAGCTGGAGATTGCAATAATGACCAAATTACGATTATTCATCCCTTGTTTGTACGTAGTCATTTTTCTAAATGAACTTGCTATTCAAAAGACTCACTGCTACACTTTCCAATTCCCTCACTTTTCATAAAATTGCAATACCAAACATTACACTTACACATAATTTTATTTAAAATTTAAATAAGATATTTTAATCAATATTTACTGTGATGAATATAGAAGTTTGCTTTGGTAGCTGCTGAATAAAAAGAAAACACCACCACTACTTAAAAATTCTTCACCTCTTTCACATGGTTATGTTTTTCAGTGCAGTCTCTGCAGTTTCTTAAGCTACTGGGATAATACATGTGTTATCTCATCAAGCCCTGATCTTCTACATTCAGCATTGTAATGTAAGAAAATATACAAGTTTTATTTGAAAACTAATAACAGGGAGAGATCTGGTGTACTGATACTAGAATTAAGTATCTTTCTTTGGTAACGTATACTTTAAGTTAGAGAAAAGGCTTAATGATATGGCTATGACAAAGTGACCCGCTTAGTGGACAAGGGAAAGGCTGTGCATGTTGTCTGCCTAGGCTTTAGTAAAGCCTTTGACACCAATTCCCACAGTATTCTCCTAGAGAAACTGGCTGCTCATGGCTTGGATGGGCGCACTCTTCACTGGGTAAAAAACTGGCTGGATGGCCGGGCCCGAAGGGTTGTGGTGAATGGAGTTAAATCCAGTTGGCGGCTGCTCACCACTGGTGTTCCCCAGGGCTCAGTATTGGGGCCATTTCTGTTTAATATCTTTATCAATGATCTGGATGAGGGGATTGAGAGCACCCTCAGTAAGTTTGCAGGTGATACCAAGTTGGGCAGGAGTGTTGATCTGCTCAAGGGTCGGAAGGCTCTGCAGAGGGATCTGGACAGGCTGGATTGATGGGCCGAGACGAATGGTATGAGGTTCAAGAAGGCCAAGTGCCGGGTCCTGCACTTGGGTCACAACAACCCCATGCAACGCTACAGGCTTGGGGAAGGGTGGCTGGAAAGCTGCCCTGCAGAAAAGGACCTGGGGGTGTTGATCGACAGCCAGCTGAATATGAGCCAGCAGTGTGCCCAGGTGGCCAAGAAGGCCAACGGCATCCTGGCCTGTATCAGAAACAGTGTGGCCAGCAGGAGCAGGGAGGTGATCGTGCCCCTGTACTTGGCGCTGGTGAGGCCACACCTCGAATGCTGTGTTCAGTTTTGGGTCCCTCACTACAAGAAAGATACTGAGGTGCTGGAGCGTGTCCAGAGAAGGGCGACGAAGCTGGTGAGGGGTCTGGAACACAAGTCTGATGAGGAGCGGCTGAGGGAACTGGGGTTGTTCAGTCTGCAGAAGAGGAGGCTGAGGGGAGACCTTATTGCTCTCTACAGCTACCTGAAAAGAGGTTGTAGAGAGGTGGGTGTTGGTCTCTTCTCCCAAGTGACTAGTGATAGGACAAGAGGAAATGGCCTCAAGTTGTGCCGGGGGAGGTTTAGACTGATTATTAGGAAAAAATTTCTTCCCTGAAAGGGTTGTCAGACACTGGAACAGGCTGTCCAGGGAGGTGGTTGAGTCACCATCCCTGGAGGTGTTTAAAAGATGTGTGGACGAGGTGCTTAGGGACATGGTTTAGTGGTGGACTTAAGAGTGTTAGGTTAATGGTTGGGCTTGATGATCTTAAAGGTCTTTTCCAACCTAAACAATTCTATGAAGACGAAAGCAAAAATGCCGAAAGGCACAAGTTAATTCTATGGACAGCCTCACATTTCAAATTAATATCCTCTAAAGAGAATTCCCTGTGAATCTGGTAAATGAATAAAACAATTTTGGGGAAGTAAAGTGTTGTGACTCACTAGCATGAGTAGTTTGACTGTTGAAGATACTTATGCAGTGGGTTATACAATTAAAAAATCCAAATGTAAGTGTTGATGCAATAGAAAAGCTAAATTACCAATAAATAGGAATGTAATGATTTTTGCCATAAAGCTGGTAATAGCGCTTAGGTGATAAATACTATAAAAAACACACACATGCAGAGACTAAATTAATGGCAAAGAACTGGGTCAGGAAGATCCCCTCAATTGAAGTTTATTAGTATTTATTCTCAGCAAAACCAAAGAGGATTATCTTTTTTTACAGGAAGGTCATTAATGAAATTACTTTCCCCTGCGGCAACTGCTGTGAGCAGTATCAATAACCAAGTATCATGTATCCAATATAAGTTTTTATGTTGCCCAGCAGTACCTCTGAGAGATAAGGTGACTCATCCTTCTTGCTCAGCAATGAGACTGTAGGAAGTTGAGCTTCCTCAAGGTATCATATAAATTTATAATAGATGCACTTATGAAATAGCTTGGCTGGTTAGTGAATTATCAAAATGGTAGTTTGCTTCATTTACTATTATGGTACTTATATGTTAGGACTGGTAGATACCCAGTTGATCTGGATTCTGTTTCTGAAAGAGGAACTTTGTATGAAGCTTGGCCAGATGAAGTAATCTCGCTGGTCCTCGGAGCTGGCTCTGCAGTCTGGGTCTGTCCACACTGAGTCTCCTCCTTGGACAGTGACTAACTGGTGTTAATTAAGTTAACAGTTACAACCATAAAAAAAATTAGAATTTTTTGTTTGGTTGGTTTTTTACCCTCCCCATATAACCACTCTTATTCAATCGATACTAACTGTGATAGGACCCCCACATCTGCCAGACCTTCAAGGTATATCTGCCTATCTGTAGCTTTCTTTAAGGTTAATTCCCTCCAAGACACAGAATAGCCTGGAATTTAAAAAAATCACATTGTAGCAGAACAAAAATAAGAATCATCAGGTTCATAAAACAGAGAAAACCTAGAAGTGCTGATGAAAGAGAATAAAAAAAGAACATTTATGAATAAGTCTCCCATTTGCTCGATGCATCTCTGTAGGGAGGTTCTGATTCCCAGGCACACCCCCCAACCCAGGCTTCTTCCTGGGGCTTTCTGAGTTGCGTTAAATTTCGCCTCGCTCTTTCCAGCACCAGAAAAGTCTGTCTTTCCTATCTCCCCATGTGTCTGCTGCAGTCTTTTGCTCTGCTTAGTTCCTCCACGACAGCTGTCCCAGTCCCGAAAGTTTTGGGGAAGAGCACTAAAGAAGCTCTCCCCCTTCCTCCAGTTACTTCCACTTGACCCAAAGCAGCTCACAGAAGACCAAAAAGGGGATCCTTTCCTCCCTTTGCCCGGTCACTCCATCTTCAAAGAAATACCACATACAGCACTCAATAAGCTGTGAGCAAACACTTAAAACACATTGCTTCCTTCACAAATTGCTACAAGCCCAAATATACTTTTTAATTTGAGTATGTAATTAATGCAAATTAAGTGCTGTAATAAAAGCTTTTTGAAATCGGATCATGTATCAGAACACATCAACAAATAAATACTTCCAGCAGGAACTAAATTTTCTTCCAGCCTTCACTCTTTATTGGAGATAACCTTTTACCAAAACAGTTCTAACTATAGCTATGTCACCACACTTGATTGGAGATGCCATTTACATAGGTGAGGGCAATCTTATTTTCAGGGATGGCAGTTACTATAAAGGTTTTAAATGCTTTTCTCCAAGACTATATCCACGGGTAAGAAAACTATAAAAAGAAGTTAACTTCTATACAAAGCAAAAGGAAGTTTGTCTGAATAATGGACTACAGGAACCCAGAGCATATTGGGGGGCTTACAGCTGAAGCTCATGTCTCAAACTTAGCCAGCAAAAGAATCAGATGAAAAAATATATCATTTATCTTGTACAACAATCTCCATTTCTTTGCAGTTTACATTTCTCACTGCTTTTTTCAAATATACTGTAAAAGATGGTTCCATGTTTTCAATTGGCTTCTTTCTGTCAACAGAAGGTATAGAGGTTTGTGCCGTGACATAGTATGTCAGATCTGGTATGTGAGCTTCTACACTATTCTTACTTTTTAAATTACTCATACAGACTTCTATTTCCTTAGTGAGGGTGTATGTACAGAGAAAAGACTTGAATAAAATGGTTTGTATGTCAATATTATTCCTTCAAATATTCACAGTTCATAAAGATTCTTAAAAAATGGGCATGGCTCTTGCCCACCAAAACAACCAGAAGAAAGGTAACTCAAAAACACCAAGTTGCATGAAAAAATGTTCATATAGGTCATTCTTTGACCAAGTTTAGTAGAAGCATAATATAAATTTCTAAACATACTGAAAATTGTTGAACTATTTTCAAGAATATAAAATCAGTGATTTGCCTAAGTTAAAAAAAGAAATAATTTAGAGTTTCTTTCACCATTTCAATTCCAACTGTGAAAGACTATAATTTTACATGGTTCAGCATTAACCATAATTTCTTTTTTCTAAACCTGCCAGCTGAATTTTGTTTTACACTTTGCATTTTAATTTAATCACTTGCCCTTTGCTGTTCTTTTTTTCCCCAGACATATTCAACTGATTTCATAATTGTATATGTCAGAGAGCTAGAAAAAAAATAGGTTTATATTAGTTAGAAGCTTGGCACCAGATAAGGCAAAGTATTTTATCCTTTCTCTTTGCAAGAGTTACAGAGATAACCAAATTACTGTTTCTACAATTTTATCTGAGAAGTTGAAACCTTTGAATCTATGCAGAGTCCTGATGTTTTAAAGTCACTTTTCATAGGTCTTGGGCACACTGTTATGAAACAATTCAAAAGATCCTTCCTGATAGCTGACCTGCACACCCCAGAAGTGATGACTTCCACAATTCCTAGTCGGGCCTCCCAAAAATACAAGGTTTTGGTTTTTGCTTAAGGTAAAGAAGGGTTTTAGAAAAAAAAAACACATAACTTTTTCAGTGAGGGAAAATCCAGTGCAATCCATGGTAGATAGTTCCAATACGAGTTATGTGCAGCACTAAGAATAGGAACCAATATGTTATATTATGCTACATATGTTATAAATTTTTCAGTTCAGCGGCTTCCTATTACATTCACACATACCATCCAAGTTGTTCCTGTAGGCAATGATCCTGTCACCCCACCCTTTGGTAAGAGGAAGAGATTCCTTATTCCCAATCCCACATGAACATTTTTGTGGACTACCTCCAGTTTTTTCCCCAAAAAACCTCTCCTTTGCCTTTGTCCCAAGACAGAGTTCTTCTGAAAGTATTGCTATGCTAGTATCTCATCACGCATCGTAACGAATGGAGCCCCAAGCTTTTAGTTCTACTAAGGGTCTTCATATGAACTTAATAATGCATTTGATGCTGTGTGTTATTCTGTTCTGTCCATGCAGATATACATTTCCTGAGCAGATCTTTTGAGCAAGTGGTTTGTTGTTCGGGGTTTGTGTTGGTTTTTCTTTTCCTTATGTAGGATACGTAAGTCTCTCAGGCTGGTAGAAATGAAAACCCATCTATCACAGAATCACAGAATCACTAAGGTTGGAAAAGACCTGTAAGATCATCAAGTCCAACCATTACAAAAAAATAAAAAAACAAAACAAAAACAAAAAAAAAAAAAACAAAAAACAACCCCCCCCTGCAAAAAAAAAAAACCAAACACCACACCAAAACAACCCACCCACACCACACAGCACCATACCCATCAAGCCACGTCCCACAATGCCACATCCACACGCTCCTTGAATACCTCCAGGGAGGGTGACTCCACTACCTCCCTGGGCAGTCTATAATCGCAAGGGGTTCGGTGCAGTGCAGGAGATGATGGGTTGCGTGATCTCAGGTGGGGCATCTGATGGGGACACCTAGAAGGGAAATAAAGCTCTGTAAGAGAAGCTCTGTGAAGCATCAGGTGCTCAGACTACAGCCTAAGCAGTCATGGTAAGTCTCGAGTCACTGCCACTGACAGGGTAACATCTTTCTTCTGTCATCTTCCTTCATCCTTTTGTTTTCTTACCTTGTACCACCTATGCTAGACAATTTTATTCATTCAAACTGCAGAATATTATCCAGCACAAATAGACACATACATACATAGAAAGATACATACATACATGTATGCATAAAAGGGCAGTTTTCTGAAATTTTGGTGAAATCTTTTTTTTTTCAGTGAAAGAGCCAACAGTTACTAAAGCCAGGGCAAAGCCTGAGTGAGACCATGCAGCTGGGAGCAGGGCAAGGGGAGAGCTGGGAGAAAGGGGAGTGAGGAATGGTGCTGTTGGGTTAGTGCTGTTTCAGGTGAACCTGAAACATTGGTTAAAGGATGCTTATATGAATTTCTGAGTAAAATAAACAAGTGTGTAATACTGTTGATTTTTTAAAAAGGAAATACTTTTTCTCATACTATGCTTAGTCCTACCTTTGAGATTAAATATTGCTTTATTTTAAGTTCATCGCAAGCATCAGAAAGGGAAAAGAAAACACACACTCCATTTTCTACCTGATATGTAAGGAAAGATTAGCTTCAGAAGGTATTATATGTTGGTTATAGATATACATTGTTTATAACAACAGGAATTAACACAACAACATGAGGAGACACATCCAAACTTCCCAAAGACTCACTGACAACATTATGCTCATGGTCTAACCTGTCACATATGCCTCTGCCCACAGTTTCATTTTATGGTTTGGAGTGAGAGCAAATCTAGTTTTATGTAACTCAGATTTGTCCATGAATTAGGGGTATAAGGAAGGAAAACATACGCAGGGAAATTACAGAGGTGGTCAGAAGCTACAAATATTAAAAAAGAACACACATTTCAGAAAAAGTAACAAAACTGCCAAGGTTTGGCAAACTACACTGCTAACAGAGAATCAGAATAAATGGTCAAATAATCCAAGGTGAAGAAAGCAGACTACTCAAAGTTAGCACTGCAGGGAGGCGAAGCGGAGGCGAAGAGAGAAGGGAGAAGAAGAGAGAAGAGGTCCTCTCTGTCTCCAGGACTTTCTGTCAGCACAATAACAGAAGCTTCTTTTCAGGAAAGTGTCTGTACGCACAATTAACAGAACATATATTCCAAATGGAGAAGGGATATATTGTACTAATAGCTGATTCAACACATAGTGGTCCTACTGCAACTACTTTTGTTGGTTGTTTACTCAGCTATTGGATGTTTACAGCATGTGTATTGGTGCCAATATTCCATTAATATAATTAAATTAAGCTTATTACAGAGCTAAAGGAATTAATTCTGAAAGGTTATGATAAATCTTATTCCCTATATACCAAAATAATTTCTACCCCTCTGTTGAATGGAACAACAGTATTTTTGAAGACATTATGAGCTTGTAATTTATAGGTATGTTGTCTTTGTAAATGTGTAATGAAATAGCTACTTTTAAAAACATATGCATATTTCTTTTTCCAGAATATCCCTGAATTTTTGTCTTTTCATGGGTTATATTTTTTAAGAAAGAAACCCATTTAAATAGAAAACATTAATCAGCAATAAAAGAATGTCAATAAGTTCTTTTTTTTTCACATGGTGTGCTGCCAGTCACAAACAATTTGCAAACATATGAAAATTTTTATTATCACTTACAATTAATAGTTTCTGTACTACTAATAATATAATTACAACTCATTAAAACACTAAGTAGTAATAAACAAGAAAAAATTAAGCATCTTTTTTGAATCATATTTCTGTACTATCATTAACAGTGTTAGTCTGTATTTGTCCTTTTGAAGGGCAAATTCCATTAGGATTTCATTGCAGTGTTGAATAAATAAAGCAAACAAAATATGCAAATTCAAAGCACATTAGCACTGATTCATCTAGTTTAATCCCAATGTAACCTGAATTTATTTTATTTAATATTATTAATTTTAGGATGTGTGACTGAACAGCAACCAAACAAGTAATGAGACTTAACATTCGGTGTGTCACAACTAATTAAAAAATAGCCCATGATTTCTTAACTTTCTGTAAACATGGTTTCCTCCTTAGGGCTCCAACAAAAGGTCATTGAAGGCCACGGGAAATTTTTCCACAATTTCTTAAAGACTGGCAGAGGTTCTGCTGCTGCGATTGGTGAATCAAATAATCCATTACCTATAAGGCTACTAAATGCTTATATCCCCATATCTCTAGCAATGAACAGCAAAATTCCAGTTTCATCACAATAAGTCTTCCAGTAATATTTATTCATCGGCAAGAACACTGTCAGTTATGCTTATAAATAACAATAAAGCGTATGATGAGAGTTTGTGCAAAACTCCGCAGTGAAATCCTGGCTGTCAATGACATTGTTCAGAAAAAAATCTAAGAAACAATCAGGATGTTTTATAGAACACAATACCTGAAACAGCAGGAGCTTCCACAAAATATACGGCAGCCTGACAAAGCATGAATCTTACCTGAACCTTTTACATGAAGACTGATAGACAGATGCAAGATCTGGCCACTGATTGCTGACGGAATATGGATCTGTGCACCCGAAAGGAAGAGTAGGCACCCTGTTGGGAGTACAAGAGGAAGTAAATGAGCTCCGGTATCATCACTCTGGCAGAAAAATAAATAAAAGTCAAAGTAAAGGAAATTCTTCTTTTTTTTTTAGTAAAGCACTCCTGAAAAGAGACTTTTGGCAAAGGAAATTTGATGAAACAGGATTCTGAACATTCTTTGTAACACAAAGAATTCCTCAGTTTTGGAGGTCAAGTCAAAGCAAAATTCACAGTGAGGACTAAGCCCTGGGTGAATTGCACAGTGCGAAGAGGTACAGAGACGCTCCCCGACCCAAAGAGTTTGCAGTCTAAATAGACAAGAGAGTAGTGAATGGATCTAAGAGGCAAAAAGCACAGGAGGATGAAATTACTTCATCAGTGACAGTATTAAGAATAAAAACTAGCACTTGTGCGCTCTGCTTCAGCACTTTCTCTGCTTGGCCACAAAGCTTTCTTTTTCAAATGGCTATATTTTTTCCAAGAAAATTAAGTCAGAAGACATTTATAAAATATTTCAGGGAATATGAGCAAAAATCCCTGACAACTTCAGGATGTAATTAATTTCATTGTCATTTTGCCCTTATTAAGGGATTTACTGCTGTTAAAGGAAAATACTTAGTATGTCCAAAGCATACACGTTTTCCACCTAAACAGATTATCTAATCCCTAGTAGTATAATAAAATAACAGCAATTAAAACCAGACTATATTCACAGTGTAATGCTATTGCCAATGCCAGATCCTCTACTAATCCCCTTAGGAGGAAACTATCACTTCTTGCTGAATCTGTCAAACAGAACGCTCAAAGGTTAGAAGTAGTTTTCATCATCTATGCTTCCCCCGAACTGTATTAGATAATAGCTTTTAATCAAAACTGGCATTTTTAGCCTACTAGAAGTGACAGCTGGGATGCCAATATAATAATATCTGGCAGTGTATTTGTGATATAGGCTACAGTATATCGTAGTTGATTCTGCTTTGTGGTTGCTGATTTACATATTTTTAAAGAAATCTGAATATTCAATAGGAATCACAAAACGCTTCTACCTCAGTCTTTCTCCAAAATTTTGCTCCAGCCATACCACTGTGAATCACTTATGTTCTGAGCCTGCAAATATTTTCACACTTACTTAATGCTTTCTTAGCAATGTCTCAGTAATATGCAAAATAATGCATGTAGAAGTGTTCAACAGGAGCATAACCTTCCTGATTTTCAAAATAGTCAAGTATTTTTTTAAAAACATTTGGGAAACTCCTGAGATAATTGAATTGGTTTATAATCAGATAATTACAATATTTATATTCATCCTTCCTGAATTATTCTGGGAAGCCTGCAATGACCAATTGACATGCAGTCTTTAAGGTCTTTGTTACAAACCCTAGCTAGAAATTAACGGTATATTTTCCGTGAGAATGCAGTTGTTCAAAAAAGTTCTTTATTCTCCCAGATCCATGCCTTATTCTGTTTTTAACTTACTGATCTGCCTATGCCCCCTGAAATTTCAGGGAGAGCTGGTAGAGAGTGAAATCGGAAAAACTATATCTCAGAAGCATCTCCTTCCCATGACCATAGACCTACACGCATGTGCATGCACATATACATATGCCATATTTAGAAAACTGTCAGCTGGCGCTACTCCCCACTTGTTTTCAGGATAAATTTTAGTTCTACCAGAAAAGACAAAGTACAGCCAATCCTTTTAGTCTCTGCCAGGTAGCATGTCTTAGTTCATATGCCCCAGTATCCTTATTCCTATTGTCCCTGGAATACCTTGATCTTTACAACAAACTGCAGTCATCTAGGGATTCTGCAAATCATTTACCTCCAGATCTTCATTTTCACATTTGTGGCCTGTGTCACTAGTATGGAAAGTGAATTTCACTCCCTCCAGCAACACAAATTTTGTTATACTTGTGTTTCACAAAATTCTTCCTTCCTAAAAAACAAAAATGTTTTTCTAAAGAAATATTCTAAAGAAAAATGGGCAGTATATCTTAAAAAAGATAAAGTCTACATGGTTCATAGTAGTAGCTCTAAAAAAATGGTTAAGATAGTAATTAAGGCCCAATTCTTTTGGATAGTGTAGCATATGTTGCAGTTCCAATGATTTCAGTATAAAGTATGCTGAAAAGCACTGCAGAATTATTGCTTAGTGCAGCATATTTATTTATAATTGATGTATAGTTGCCTACACTTGAAATAGAAAAATATTTTAAGATCTTGCAGAACTCTCTGCTCCAGTGCTTAAAAAATTTTGATGATGATTTTTCATCTACTCTCTCTAATTTTTTAACACACAAAAACATTTCATGTAGCATTTAAAGTTTGTGTTCACTTTTCTCCCTTCCAGCATTTAGTGTTTCAGTAAAACACTTATTTAGCATATGTGAACTAAAGCTCAGAAGGTGATTATCTGAAGCACCAGAAAAATAGAGATCAAAATGTGCAACTTCTAATTCAGAATAAATTCACCAGTTACTGGAAAGAAAGGAACTACGATATTTTCTTCTCAAACACTTTTGTCCTTCCTTTTGTTTATTCAAACCAACCCAGCTTTAAGGATTCTCAACACCAACTGACATTTCCTATTTTTAACTTAATTCAGCTTTACTGCCTCCCCATCCATTCTTCTCTGACAGGGAAAATATACAACTTGCCATTATAAATACTTTATGATGACCCTGTCTCCCCTACTCTTCATTCTAATCATAGCTATGCCACTTACCATCCATGTCAGTTTAGATATATAGAAGAACCATAAAAGTAAAACCTTCTCTCCCTGCTCTCTTTGAATTATTTTTCAGAGGGCCATAAAAACAAAACTGAAATGAATTCATGTGGAATTTCAAAGCACTAACAATTACGTTTTCCCTCCCCATAGGGGAGAGTGAGGTACGTGCAATGATGTCTTCAAATTTCTGATTGAAAAATAAGCAGCTTCCACATCCACTTTGTAAATTTATTTAACACTACAATTTCACTAGCCTACAGAGGTGCACATATGTCTTAGTCTTCTGTTCCTGTATGCTCTTCAAACAAACAAAATAGGTAGGAAAGGGCAATTTTTTTCTCCACACTGCTTTGGATGGCAGCTGAGGAAACTGTCACTGAAGATGTACAAGTGCAAGGGACACTTCGTGGTAACTGCAGCAGACCAGAGTGAAGTCACTCCACTCACTCTCTAAATAAAGCTCAAAAATCCTACAGCAGCTAGAAGAAAGGATGAGTTAGCACATCATAAGGGATCATACTACAGGGACTAAAGTACTCCCTGATACCAAAGCAGGAGTTCACAGAGCAGGGAGAAAAGAAAGTAATATTTACTTACTAGAAAAAAAGGTTTCCCAACCCTGTCCGTTGGTTAACAGATTAAACTACCAAAATTACTACAGGGGAATGGCCTTTTAAATTTTTTATGAAGGATAAATTGCTGCAGGTTTTTCTCAAGTTGAATATGTTATGCTTGTTAATTCTCTTTCCTTGTTTCATACACAGACCTGTACTTACAAGTGGGAAATTGCCCACTGCACCTTTGTTGTACTCGATAGAGTCATCCCAAGAGTTTTTCGGGTCTCAATTTTTTCTTAAAGGACTGCATAACTACCAGTTACAAACCCTCTCTGGCCTTGCCCCAGGCTATTTTTAAGATGGTTACCAACTCATTTGCATGACTTCTTCCCTGCCTGGTGTCCTCTCCATATAAGCAGGTGGTGAAGCTGCGGAGGCAGACAGCTAAGGGTGATATTGGAGTGGGTGTTTGCTGTAGGCTGCCTGACTAGGAAGAACAAGTGGATGAGGCCCTCTACAGATAGATAAGAGCGGCCTTGTGTTTGCAGGCCCTGGTCCTCATGGGGGACTTCCTCCACTCTGATATCTGCTGGAGGGACAACACAGCCAGACAGAGGCAATACAGGAGGTGCCTGGAGAGCATGGAAGACAATTTCCTGGCCCAAGAGACAGAAAACCTAAAAAGTAGAGGTGCTCAGCAAGACCTCATACTCACCAACAAGGAGGAGCTCATTGGGGATGTGAAGGTCAAAGGCAGCCTTGGCTGGAGTGCCCAGAAGATGGAGTTCAGGATCCTAAGGGGAAGGACAAAAAAGAAAAAGAAGATTACAGCCCTGGGCTTCAGGAGAGTAGACTTTGGCCTTTTCAAAGATCTGCTTGGAAAAGTCCTATGGGATAAGGCCCTGGAAGGAAGAGGGGCCTGAGAAAGCTGGTTGATATTCTAGGATCACCTCCTGCAAGCTCAAGAGAGGTCCATCACCACCAATAAGAAGTCCAGTAAAAATGCCAGGAGGCCTGCATGGATGAACCAGGCCAAACTCAAACACAAAAGGGAAGCACACAGAGGGTAGAAGCAAGGATGGGTAACTTGGGAGGAATACCGAAACACTGTCTGAGCATGCAGGGAAGAGGTTAGGAAAGCTAAAGCCCAACTGGAATTGAATCTGTCCAGGGATGTCAAAGACAACAAGAAAGAAAAAGGGTCTAGACCACAGGTATAAAAGAACTTAAAGCCAAAGCACAGGAGATACTAGTGAAAGAAGCTTTTGCGTGAGCACAAGTCCTTATTTTTGCTGTATGTGGTTTATGTGGGTCCTTATAAAGGTACTGGCCTCCTGCCTTTGTTAAACCATTTGTTTCCAGCCTTGTCCGTACCATGTGTGTCTATACATATTGGGAAATTGTGTTCAGCCTGGCTAGACCTGGAAGCAGAGATAAGCAGCTGCCTCTTGCCTCTGTGGGGCAGGAAGGGATGAAACCTCCACAGCCCTTCAGCCCACTGGGTTTTGCCACCCTTAACAATCATCCTTACGACTCCTGCTCCTCCTTTAGGTAAATAATTTATTTGCATGGCTATTTTAACCTGAAGTACAGACCACAGTCACTCTACACAGTCCTGTATATGCAGTCACTCCAACCTTCTCAGAGTCAGATCAGTCTGTGCAGATAAAATAAAAACTCATTATTCTTTTGTAAGCTGGTGCTAAACTATCATTCAGTTTGTAATTCAGTGTCCTCAGCTTGGTTACAGTACGTCTTTAACAGTTGCAGTCTTTACTGTGGAATTTTTCTGCTGCAAAATTTCCATTATTCATTGTTGAGCTTTAATATAGAGAAAACAAAAAAAGCGAACTTACCTTTATCAATTAAAAAAAAAGTTTTAGTAAAAGGTTAAAGAAAAATTATGTCACTGAGGTAGTGTTTTGTTTATTGTCACTAGACCTTATTAACACTTTTCTTTAAGGGATAATATTAGTATCCAAATACACGGCAGAGACTCTGCCTCCCTAAAGAAATGAGAAACCTCTGACCTTGCAGTCCAGGTACCAGGACGTATTTCTTACTTGCAAAATTACTAGATTGTCAGCCCAACGCTTGTAAAAAGCTCATCACTGTGTATGTATTTCTAGTTATTCAGAGTAATAGTACAATATTCAATTTTTTATTTTTTTGGACTAAGTACCTTCAAAATCAGCAAATACGAGCAAAGAATTTGGCTCTGGGTATTGACGTCTTAGGGTTAAGTTGCTTTTTTAAAATATCAATTGGGGGAAAATATTTCTAGTTAGTGTTCTAGTAAACATTTACATGCTTTTTGCATATAATTTGACTTTCTCAGTCATTTACCATTACAGTTAAAATATATTTTAGTGCAATAGATCTGATTTATACTCTGACTTCTCCAACAATATGGCTTTTCTCCACCCTTCCCTGTGGTGTTTCTTACTATATCTCTTGCTGAAGTGAAAACTGCGACTCTATCACTAGGTAACTTCTGCCAAAACTTCCTCCCTGCAGGAGGGACGCAAAGCCAAGGACACAAAGCCCCGCTCTGGTACAGCGTGGTACTTAACCTTGGCTCAGGCCTCAGAAAATTGCTGAGCTGTGAGCAAGAGCTATGAAAAGTCTGCAGGAAGATGAGAGAGGTGAAACTGCAGAGAGAGGTCAGACAGCTGAGATGGGGAACGCTAATAGCTCAAGGATTCAAGAAGAAAATCACCAACGTGAAAAGGTATTAAATGCTTATGGGGGAAAAACAGGGAGGCTAGCAGGGGCTAGGAGCTGTCAGATTCTCAGCTCAAGTGGGGACTGTCCATGTCGATGGAGCTGATGGAGGATGGCAGCTCAGCAACACCAAGGGCCCGCTCAGGAGCTGCAGAGCTGCAACCTGTCCCCCCCTGACCGGTGCCTGCCTGGCCAGCAAAGAGTCTCTGAATCCTCGTCCTGAGCAGTGAGCATGCTCAGCCTAATAGCTCCCTAAATCCCGGCTATCTTATGTGTGTGTCAGGCAATAAACAACTGTTTTGTTTTGAAGTTGAGCATATCCTGCTTGCAGAGTTGCTGTGTACCTGGCTAATGGTCCCTGAACAAGCTAACCCAAAAGAGGGATGCTAACAAATGGCAGTCTTTTTTATATATACCAGCTGAAATTAGCTAAGAAGTAGTGAATAGCTTGAAGATAAAGGCTGTTTAGGTTAGAGGCTGGATAACATTGAACTATTTCTGTCATCTGAAATAGATTTGTACGTTGTGTCAAGAACATGTATACTGCATGCCTCCCAATTGACATCTTTCTCTCTATCAATGTGTTTCAGCTGCATCTCCAACAAAAGTAAGAAAATTTTTCCTCCAAACTAAAACATGTTGAGAACATAGTAAAAAGTCTATCATAATGGCAAAAACAGTAGGTGGTTGTTCTCAGTCTTTAACAGGAAAAGGTTCTCTAAGCAGTCCTACAAATTGTGTTGGTTTTTACCAAATAGCTCCTCAACAGAATTACTACTCTAGTCTGTGACATGCTCTGTACGCAAGCAGAGGCAGGATAAAGACACAGTTTGCAGCTACTTTTGCAGCTCATGTCCTAAATTAATTCCTCAGACCTGGACCACACCATTCATGAGAGTCTAGAAGTCTATGCTTATATTTGCAGGTGAAGATAGCCTTGTGATGGCTCTGCAAAGAGGATTTGCCCACTATGAAGGCAAATACCTTGTGGAAGTAGTCATCCTGGATCTGTGTCTAAGCATATCTAAAAGATAGTGACTATCAGGTGTCTGGAGACATCTCATTTTCCAGGGATACTGGGACTGTCTGTAGGCCTGTCTTGAAACTCTTAGGGCTAGAGGTAAATGACTAAGCTGCTGACTGGGTTCTGAGCCACAGCGAGCTAACCAGTCAGGATAGGGGAAACTACTGGACAGGGCATGGGAAACTGCTGAACGTGGCAAAGAAGTGTGACAAGGCAACAAAAATGTCCAACAGTGCTGTGAGTGGTGACTGGATTTTCACAGCCACATAAAGGACAGTTATGTGAGAGGTGGCCAAGCTTCATAGATAACTGGGAGGGAGCAGCTGAGAGCATTCTGGTGAGTGTGGTCTTGCAAGGCCAAGAGCAACTAGATGACTGCATCAGTAACACCAGCCATGGCCATGATTATCTTGGCATTGGTACCAGAAATGCCACATTTCTGTACAGACTTAGCAAAACAGGGAGGAAAGGGAAAAAAAGTAATTAGGGGATGGGAAAGGGGAGGTACAAGGGTACAATCTATTCTATTTCCATTAGCTTATCCCAAAAGCTTTTCATAACATCCTATCTGTCCTTTCTGGAAGACCAGGAGGAAGAAGTGGAAAATATTTTGACTGCTTCTGGATAGCAAAAAGCAGGACAGGAGAGAGAAATGTCTTCGTGCTTCCTACCCTTTCTCTGTGATTGACTGGGAGGTTCCGGAAAAGGAGTATATGTGAGAATGGGTTAACTGGAGCAATGAATATACTAGAAGGAATAAAAAAATTCTCACATCCCTGCCAACTAGCTGAAAAACATGCACTTTGCTTAAGGTCCCCACAGAAGGCAGTGGATTGCATATACAGCTTTCAAGAACATTACTGCTGGAAAACCTCAGTGTTTACTGTGATATCTGCCTATTCATTCTGCTGCTTGACAAACTGCTAATCTGCAAGCGACAGAGTTACAGGGCAAGCAATATGCCAACCCCAATGTTTTCATGGCTTTTTTGAAAGGTTTACAGTTTGGCAGGTATAGAAAATGTGGTACAGCATAATGATTAATTTTAAGAGAACTGAATAGAGACTATAAAAGTAGTAGTATTTTATGATACTCTCCTGCTTTCCTGAGAAGAGGCATGTCAATTATAAAATGGGAAGCAGGGAGATTGGATTCAATGCCTTTCAAAGGAAAAAGCATCGAGAAAAATCTTTCTCAATCTGAGGGCTCTAAAAATAGCTCAGGCAAATAGCACCTTTCTTATGTTTCTCAGAAATGAGTATTGTGCCCCTTTGCGCTCACGCATGACTCATGCAAGGCCTCTTTACTCAAGCGTGTGCACACCTTGTCATGCTGGCTGCTGAAGACAGACACACCATAGCATGTTGCAGAAAAAGTCAGCTCATAGCTGCTTCTGGTCCAGGTCCACACAGCATTTTGTCTGCACCTTGCCAGGCATATGTCATCTCTTGACATTGCTACTGGAGATGCTCTGTTCAGACCCTGTCCTCATTAGTGATGAAAAATTGCTGAATGATACCTCAGCAAAGACCCTGTGCAAAGCTGAGCAGAAACACGCCTCGGGAAAAGTCGGCTGAGCAAACTCAGTCTGGAAGAAGAAATGGGATCAGATCTTTTTATCAAAATTCTGAAATTCCCCAATGCATTTATGTAGTTTTCACAAAGTACTTCACTGGTGAGTGTGTGACGGGCAATAGAGACCTCTTATTGCTCTCAGTGCTTCTTTATTCCTCATTCCTATGTACACTCCAGACGTACTCCCGGGGCTGTTGCTCATAGCTGTGTGGTCTCCTTTGCTGAATATGGCATTCGGGACTCCAGATGCTGTTCTTGTCCCTAGGAAGCAGACAAATGCATGCCACTGATTAGAGAAAAGGAAAATATTTCAGGACCCCTTGTTCTTGCTATTTTTTGAGCAGTTTCATAACACATACAGCAAGATATCTAAGTTTTTCTGTTCTTTTTATCTTTTTTCTGTTTTAATAATTTTTCTGCTTTAATAAGTTTTCTGCTGTTACAGCACTGGTTTGGTAATGAATATTTTAAATTCTTTTTTAATTCTCTACTGGAAAACTTTAAGATCTATTTAAAACTCATGCTTTTAACTAATCTAACCTAACTGGAATATTCCTTGTCCACCAATACATTCCACTATGACGCCAAGAGGGCTCCTGATGTGTTCTGTTAGTGTCTTGCGCCTTCACTGTGCTTGATACTATAATCACAGAATCACAGAATCACAGAATCAGTACGGTTGGAAAAGACCTGTAAGATCATCAAGTCCAACCTGGGGGGGAAAAAAAAAAAAAAAAAAAAAAACCAACACAAAAAAACCCACAAAACCCACGCCACACAACAACAACAAGCCACAACCCACCCAACACCACACAGCACCATGTCCATCAAGCCACATCCCAAAATGCCACATCCACACGCTCCTTGAATACCTCCAGGGATGGTGACTCTACCACCTCCCTGGGCAGCCTATTCCAGTGTTTCACTACTCTCTCAGTAAAGAACTTTTTCCTAATATCTAGCCTGAACCTCCCCTGGCGCAACTTGAGGCCATTTCCTCTAGTCCTGTCACTAGTCACTTGGGAGAAGAGACCAACACCCACCTCTCTGCAACCCCCTTTCAGGTAGTTGTAGAGAGCGATAAGGTCTCCCCTCAGCCTCCTCTTCTCCAGGCTAAACAACCCCAGCTCCCTCAGCCGCTCCTCATCAGACTTGTGTTCCAGACCCCTCACCAGCTTCATCGCCCTTCTCTGGACACGCTCCAGCACCTCAATGTCTTTCTTGTAGTGAGGGGCCCAAAACTGAACACAGTATTCGAGGTGCGGCCTCACCAGAGCCGAGTACAGAGGCACAATCACCTCCCTGCTCCTGCTGGCCACACCATTTCTGATACAGGCCAGGATGCCGTTGGCCTTCTTGGCCACCTGGGCACACTAATGAAGCAGAAGAAATCTTTAGCTACATATGGATTCTAAGAACACCCCAACTTCTTCTTTTCTCAGAGAAAATGATATATCTGATCCAAAACTGGAGCACAAGTCTTATGAGGAGTGGCTGAGGGAACTGGGGTTGTTCAGTCTGGAGAAGAGGAGGCTGAGGGGAGATCTCATCACTCTCTACAATTACCTGAAAGGAGGCTGCAGAGAGGTGGGTGTTGGTCTCTTCTCCCAAATGACAAATGATAGAATGAGAGGAAATGGCCTCAAGTTGCGCCAGGGGAGGTTCAGACTGGATATTAGGAACAATTTCTTTACTGAGAGAGTGGTGAGACACTGGAATAAGCTGCCCAGCGAGGTGGTGGAGTCACCATCCCTGGAGGTGTTCAAGGAATGTGTGGACGAGGCATTGTGGGACATGGTTTAGTGGGCATGGTGGTGTTGGGTTGATGGTTGGACTTGATGATCTTACAGGTCTTTTCCAACCTTAGTGATTCTGTGAAAACACTAGCTTTTGTTTTACCAGGAGGAAAGGTCATTCATCAGATGCAATTTGGTTCCTACTTCACCTTTTTCCTCCTAAGTTCTGCTCTCTCCTGTAACATGTTTCCCCAGTTTCCACCATGAAGGATTACTGATGGTTTGGCTGTGCTGACTGAGAACTCAGCATTGCACATCACACCTTGCCACCAAACTGCTACAATTCCTGGAATGTCTGGGAGGGCATGGATGAAGGGAAATGGTAGGTATGATTTGTGTGGACTTTCAAAAAGACTTCAGTGAAGTCCTTCATAGAAGGCTGTTGTGGGAAATAAGTAGTCCTGAGGTGAAAAGTAAAGGTCTGCCATGGATTAGAAACTAGCTAAAAGAGGTAGAAAACAAAGAGTAGAAATAAACGGTCAATTTTCAGGCTGGCAAAAGGTTAACACTGAGGTTCAGCAAGTCTTGGAGAGACTTCAAGGACAACAGTTACTGAACATGTAATTTACCAACAAACTGAAATAAGCAAGAGAGATTCTAATATAGATGGCATTTGGTGAGTAGCCTTTTCCATACAGACTTGGACTTATAGGTCAAGACCTCAATTTCCCTCCTCTCTGCTCCAAGGTTTGCAGGCAACAGACATATCATTTCAAGCTCCCAAGTGATCTATTGTGATTTGAGCTTTTGGGAATACTTGAGGAAAGAGCAAAGACATAGTAAGTTTCCAGCCTCTTGAGCAGCAAACTTTAAATGAAGTCCAGAGGGACTCTCATCTTTTATTACATAGAATTCATTCAGCTGTACTCACAGCATATGACCCTTAAGTAAGCAAGCCCTCTGAAGCTAACATAATAGGACTTTGGAAGAAGAAATGAGGAAAAGTACCTGGAAAAAAAAAAAAATGTATCTCAGCAGCACACTATAGAGAATGATCAAGGACCAGACTTGTACGTGCATTTTCTTAATCCTAAATTACAAACATCAGTATGCCTCTTTCCCCAAAAAAGTTTTCATTCTTTGCAACGTGGTGATAGAAGATTTAATTTGTGATGGTTTAGACCAATGCAAATACATTTGAGATAGGTGCAAATTAAAACATAATTAATGAATATTATTATTTTTCTGTAATGCATTCAGTGACAAGACCATGGATAAGAGTCTCGTTGCAGAACAGTATGTACAACTGCTAGAAATCCTGAATAAATGACTAAGCCTGTTTTAGCTGCATATTTTTCAGAATGAAATCAGGGTGCTCTGTTCTGCATTCTTTTCAAGCAGTTTCTGGGTAACTTATTATCTAGGAATACATTCGTAGATACTCTTGGAAAGAGGAGGAGACAGAGAATAAAGTAGCTGCCAAGATTGTATCATGACACTTCTCTAGAGAAATATTTTAGCCCTAAGACTGATTCCCATAACAAAAGTCAAAGCACGCTCCATCTCATGGAAAACTCTGTTTGTCATAGGCTATGTATGGAGTAATGGATCACCAGCACAAGATAAGGTCAAATACCTATGTACTTTCTGTGAGGCATGCAAGTATGAGAGAAAAAAGCGTCAAATTTCAAGGTTAACATATTGCATATTTTCTTATTATGGAAAGAAAGAAAAAATAATAGAATTGCAGACAACATAGCTGATATCTCTCTATCTGTATAATTTTTGTGGAACAAGGGTCAGTTTTAGAACCCAATTTTTCTCTTACTGAGATGAAGGACAGCTTTTGTATTTCATTTTAGTGTAAAGTGGTAATGTAATTCATTTTAGTGGAACTGTCAGTATCAACAGGATCAGAGAAACAGCAAGTCAAAACTCGTCTGGAAATCAATGTGTGCAAATCTTACACTGAACAAATTGAACATAAAAAAGTAAGAGAGTTCTCTGGAAAATCATTAGGTATCAATCTGGCATTATTAAAGGGGAAAATATTACCCAGTTGTATTCGTATGGCAAGTGGACACTTGCCTACTCCTAAATATTTTGAAAATTCACACCCCAACATGGTTAAACATTGTGAAAAGTCTTATAGGTTATTGAAGATGAAATTGGAAAACTGAAATATTTAGGGTCAAAACTTCACCTAATAAGTATCATTATGCTGACATATAGCAGTTCAGGATTTGGACGCTGACCAAGGTAGGGCACTGCCAGCACCAAATAAAGTTGGTCTTTTGCTCTTGAAGTACTTACATGTTTAGATTACCTCTGTTCCCTCTTTCCATGGATTGAGAATTGCCCATATTTTTATTTTTTTCAGTTAAGAAAAAGAAAGTTTAATAATTTGTAAAATGTAGGGAGTGCAAAAAATACTAGTTTATCTGGGCTAGGCTAGTATCCTCCAGAGGGCACCTGCCCTGTGTAATTAAATTGCATCTCATTAACCTCTTCCTTTCATTCAGAATACAAATAACATAGTATTTTAATGTACAGCATTTGTCATATCTGTTTAATAAGTTTTTTGTAATAGTCTCAAGAATAAATATGCCATGACTTTTGTTTCTGAGACAGATTTATTAGCCTAACCATTTTCCCTTATTTTTTCTTTTATTTTTGTAGTTACACTGGAAGAGATATACACCTGAGGTAAATATAATTCTGCCATATTCCTAATACTAGTAAAGGATTTCATTGCTTCTAAACTCATTAGGTTAGGGCTTATTAAAATACACAGGTTGCTCATTATGTCATGGAAAATAACATTCTTATTTTATTACTCGTTTCATTTCTATGGTTAGCACATAGCAGACCTAATTACATTGAACACTGGGATATATTTTTTTGTCTCAGCTTGCATTTTCGTCTGACTCTGCTTGATACTTATTATTTTTGGCTTATTATAAACTATGACACAAGTAAGAGGAGTCACAACAGCTTGAAGTGATAGGCTATTCTAAAATCAGACACTGCTAGTGGGTTTTGTACTCACCTAAATTTTTGACTGTCATAGCAGATTTTTTTTGCTTTGAATTAGAAGATCCCATATTGTGAAAATATTTTTGGAGCAGCTTAACATTACGTGAAAAACATGCAAATCCCAACCAAGCAAAGACTTTCAAAGATTTTGTGTTTTGCCTGAAAAGCTATAGAATCACTGAAAATTTATACAGCTCCATCTTCTAAAGTATTCAGAGATTTTTTTTTAGTTTTTATTCTGTAGCTTTTGTTATATTCTTAAAAATGTGGTTTTATATCTTTATGCCAAGGCAAACATCAAATAAGGAAGGATCCTGCTTGAAATGAAGAAAAATCATGGCACTGTGGCCCTGACCTAGATGTTTAATAGCCATTAAATATCTTCTCTGAATAATAGATCCCATTTTACTACCAGCACATTGGTGCATCAAAGAGAGGATGGATAAAAGGGAACACAGGAGTGATGAAGGATAAATAAAACACTTCATAGTGTTTCTAGATTATGCTTTGGCATAATGTTTGGACTTTGTGCCTCCTTCACAGCTGTGAAATTCCAAGAAATTACCTTTTTTCTTGTTACTTTTTCCTGATTGCCAGGCCCCTCCCCATGTCACTTACTGCATTTTTTAAAATTTTTTTATTATACCCACTCAAAGAGCAATCTGTATATTATTTCCTCATGGAGAATCCTCTGGAAAGCAGTAGAATTTACTGAGCTGTGCTGTCTACAAGCATCTGGTAAGAGAAAAACTCTTGAGCAGTTCTTGCAATCTAAATAAGTAAGAGAGAAATGGGATGAAAAATTGACACAGAATGGTGAAGTAACTAGAGCAGATACTAAAAAAGCTTGTGGTAGTGCAACTCTAAACAACAAGGCGAGGAAAAGATGAGTCTTTGTTGTCCTACGGTCAACTGCACTGTTTCTGGAAACACAAGTGCCATCCCTTTCTCAAGATGATATTCAGATATTCTCCCAAAACTGCCAGTCTAGGTGAAGCCTTTTAAAGCAAAACTAATCATCGCTGTATTTTCTTCTGGACCATTATACTGCACTTCAATATATTAACTTTCAGGTCCAATTTAAGCTTATGGTCACTGAGGGTTTTCAGTGACATCAACACACGGGGAAATACTGTCGTATCTAAATAGGTGGTCCAGGCTGGGATCACTTTCGTGAATTCTCTTCAGCATTGAGATTTATATACCCATGCCATGTGCACAAATGAGACAAAAATAGTTATTCTGAGCTAATTTTTTTGGAAACGGAAGGGCTCTTCTCACATTATAGTTGTGCAATGAGCAATCTGACTACACAGTTCAATTTACTCAAGCTAAAGTAATAAATCCCAATATCATTATCAGTGGCAATATCTTTTTGCTTTCAAAAGATGAAGGATATCGCCAATGATGTGCTACAACTTGCTTTGTCTATACTTGTCATTGACTTCAGATAAATCTCTAAGTGTGTAACGGAAGAAAGGGTTTCATCCGATGAATAGAAGTTTTCAGTGCAGATGAAACTTAGACATTTTAACATGCCTTTTCACACACATAGCCAGTGCAAGTAAATATTCATCAGCATCAGTTCATGTAACTCCAATCACAACTCATTTTAGACTCTGAGGAACTGGTAATTTTTGCCTTTGTTATGAAGAAAGAGCAATCACATTAGAGAGCTTTCTCATTCTCCTAGTAATGAGTTTAATATGACATTTGGGAAAGTGTTTTTGTGTCTCACGTAACAAGGTTGTTTGTACATTTTTTAATGGAAGCTGCACAAAGGTATAGAGCACAAGTAGCTAGGTCTTTATTTTTTTCTATAAGCTGAATGTGAGTTAAATGTTAAATTACAGTAATTGTGAGCTGTTTTAGTATTGCCTATTATGTAGTAGGCTTCATTTCAGAGATCGTTTTCCCTTAACTGAATGGGAATTTTGAAGCTGTGAGTCTACGCTATTCTAGAAGGCCAGAGTATTTAGGGATTGCTGAGTTTCACAGTCAAAATTTCAATAGTCATTTACTGGAAATCAAATCGAGAATGCCTTTAGAAATATACAACTTTGTTCTTGGAGACTAGGTACTTACAGGCTTCAGCTTCTTACTGTCTGAGCTCCCCTATTTTAATCATGTAAAGAGCACTGCAGTGGTCCTCTACATGTGGAAGATGTGTCTCTCAGTACCACTTTTCATCCATGCATTGCAAAACTCTACGGAAAAAAGGACTGTGTCGTTATTTTCAGTTTACCTTTGGGGAAACTAAGGCATGGGAGAACAAGATGATTTGCCCACCTCATGGGCAAAGCAGAGCAAAAGACAGGACCAACATGGGATGGTTTCCCGCTGTGGTCTGCCCACATGTGCTTCAGTCCCGCTGTGTTTGGGGAAAGGAGGCAGTTTCCACACTGGTTGTTAAAGCTAAGAGAAAATCTTCAAAGGGAAAGAAAGTGCAGAAGTAATAAATCCTTTTAAAATGCTTTAAATACTCATGAGTTGGACTGAAACTGAAACACTTTAGCCAATATCTCACATATCAGGAGGATAAAAGTTGTGAGTAGCCAGTGTGATTCTGCTGGTGAATTTAGACATGGTAATACTGCATGAGACAAATTAAGATGTAGCTAATATTATTACTTTGTGTAATCACCTCTGAACTTTTTAAAAAATATGTATATTTATGAAAAAGATATATGTGGTCACACAGCAATATGGAAGGCAGACGTACAGATCTGCTGGTAAAGTTGTGTTATACAGTTAACTCATTTAAGTCATATCTTAAGAGAATGCAAGCTACTGTATCTATTGATTATATTTTAGAAAAGCAATGATTTACATCAAGGACCCTGACATATACAGTAGGAGTGCACTGATGAAATGTGTGGATGACAAAAGAAGAGGCATTGTCACTATAGGAACTATAGTCACTATAGGAACTATAGGAGGCATTGTCACTAAGGAACGTGTGGACATGGCATTGTGGGACATGGTTTAATGGGCATGGTGGTGTTAGTTGATGGTTGGACTTGATGATCTTACAGGTCTTTTCCAACCTTAGTGATTCTGTGATTCTGTGATATAGGGTAATGCACAGAAAGAACTGGAGGAGCTCAAACTGGAATGAAATTAAATTCAGCAGGAAAAAATACCATGCTGCATAACAAGAATGTCTGCTGTTGGTAAAAAATGAAAAATGGCTGAAAGACGTGGGGGGAGAAAATCTCCTAAACCTCTACAGGTTGTCTAGAGACCTAAACAAATTAAAAGCAGTCCTAGCAGGTTTCATGTGAAATGTTTCCAGAAGTGTTTGTCCAAGGAAGTACTTGTCCCTCTGAGGTTTAGGCTGCCTCATGGATGATTAAGGAAATACAGAGGAGTCATGATTACGATGTTGGGAACTAAAATTTCAAGAAAGTTACTATTGCTGTCTGTATTGGGTTTACATGACAGGGGTTTGGTAGCAGGGGGGCTGCAGGGGTGGCTTCTGTGAGAAGACACCAGAAGCTGCCCCTGTGTCGGACAGAGCCAGTTCCAGCCAGCTCCAAGATGGACCCACTGCTGACCAAAGCTGAGCCCGTCAGTAACGCTGTGATAACATATTTAAGAAAGAGTAAAAAATGCTGTGCAGCAGCTGTGAGAGAGGAGGGAGAAAATGTGAGAGAAACAGCCCTGCAGACACCAAGATTGGTGAAGAAGAATGGGAAGGAGGTGCTCCAGATGTTGGAGCGGAGATTCCCTTACAGCCCATGATAAAGACAATGGTGAAGCAGGCTGTCCCCCTGCAGCCCATGGAGGACCACGGTGGAGCAGATGTCCACACTTGCAGCCTGTGGAGGGCCCCATGCCGCAGCCGGTGGAGATGCCCTGAAGGAAGCTGCGGCCCATGGAGAACCCATACAGGAGAGGAGAGGAGCCTGTGCAGGAGCAGATTTTCTGGCAGGACCTATGGCCCGTATGGGACCCATGCTGGAGCAGTTCATTCCTGAAGGACTGCACTCTGTTGAAAGGACCCATACTGGAGCAGTTCATGAAAAAAAGCAGCCCATGGGAAGTACCCATGTTGGAGAAGTTCATGAAAGACTGTCTCCCATGGGAGGGATCCCGGGCTGAAGCAGAGGAAGAGTGTGAGGAGAAAGGAGCAGCAGAGACAACGTGTTATGAACTGACTGCAACCCCCATTCCCTGTTCCCCTGCACCACTCGTGGGAAGGAGGTAGAAGAGTCAGGAGTGAAGTTGAGCCTGGGAAGAAGGGAGAGGTGGGGGGAAAGCTCTTTTAGTTTTGTTTTCTTTCTTACTATCTTACTCTGTTACAAGTAATTAGCAATAAATTAAATTATTTTCCCCAAGTCAAGACTGTTTTGACCGTGATGGTAATTGGTAAGTGATCTCCCTGTTCCTATCTTGACCCACAGGCTTTTCTTTGTATGTTCTCCCCCCGTCTTGTTGATGGAGGAGGAGCGATAGAGTGGCTTGGTGGGCAGCTGGTGGTTCAGCCAAGGTTAACCCACCACACTGTCATCAGCAACATTTATTATATTATTTCCAAGTAATAGAAACAGATTCAAGAAGACCTCCACAGACACTTAAATGTATTCTTTATCTCATAATAGCTCGTTTATATCAAAGTCTGATCAATGCAGCTTAGCTTTAGAAGAAAATCTCTAAAGGCCTCTAATTGGGTCTTTGTTATTGGAATACATACCAATACATAGAAATTTAACATAGAAATGCATCAGAATGCATCTTCTGAATTTTCTAGTATTTCTCTTACTAGAAAGACTCTAAAGAGCTCATTAACTGAATTCATCTAGCTTTTCTTATGCATTTATTGATTCACTTATAATTATTGTTATAGAAGCCTAATTAGTATGATTGATGTTGACAACTTCTACTATGAAGTGGTTTTGATTTATTAGGAGTGTGGAAAAACACGCTTTTACAATTTCTTTCTGACTTTAAATGCACAGGTTTCATTTTTTGGAAAGAGAAGTGCCAGTTATCACCTGCCCTTTTAAGTACCTTAAAAATTTACTCCAGGGATGGAAGAATTCTTTGGGGTTATGAACTCAGGAAAAGCTACATCAGAAGTACACAGGAATGTTTACTGAGTTACTAAGGACATTGCAAAGAGCTGAGGAATTGGAAGGAGTGTCCAGAACAGTAAGCCCCAAATCCTTGTATCCCCTTTCTCCTACAGGCCATAATGATTTCTGTCTTGCAACACTTTTTACACCAAAGAACACTTTGGTCTCAGCAGGACTACAGACTCAGTTCTTAATAAAGTTAATAAATGTCATAAAAAGACGTGGAAACTCTGATGTGAGGAGGAGACAGAACATCCCTCCCCTCCAAAAAAAACCCCAAACCCCACACGCTGTGTGCTGAACTTCTGAAAGCAAAGAATTGCCTTCTGTGCACCAATTTTCTAACTTCTCCATGTAGCAGTGGTTATGTGATAGCTTTAACATGCTGTTCCGTTTTTATCCACACTGAGTTTGCCCATGAGTAATTCTAGCTCATATATTAAAAAAGAAAACAACAAAAAAACCAAACCAAGCAAGCAATGTTTATAGAGAGTGCACTGACTCATATTTCTCTACCCAATAAGCCTTCAAGTTAATTTGTCTTTCTTTGCTTCATCACAGAAGACTGTGGTTCTTTGTATTTCCTGACAACTTGAGAAGATTTTCAAAGGAGAAACATGCTTCTTAACCGTTCATGCTCTAACATCACCTCGAACATCACCCCGAACAAGCATGGTTGGTGGTACTAATAATTTTCTCCTTTTATTATTCTCCTCCTGATTTTCAGTGAGAGGGTCTTGACTTCATCACAGCAATCTTAGCTGCACAACGTCTTTAGACTGCCTGTAATTCTAGGTTAAAAATGAACTAAAAATAGAACTTTTCTCCTAGTAATTCATTTTGTTCATAAGAAAAGTTAGTTTCATTTTGGTAGACAAAAATTGAACTCTTCATATCTCTTCTGAGATACTAGATTTTGCTTTTCTCCAAATTATGGTACTTATTCCCACAGGATTACCCTCAAGGTACGGAACTCACCATTTTATTTTTTTCTCTTAAATAATAATTCTGAAAGCAGAGATTAATTAAAAAAAAAATTGTTTCATAGATTTCCTCAGACCTTTAGGAAAATGCACAAATTTTAGAAACTAAACACTCTTCTTTACTCTGGATTAAATATATGTTCGTTTTTGATTTTTGTTTTTTAAGTAAATATAACACGACCATTCTTTCACCTAACCATGTGTTAAAAAAATGATCCTACCATTCTGGGATGCCTTGGGGAAGTATATGGTTTTAAAGATAATCTTTGAACACAACAGAATAAAGCCTTTGGGGAGTTGGATAATGTAAAGGATAGACCTATACATTGAACACAAAGAATCACAAGCTATAACTGGAAGCATTTGAAGATAACAGAAAATGTCACAAATATCATCCAGAGATGTAACTGCAAAATCTGAACCCTTGTCTTGGTGCTGTGGAGTGAGCAACTCAGGATGTTCCTAGGTCTGTAAGCCATACATTAAGTAGGCACTGTTTTGTTTCTTTCTTGTAACATGCCACAAGGCACACCTGACTATGATATCTTTTGCAGCGTGTAATTAAATGTTTCAACCTTTTTTGTTGTCGACTTAACTGTATTTCTTTCCTCCTGTCATTATAAGCTTCATGCATTTGCCACATCACCTTTACTACTTACTCAATAGAAATTATAACTGTACCCTTAGAAAAAGAAGATGCATTTCTTGATGTGTCAAATCAGAGCCGAATAAAACCCATCCTTCTTGGAGAAGTAGCCTGAGATAATCCTTTTACTTAGGCACTGACTGCCATGAAGAAATTCAGTTGTCTAAGATGAGTGGGAGGAATCCCATAAGAAGATAATAGGAATGGGATTACAGTAATATTTGGGAACTGTCAATGGATTCTCCCAGTGAAACCAGAACATAAAATATAAAAACACCAAGAGAGAGACATCTTTCTATAAGGTAGCGTGTACAGAAAGAAGGATCTATACAGTCTTAAAGAAAAAAGTTGTTCATACAGGTGGAAAGAGAGGCATCTTAAGTATGAGATTACAATAAAATCCTATGGGATTTTAAGTGTAGCTGTCAGCTAGAGTTAAACAATCTGTCAGTTGGTCCAAAGGAGGAAGCTATTTCAGGAACAGTTGAAGGAAAGCAGAAATTGAGAAGCTTGATTTATTTAGGTGTCAGTATGGTTACTACACTGCCCTAGCCTGTTTAAAATGTTGCATGTGACATGGTACCCAAGGAAGGAGACCTTGTGGCCTGTGAGAAGACCAGAACATCATGTCCTATTGCTCCCCAACCTTTCTCTGGAGTCTCTCAAGATGTTTTGTGCTTTTGCTTTGTCTTTCTATTAAATCATCTTTAGCTTAATTGTGTCTTTACTTTTATTTTTCTTTTATGAACGTGATAAAAATAATTGCCGGGGGCAGATTTGCCATTTTTACAGGGAAGCAAACCCATATTGCCTTCTTGTTCTCTTTCTGTTGCTTCACTATTGTCTTGAAGTAGTAAGATATCTTCTTTTATATATGTACTATGTATGTATATATATAAAAAGAAAAGCACAAATATATATATTTATGCTTTCAACGCTGACAGAGAGTGGTTTCTTCTTAAGCTACCTGAAGTTACGAAAAAGACTTATAAGGCAGCAGGCTCATTATTGGAATAGAGCTCTATCATTATCAAGTCACACTCCAGGTGTTCATTCCCACTCCAATTCTGTGACAAATTAGTAGTTCTAATGAGTGCTCACATGGCAAGTGCTATGACGGCAGATCCCTTACTCCTGTGGCTATGGCAATAGCATATCATGGGGTTAGCAAATGCCTTGATTTCCCATAAGTAATAATAAGAATAGACTGTTAAATTTCTAGGAGAAGTTTATTGAGCAAGGAGGACATTAGAAGATACTTCTACTTAGATTGGGATAGTTAAAAACGTGCTTTCCACTTAGTTACAAATTTTTCCCCAAGGAACCTGAAATGGGCTTACCCAAATTATAGGCTACACCCTTGCTGCTCTTGACCTTAAAATAGATACAAAGAAAAAATAATAAATGCCCCCTTTATCTCTAGTGTGAAAAACCTAACATTTGAGTCTATAGAACATTCACTATATATTTTTTTAATTATATAGTATATTTTGAAGGTTTTCACTATTGGTGTGAATTGGAAACCGTATTACAAGGTTTATCTGCTCCAGCCAGACTGGTGGTCCATTTAAGGACCTAACATTGAACCATTGAGTTCAGTATGGCTCCGATGGCATGTATCAAGACTAAGCCATGAGTACTTAATGTGTTCTTTAACGTAAAGGTGCAAACTCCCAAAGGAAAGTAAAAGAAACAAGTGTCATCAGAAATGAGAGCACTAATAGGGACATGTGGTGAAGTGTTTGGGAGACAAGACTGTACAGAAAAAAAAAAAAAAAGAAAAAAAAAGAGGTGACTGTTTATACCCTGAATTAATCAGTTCTGACTTCTAATATCCTGCCTGCTCAATAAACTTTAACTAGGAACACAGCATCACACTCTTCTTATTACATATGGGAAATCAATGTGATTGCTAACCCCACTAAATGTTATTAGCATAAACACAAGAGTAAGGGAGCTGCCCTTTTAACAGTTGCCATATTAGCACTGCTCAGGAATTAATGCTTATCTGTCACAGATTTCAGGCACTGAAAATGAGCACCGGGGGTTGAATAGGACAAGGACTGAATTTCATCCTATTAATGTGCTTGCATGAACTTCAGAGCTAACATAGTTATTTTATTTTATTTTATTTTATTTTATTTTATTTTATTTTATTTTATTTTATTTTATTTTCCTCTCTTTAGATTTTGTTAAGCTAGAAACTCCAGTCTCAGCTTTGAGATTTTGCTGACCGGTATGGGATTTTTTATATTTGGGAAGAGAATCCCCCCCAAAACCCTTTCTGTTCTAATGGATCTAAATGTTTCTACATCTCAGGTACCAAATAATGAGCCTTCTTAAAGGCTGCTGTAAGATTGTCAGAATAAGAGAACTGTTGGATATTAAGAAGCTAACTTCTTTCATTTTCTTTAACACTCATCTAAGCAGGTATAAAAAAGGGCACGGAGCCCAAGCACATTTCATAATTTTAGCACACAAAGATGTGATGACACCCTTCAAGTACAGAGACATGGTGGTCTCCATTCAACACTTCTGTTATAAACACCCAGGACATCCAGGAGCAGCAGGAGTTATTTTAGAAATTATCTATCTCTTCTGCCTATATACCCACCGCAAACACATGAGTAACAAGTGGCTCGCTTTAACTGGATTTTAAAAATAATGTATCATCATCTATGTTGCTTGTACTTCACCTTTGAAATTCTTTCTTGCCTTTAAAATCTTCATCTGAAATAATTTGAACTGTTGGTCTTTAGCACTCATCACAAAGCCTTCTTTTCCTCCAGATTCTCTGGAAGTGTAGGGGCATAGAGAAGATGAAACGGATCATGGAGTAAGCATAGTGCATGAAGTGTTGTTACACTGCTTTGGTATGACTGGATTTGTGAGGGGTCAGAGGGAGAGGTTCACAAGCAGAAAGGCCAAGAATGATGGACAGGTCTTGTTTCATCTTCAGAAACTGAGATAAAAGTGAAATTACAGAAATTCTGCTGAGAATTTCTATAAACAATACGAGTAAATTGCTTAGAAAACATGTTCCTTAAAAAAAATTATGACATACATGGTCTAAATAGGATTCAAATCCCTCATTCTTTACCCCAAAGGGGTTTTTTGGTGGTTTTGGTTTGATATTTGTTTTGTTTGTTGTTTTTTTTTTTTTAATTAGATAACATTTTACCTAGGACAAATTGTGAAAATGTTTTTCTTATGAAGGGGGAATTCCAGAATAATGGTGCTCTAGAAAACCATCTCTTATCGACAAACATTTCATGTTCATTCACTCTGCTTACAACCTACCAGGTATAGAATTATATTTAACATTTTAAGATTTTTGGTATCTAGTTTCTTGTCACCCTTGGCATTTATTTCATTTATTTGGTTGCTTCATTATGTGGGTGTGGCTCATGATTATTCTTTCCTTGAATATGAAATTTTACCATTATCCCAAATTATACTATCATGTCAAGCTGGTAGAATTACTAATATTTAATAAATTAACAGATCAGTCTGCTTTTTTCCTATCCATTTTATCAATTATTGACAAGTTCATCTTTTTTTCCCTCTGTTTTCTACATAATCATTGGTGAAAAAATGTATTGCCCACCAGATCTACCTTATGGTTATTTAAAAAAAAAAAAAAAGATTTAAGAAAGGAAGTGGAGTGCATCCAATATGCACATAAATAATTGTTTAATATAGTGTTTTGAAGCACCTTGCTATCTTAAAAATTCTAAAAATAAAAAAAATTAAAAATTTCAACTGAATTTTCAAAATAAAAGAGAAAAAAGAGAACATCAAGGGTAAAAATCAATGACATCTAATTGTAAAACCTTGTAGCAAAAGCAGAGGCCTGTTGCGCCCATGAAGGAGAAAGTGATTAAGGAAGATATAATTAATATTTAATTGCCTTGAATCCAGACATAAGCATACTAACCTGGCATAACCAGCAACTTCCATAGGCATTTTGTGACGTTGTAAGAGTACAAATAGCACGACCAGCGTGGCAAACATTTTCTCTCACAGCTACCTGTGTGTATCTCTCTCTCTGTATGTATACAGTAACATGCAACCACAGAGGGAAAAACAGAGATTTGTGACATAGTTGCACAAGCAGGATATGGGAAAATGAGAACGAGCACACTGTAAGATGCAAGTCCAAGAAATGGAGAGCGGCAGGTACAACGTCCGGTGGAACCAGGGTAATCCAGCAGAAGAAGGAAAAAAGAGGTAAACTCTGACAAAGCCAGAGGAAGTCCTCAGATAAGTCCAGGTAGGTCAACTACATTGAGACAGGTGAGATCACCCTCTTTCTTTTGGGGATGGGGTGAAGGACCAGGCTCAGAGCATCCTTGTTCAAGAAGAGGAGGGACTATGGAAGCATCTCTCCTAGAAGAGACTTTGTATTCTGAAACATCTCTGTGCCTGAGCATCCTTCAAAACAGGATACTGACTCTTTTTATTTTCCCAGGCCATGAGGTATTAAAGGGAAAAGGAAAAAACAGTTTCTTCAACGTAATTAGGGCTCTAAGTCAGAAGAGTCCTTTATCTTCCATTTAACATTAAGCACTTGTTATACAGGCTTAGAATTACATGTTTAAAATTTGTTATGTACTTCACTTTCTTGCTGTAAATCAGGAGAGATAGATATATATATAGATAGACATACTGATTCTCTTCTTTCTATGACTGAACATTATATCTGAATATAAATCCTTCAGAATGGCTTCTGTTGTTTTGGCAGGCTAAACTATTTCTTCCTGAGATTCAGCTTTTGGCCTCCTTAGTTACACACTTCTGGTCCAATATCACTGAAAGTGACCCATAGTTGAGTACATCAGCCTGAATTAAAGAAATGCAGATCAGGGCCTCGTATCTAAATTAATTTCCTGACTTTGCGTTTAGTATTCTCTGCACCACCAATTATGAAAATGAAAGATAGGGCACCTGGAAGCTGGAAAAGGACTTTGACAAGGTTGCAAGTCTGCTAAATTAAGGAGACCTTGGTAGCTGCCAGTGTTTGAGGGCACTTGCACATGCAGAGTCAAGGTCAGAATGACTTCTGAAGCTATACAAAATGTGTTTTAAATAGATATAAATTTAGGCCTTAATCTTGCAATATTCTACCTCCTGGTGACATCAGCAGGCAGAACAGAGCACCTATGCCAGGAAATGGGAAAGTACAAAGCCATCTAATATGTACGTTGGTGTTATTCACTACAACAGCTCTATCCCTATATGGGTATTGGTCTGCCAACACTGGTAATAATGTCTGAAGTTTTTTTCCAGGGATATTTGACACGTTGCCTTGGTAGTAATATCGATGACTGGCTACTGATTCACTAATAAAGATGTAATCGTTCCATACTCGACTTACTGCATAGTGTACTTTGCAGATCAGGTACTTCTGTTGGTAGAAACAGTTAACAGTGAGCTCTTCTGAAGGCACACCACTTTTCTTTGAGGAATGCCAACTACAGGCATTAGTTGTAATGCCCTTTTTGCTGCTCTGAACCTCATGCAGTTCAACAAGAGGAAGTGCAAAGTCCTGTACCTGGGGAGGAACAACCTCAGGCACCAGGACATGCTGGGGGCCAACCAGCTGGAAAGCAACTTGGCAGAAAATGACCTGGGGTTCCTGGTGGACACCAAGTTGAACATGAACCAGCAGTGTGTCTTTGCTGCAAAGACAACTAGAGGTATCCTGGGCTGCATTAGGAGGAATGCTGCCAGCAGGTCAAGGGAGGGGATCCTTCCCCTCTGCTCAGCACTGGTGAGGCCACACCTGGAGACCTGTGTCCAGTTCTGGGCTCCTCAGTACAAAAGAGACATGGACATACTGGAGAGAGTCCAACAAAGGGCCACAAAGATGATGAAGGGCCTGGAGCATGTCTCCTATGAGGACAGGCTGAGAGAGCTGGGACTGTTCAGTGTGGAGAAGAAAAGACTCAGGGGGATCTTATCACTGTAGAAAAATACCTGAAGGGAGGGTGCAAAGAAGATGGAGCCAGGCTCTTTTCAGTGGTGCCCAGTGACAGGACCAGAGGCAATGGGCACAAACTGAAACACAGGAGGCTCTGTCTGCATGTCAGGAAACACTGTTTTACTGTGAGGGTGACCGAGCACTGGCACAGGTTGCCCAGGGGGGTTGTGGAGACTCCATCCCTGGAGATATCCAAAAGCCACCTGGTCATCGTCCCAGACAACCAGCTCTAGGTGGCCCTGCTTGAGCAGGGGGAGTTGAACCAAATGACTTCCAGAGGTCCCTTCCAACCTCAACCATTCTATGCTCTAGACATTTTCTAATAAGTCTCCCAAATCTGTGGGAAATAATGAAGCGACTACAGCACTTAACATAAATTTAGGCCACTATGTGTACAAGTAACCACTTAAAACTGCAGATGTCATTCAAACCTTGAATTACTGGGGTGTGTTTTCTGCTGATTGCCAGAAATTTTTATTTAATTTAAATTAGAATTGATAAGTGATGATTCTACATAATTTGTACAGATACGCTTGACTTCAACAGTATCCTTTTTGTTAATTCTCTTCTCTGCACCCTTCAGATATTATTTGTTATGGAGAAAAAAAGATTTTTCATTTACCTTTTTTTTATGTTTTAATATATAGTTCTGTTTGCAACCAGTTTTCTCAGCAGTTTTTTTTCATCTCACACCAAGGTACAGGCATAACCCAGACCTTGTGAGTTTGCGGGTTTTTTTTCTGCTCAGGTGTTTGTGTGACTGATAGCTCTGTGGAACTCCGTAGGTTTGATCAATTATTTTTCTTCACATAACAAATCATGTTGCAATCATATCTTGCAGCTAGAAACTTTACAGAAGAACACAAGTCTCTCTTTTATAGAGAATTTAAATTGCATGAGTCATTTTTAAATCATTTGATAAAAGACTAGACAGAAAGGGGGATTGTAAGTGTTTGATCCTGCTTCAGTGATCATTCTTATTGTTACAAATACAAATGATTTGGTATTTTTCCTTGGTACTGTGCTCTGCTAAAAAGCATGTTGTCTTTTCAGAAAACCTAAAAAATATAAATAGCTTGTGTAGATCGATATAAAACTGGGTTTGTCCTCTAAGATAACCTCCAAAAAAAATTATGATTATGTGCCAATCTACCACTTTGATGAAGCCATGGAAAAGGCAAATGATAAGATATATTGGGAAGAGCATTTTTATTAATTACTGGGAAATATCAGGCACTGTTTAAACCTTGTATAGAGCATTGCACGCAGTTGTGATGCTATGCTTTCAAGAAGGATTAATTACAGATGGAATGAATGCAGAGAAGAGGTCACAGGAATATCAGCAAATGGGGTGCCTCCCTTGTAAAAAGTGGATGACAGCTTGTTTTTCTCTTTTCATCCAAGCAAACCAAAGTCTGAGAGTAAATACAATTGCTTTCCATATATGTAATAATTAGATGATGGTCACTGGAGAAGAAGAGTGACCCCCTGTGAAATGATAATGGCACAAGGGCAAGAAGTTTAAATTAGCCATGAATATTTATGAATTTATGTTAAACCCCAGAAGGTTTCTAATAATAAGGGCAGTTAGAAAACTATGTGAGAATTTAAGAAAAGTGGGGGAACAAAGGAGCGTGTTTCAACACCAAACTTTGGGGTTGAGTCCTATGGCTAGATTGTATTTAATGGATCATATAGCCCTCCAGTGTTACATGAAGTACTAGTGCATTCACTATTGATACATAGATGCCTCATGTGAAAGTCGATTTGCCTGCAGATACCTTTTAGAGGACATAGATTTTTTTTTTTCCCCCTAATAAGAGTACTTCATTTTATGCATGGAACATCCTTTCTCAATGAGAGCATCAATAGCTAGTCATTTTCTAGCTTTGCCATCTCTCTTTGTATATTGGTTTACAAATACAGGCTTTGACTTTTGATTACTCTATAATACATTTCTAATCACATAAAAAATTTCCTAGGATAGAGGGTTGGTTGGTAGCACATGGAAGTGAAATGTTTAAGTTAGTTTTGACATGCAATCTAATTCATAAATCAATATGTCTCTCCTGCAGACACATGATCAAAGGTGTTAGCCCATCCTTTTTGTAAACACTGAATTACTCTATAAACGTTTAACAAAATAATGAAGTAATTATATAAGAAAATAATTTCATTTTAAACCAATTTCCTTCTGATTCAGCTTTCTAGTACTACACATTCTTTGTATCACATTGTGAAAATTCTGTAACTGAGACACACCTCATTCTGAGTAGAAAAAAGCAACCATTGTAATTTCTGGAAGAAATGCTGTTATTTCATTGCTATTGCATTTGGCAGTATTACTACACACATTCAGGCACCCCTCTTAAAAATTTCAGTACCACGGATCTGTATTGTCACATGCAATATTAGCTTTATTTCTGGCACAAGGTTTACAGATAAATAAGCATTAAACTCATAACTACAAGAGAAATCAAATATTACTTCACCAGCCTGTCTAGATTTCTTCTTTGCCAGGACTAAAATGACATTATCATAACAAGGCATCATTTTTCCCAGTCTCTGTAATGATACAAATATCAAGGGATGATCCAGTATAGTATACTGATTTCACAAAGAAACGTGTCAAAATTTTTTAATGAAAGTATAATCCTTTCTGGTGTTGACTGAATGATCCATCAGAGGTGCCAAATCTCTTCAGCTGCTATTGTGCTCAGTATTTTCAAGATTCAGACTCATGAATCCCATTGATTTCAGTGTACATTATATCAGCCTCAATATTAACAGAAATACCCCAATCTTTGGGATAAAATACCTTATTCTAAATGAAGAGGAGAGACCTGCACAGGTAAAGCTGCAGGTTATACCTTCATTTTTGGCTTTGACAGCTAAAACCAGCATCTTTTTAGTAAACTACTCTTTTGGTGTTCCTTTTGTACCAGAAATATTTTATTAAGAGTAAAAAATAAGTTATAAAAATCTAAATAAACATTTTGGTATGAGCATAAAGCAACAGCAAGAATATTTATTTATTAGATTCTCAGGTACCCGTTTTCCATACACAGAGTACCTCCACATGATTCAAAATGTTTTCCAGTTTCCTACTGGTACCACCACTGAATTTCTGTATTTCAAACTTTTGAGTAGTTTGCCTCATCAGAAGATACATAAAGTGGTTTATTTCTGTGTTTTACTCAGGTTTATTTTTATGTGGAAATAGGGATTTTTATTTAGAGATCTTGCCAACGTGATTGCACATTCCTACTATGGAGCATAACTTTATCAAAAACTTAAATAAAGCAATGAAATGGAAAAAACCAGACTGTATAAAGTGAAAAACAAGCAGAGAAATATCACTAACCCGTATGTCACCATGGAGGGAACCTTTTCACTTGATTTTGCAGCTCCTGGTATGCTCATCAGATTTCAGAAGACTACAGTAACAACTGCTCTGAGATGACTCACTCCCTAGACCACAAGAGAATTTTCCTTTGGACTAGGTTTTGCTCAGTCCTCAGATCAAGTGGTGTCATCACCACACATACAGCTCCGGCTCCAGGTTGTCTAACAGAGCAGCCACTGTCTGAGATGTTGTGTCTCTGATAGTATTTGGGACACCCTGGAGTCAACCCCCTCCAGTTCTGTTTCATTTGAAAAGGATTGCACACAGCAGAACCTGCTCTGTAAACCAAATCAATGCTTTGTAAGCATTGGGTTAGGGTTAATTAGGGTTAATTAGTGTTTGACTAGGGTTTCTCTGGAAAGAAAACAATGCTGCTTTGAATTAAGGCATTAATGCAGGTCCAGCCTTAAACAGTTAGTTCAGGTGTTAAGGTCTGTGCTGTAGGCATCTAAAGATAGGCAAGATTAATTCCACTTAAAATTCCCCAGAGAAGACAGAAATGAAAGGGAATCTAAATGTACAGTCATGACAATTCTTATTAGCAATTTCAACATATTTTAAAAAAGGAAATCAGGGTAATTTCTCACGTTCAGGAAGAAAATTCCAATTTATGATTGATTAGAAGCAGCATGTGAAAATGAAAAGAATGAAGCTATATTAACTGGAGGCAAGAATCAATCTGTATTTCCAACACCAAATTTAGGATATGATTATGTGAACTGGTTTTCTGATTCTACTGCTGACCTTCTCTGGGTCACTAGAAAGAGTGATAGTAGTCACTAGACCTAACATAATGACCCTCTCTGATGCCTTATAAGCCAGTTACTTCTGTTTCCCAACTGAAAAGAAGATAAATCTTTTTTCATGTGTTTTCTGAGTGAAGTGTTTGAACTATAAGAGATAGTGACTAGGACTGTTTTTGAAAATGCTTGGAAAAAACCACAAGTGTTAAGGGATTCACTTCTCTTTTGGTATTTTTATGTCCCAATGTTTTAATAGCAGGAGAAATAATTTAAATTAATAGTGAATAGAGCCATTTTAGCTTTTAGTGTTTTTGAGAACCCTTTTATAATATTGTTTTCTCTTGGTCTAAGCTCTGAACTGTGTGGCAGCTAGCAGGATCAATCAAAATATGCAATTTCAGATTTCTTGAATTCTTAGCTGCTCTCACAAAATAAAAGAAAACATTTGAATTCTGAATACTTTTTGGGTAGAAAGTCAATTCCTTTAACACAGGATTAAAATAAAATAAAAATAAATTTTGTACCCCAAAATGTTTTCGTCAATTAGCTTAGAAATCCATACCAGTTTAGTGGTACAACGCTGATGATTTAATAGGTACAACACTTTTGATGATTTTCAGTTATGATTTGAAAACTGAGTTTGTTGGCTAAAAGAATCCTCTATATCGCTGTCTATTTTTATACATAGTTCACTGGGATTTTACAAAGGGTCTTCAAGTTGTTGAAAACTTTTGATTTTTGAAAACAGTTTCAGAAAAACTGTTTCATCATTTTTGCTGAAACAAGGTTTGTTACTATATGTATTTCACAGAGTGAATGAAATATTTAATGGATATTTTTCTTTCTGAAAAATTCTTATTTGTAATGAAGCCACATAGTGTGCTTGAATATTTTTAAACATATTTAATTTAATGACTCAAGGGAAAATTCAGCTTTTTTTTTTCTTTTCAATTTTTTCTTGTTACCTCTGTTAGGGTTTTTTTTGTCTCTATCCTTTTCTCCCCTTAGAACAGCAACATTTCCCCTCTGCAGGCTTTCAGTATCTCAGTTTGATTTATTTGCCCAGAACAAAGTCAAATGCTATCACATACTGGGGAGAAAGGAAGCAAAATTCTAAAGAAACCACATCCCTTTTAAGCTAATCTGGATCATACACTCTGGAGTATATCACATTTCCTTGCCTTGCCTAATTTAGTTCTCTAGTGATGCCTCAGTGGTGAGTTTGCATACTGTTTGTTATCAGAGCCTTCTCAGCGTAAAACAAGGCATAAAAGAGATAAAAGGGAGAGGATCTTATTTTCAGAATGGAGGCACCTTTAACTTCTACTGACATTACTGGCAGCAAGTGTTGAAGACAATATCCTCAGTGACTGAACAATTAAATCAGTTATTTCAAAACACTTTAAAACATACTTTATAAAAATTGTCTCTTTATCTCTTTACTTTCATTTAGAGCAGTTCAGGGAACAGTAAAAGTAATTAGGGATTTTCTAGTTTATTCTATGCAGTATTCTTCTGTCATTAAAACTGTTAATATGAGTAATCAATATCCAGGATCTGGTTTTTGCTTTGGTGAGCAATCCAGGGAATTAAGTGAATAGCTGCCTTATATCTTGAAAGATACTCACACAGGGACATTATACCTAGTACAATTAGTTGCCTAAATATGGTTAAATGTGTAGAGCATCACTCAGAACTAAATTATGTATGTGTTACTCCAAAGAACATCGGTAACTTATGGATTTCTATTAAGCCTGTTTCACTCATTTTTTATTAAACTTGAGAGCTGTGACCCATCTAGAGATTTCTGGTTAAATTAAGCTAATTGAAGACTGGAAACAGCTAGAGTGAGAAAGGAGTATATGTAAATTAGTTAACATAAATTTAAGTTAATGAATGAAATTGATTTGGGAATGTGATTTTTTTTGTTCCACAGTATCACTTTGCTTGCTGTAAGTAATATCGCTTCAGTGTATAAATAATTTAGGGTCCCCCTCTCTCCGAAATCCATGAACCACCATTGTAATGTTATTATCATGGTACTTTGCTCATCAATGGCTAGATTCAGTCTTCTAAACGCGTGGGATATTTTTCACCTGAAGGGATGCAGAGAGTAATTCATCCTTGCCTGTGATACCTTAGACACCAGAGGCTTTTCTCTACGAGTGAATCCATATGGGATACTGAGATGAGCCAAGTGACATGGTATCAAGGGTAACATATGCCGTTCCCCCACAATTTACAGGGGAGAGTCAATGGCACTTGGGGTAGTGATGCTGCAATAAACTCTTGCTAAACCCTCATCCATGATGGTGAATTTTCACCCTACTCATATCCAAATGAAGCTTTAGTTGTAACAACCACAAACTCCATTTAGTTGACGGTAACCTAGTAGTAAGGTCAAACTTCTGGTTTAAAGGCAACGAGATACATGGGAAACCAGAAACACACAGAGAATCAGTGCTGCGTCCGCTGATCTTGCTGTCAAAGCACTTACCATGAACTCAGGAGACCTCACTTCAACTGGATTAGTCACTTTACCTTTTGTCCCCATCAGTGAACCCAACAGAAAACACCCCAATAATTACAAAAAATACTGAAAATGCTGTAGTTTTACAAAGTACACATCAATTCAGTCTTCTTCATTCACTTTCCTCAACTTCCCTTCTCATAGAAAAGACCCTCCAACTAACATTTTGTTGTGTAAAACACGTGTGAATGTGAAATACTTTTACATCACGCTGTTTACTTTCCTTGGATAGTAGGGATTAATGGGAAAGAATTAACTTTTAACTAAATATAAACAAACAAAAAATGAAACAAAAAAATGAACTTGGAAACTCATAAAAAATTAAAAAGCTCTATAGGAGTACAAATTTTTTTTATCTTAGAATTTGATAAAAACAATACTATATGGATTCTGTCTCTCCCTGCTTTTTTTTTTTAATCTTTTGAAATTATACTTTTCAGATTTTAACAAGTATAAAATAACAATGTAAACAAAGTAAATAAACCATCAGTTGCTGATATTTTTCCTTTCTGCATCATTTAACTTGAGCTAAGAATGGTATGAGAAATTATTAATTCTATCTGACTGCACTCAGGCCAAAATGTTATTATGAATAGCAAGGAATATTTGCAACTAAAAAAAAAAAAGAAAAACTGTATTCTCAAAATGCAATTATAAAGCCATTTAAATACAATGCATTTAATTAAATTTATGACCAAAGTGTTGGTCTTTATTTTTATGGGATTGAAACTTTAACTTATGTTTTCTATTTCAAAGTCACAGTATGCTCGGTTGCCATGGTATGTATGTGTGTGCATACATATGTATATAATGGAATTAGAAATTGCTGGGAAGGGAGACTATGTTGAAGATGGTAAGGTACTTTTCAATTGTCTTCAACAGATTCAGAATTTAGCACAGCACATGCTTTGGTTTTCCAGAAGTATGATCATGCACACGCATAGAAAGCAAACACAAATTTTGGTAGGATCTTACAGCATTTTGTCTTGTACAAATGTCTATATGAAGTACAAGAGAAGTACTGAATTCTACAGTCAAATAAAGGCAACATCCCATCTACATAGGACAAAAGCCATTGTAGACTTTCACACCTGCTTTTTCTAGCTCTGCAGCAATTCTGGGCATAAAATGCTGTTCTATATCTCTAAAAATTCTCTCTGTCTCTGAGCGCACATAAAACCCAACTACTCACACTGAAAGCAAAGATCTCTCTTGTGGTACCCCAGCATTTAGTGCCCTCCGCAGGATATATTAGCTGGGGGTTTAAAAACTGTTTATTGATGTAGTTGCATAGGTGCTAGCAAAATTTATGCAATAACCCTTTTAAAATTCACAGGGAAATATGCAATCAGCTTACCATCATTTCTATAACAGCAAGAGACTATGTATTTCATATATATCCTTGAGTCACTCTTAGGTTATATAAATTCAATTTACCTAAGAGGGAAGGAAAGGTACATCAACATTTTTTAATAAAAAACTATATACCGTTATTAGTAAAACTTTGCTCTTGTGTTAATGCATTTATTTAAAACCAGGCACTTGTGTATGAAATGGTAATATATGGGATACATGCAATGAACTTTATAAATTAAGAAAACAGATGGATGTAGGACAGTTGGTTTATCAAGTTATAAAGGCAAATAATATAAGGAAAAAATACTGCAGATGCAAAAAATACATGAAATAATTTGTAAATAATAGATGTTAATAGGCCATTATGTAGCAAACGTAGAGTAGCTGGATTGCTATATCTCATTTCAACCTATCTGGATCAAACTATGATTTCCTCCACACTCTAGACTTACAACAATAAAATATCAAAAAAAGAGACTATTAGACATTTAAAAAATAACTATTTCCATTTTTACTTAAAAATTCCAACCATTAGTAATCCAGATAATTAGCACTTTGTGGTAACTTTGAAATTTGAAAAAGCATGTGAAAAATGCCATGTACCAATCCATTTAATTACCGCTTTGTTCTGCCTAGTCTCTTTGTGCAATGAAATCAATGAAAAATTAATGGCTTCCATGCAACATGTTCTTCTATATTAGTACCTTAAAATCTTCATCAATAAAGTTGCCAAAATACTGCTAGAGGGCGTTTTTTTTGTTTGTTTGGACAGACCTGCATGAACCAATAAATGAAATATAACAGATGCCAAAAGGTATCCAGATGGTCGCAGTTCCCAAAATCCTGTACCCTTACAGAGCCATAACTGACAAACCCCACAGCACCATACAGAGGAAAAATATTGTTTCTGTTCTTTCAAATGCCTGGTTATCACATTACATATAATTGATGATCATAAATATTGATTTGGGCCACGAAGGACAGGCTTTGACTACCGAAAGTTGATATACTGCTTCTGCTTTCTTAACCTCAGCAATTAACATTTTGCAGCAATTTTTGTACAAATCTTGAATAATTACAGGCCTTTTGGATCTGTGCCAATGCAGCACAGTAATCTACGTGAAACAATTGTGTTCTTCCTTCCGTTATTTTATTTGGTTTTAATTAGCACAGACCAAAAGATCTTCTACAGGCTATTGCTAAGCACAGTGGGCACTGAGTGGGTGCAAGCCTACAAAGTCAAATCTGTCCCTGCTATCTTGTGGTGAAGACTGATTATGGAGGAAGGTACCCATCTGACTTCCTCTCGTTCTGCTTCCCCCATGTCGAAGTATTTTTATCCCATAGCAATATAAGTATATAACCTGCAGACAACATCCAAGATCTTAGCATTGCGTTTATTGAGCTGTGTATTGAGAAATCACAAAGAGCACCTGAATGTTGTTTTGGCAGTTCACTTGGTTCAGTCTTTCCAACAAACTGTTAGTCTTTCAGAAAAAAGTAATGTGGATCTGGCCACATGTAGTTGTTGAAGATAATGTGGCACCTTTACAAGAGTGTTTTAGCCTGCTGTCCTAGCTAAATCCCCAGTGAGATAATTACACTCTCCTACTTTGGATAGCTTTTCCACCTCTAAAATTTCTTTATTTCTTCTCATAAACTGTTGTGGAGAACTGCAGTGTGATGGTAAGGAGCCTGGCAGATGTCGCACACAATGTATTACCCATAAAAATGCTATCAGCCTCTTTGGTTTGAGGTAAATTATGTACTCCTAAATTTACAGCTTATGTGCTGAAATATTGAGCGTGTGCATAAAATGTGTCTAAACCCAGACAAAAATATTACACCATCAAGGAGTTTCTCTAGTATAAAGGAAGAAAAGTCCTGGAGAATCTCTCCCTCGGAAAAAAAAAAATCCTGGGAATTACTTTGCTAGACAAAAATCAATAGAAATAAGGAAAATCTCAGGAAAATCTCTTCTTCTGCTCAAAGAAGCAAGTAAAATAAAAAAAAAAAAACAAGCACAAATCTTTTATTTTGAACAAGCAAAAATACTTCTTGACAAAGTTATTGTTAATAAAGCCTTGGTTGGCTTCCAAGTTGAAGTTTTTAAAGCTGTTAGAATTCATATAGCTAACAGGCAAAGAGGGAGTTCCTATTGCTCCACACAGTTATGCTCATTAACACAGAAACTAGATCCAGATTGTTGTTAATTGTCAGGTAAATTTATTCTTATATGTTTCCAGGAAAAGAAAAAGACAAAAGGAAAAAAAAAAAGGAAAATATTTGACAAGAAGTGTTTTGCTGATGTAGTTAATAAATCTTTTCTTTTCCTCCTTCATACGTGAAAACTAATGAACTCTACTTAGAAACTTTGAAAAAGAATTTCAGGGTGAATTCCTGCTTCAAGATGATACAGTGCACTCCTGTGTGTAAAGCAACAGAGGTAGGAATAAAAAGGCAGCTATAACATGGGAATATTGCTGCTGGTTGAACATCTGAAGTGAAAAAACTTGTGGAAAAACAGCTTACTTTTATGTAATAGGAAGTAACTGCAGAGACGAGTAGCATGACAGACTCAAACATGGCAAAGAAGTTAGGCTGCATAGTACAGGTGCTTTTAAGATGCTTTTAAGAGCCTTGGTACTTCTTATCTCCCACTGTTAACAATTCTCAGTGGAAATACACGCTTCTTAGAATTAAGAGCAAAGGTTTACTAAGAAAGTTTTCTCATTTTTATAGTAACTGTTTGTTCAAGAAAAATAACAACTTTGAGGCTAGAAGCAGCACTTGATAAAAAAAAAAAATTAAAAGCCTAAAAATATTTAGACACCCACAAGTCTATGGGACTGGATGGGATCCACCCAAGGGTACTGAGGGAGATGGCGGAAAAGGTCACCAAGACACGTTCCGTCATCTACCAGCATTCCTGGATAACTGGGGAGGCCCCTGTTGACAGAAGGTTAGCAAATGTGACATCCATCTACAAGAAGGGCTGGAAGAAGGATCTGGGGAAATACAGGCCTGTCAGCCTGACCTCAGTGCCAGGGAAGATTATGGAGCAGATCATCTTGAGTGCCATCACACAGCACATACGGGACAAGCAGGTGATCAGGCCCAGTCAGCATGAGTTTATGAAAGATGGGTCCTGCTTGACTGTTCTCCACCTGTGACAAAGTGACCCGCTTAGTGGATGAGAGAAAGGCTGTGGATGTTGTCTACCTGGACTTTAGTAAAGACTTTGACACGGATTCCCACAGCATTCTCCTGGAGAAACTGCCTGCTCATGGCTTGGATGGGTGCACTCTTCGCTGGGTGAAAAACTGGCTGGATGGCCGGGCCCAAAGGGTTGTGGTGAATAGAGTCAAATCCAGCTGGTGGTTGGTCACAATTGGTATTCCCCAGGGCTCAGTATTGGGGCTGGTCTTGTTTAATATCTTTATCGATGATCTCAACGAGGGGATTGAGTACACCCTCAGTAAGTTTGCAGACCACACCAAGTTGGGTGGAAGTGTTGATCTGCTCGAGGGCAGGAAGGCTCTGCAGAGGGATCTGGACAGGCTGGATCGATGGGCCGAGGCCAATTGCATGAGGTTCAACAAGGCCAAGTGCCAGGTCCTGCACTTGGGTCACAACAACCCCATGCAACGCTATAGGCTTGGGGACGAGTGGCTGGAAAGCTGCCCCGCAGAAAAGGACCTGGGGGTGTTGATCAACAGCCGGATGAATATGAGCCAGCAGTGTGCCCAGGTGGCCAAGAAGGCCAACGGCATCCTGCCCTGTATCAGAAATAGTGTGGCCAGCAGGAGCAGGGAGGTGATCGTGTACCTGTACTTGGCACTGGTGAGGCCACACCTCGAATGCTGTGTTCAGTTTTGGGTCCCTCACTACAAGGACATGGAGGTGCTGGAGCGTGTCCAGAGAAGGGCGACGAAGCTGGTGAGGGGTCTGGAGCACAGGTCTTCTGGGGAGCAGCTGAGGGAACTGGGGTTGTTCAGCCTGGAGAAGAGGAGGCTGAGGGGAGACCTTATCGCTCTCTACAACTACCTGAAAGGAGGTTGCAGAGAGGTGGGTGTTGGCCTCTTCTCCCAAGTGACAAGCGACAGGACAAGAGGAAATGGCCTCAAGTTGCGCCAGGGGAGGTTTAGACTCGATATTAGGAAAAATGTCTTTACTGAGAGAGTGGTGAGACACTGAATAAGCTGCCCAGGGAAGTAGTGGAGTCACCATCCCTGGAGGTGTTCAAGGAACGTGTGGACGTGGCATTGTGGGACATGGTTTAGTGGGCATGGTGGTGTTAGCTGATGGTTGGACTTGATGATCTTACAGGTCTTTTCCAACCTTAGTGATTCTGTGATTCTGTGATATACTACCCTGATCTATGTGGCATTAACAGTGTTTAACATTTTATGTAGTAGTTGGTGTTTTTCAATAAAAGATGGTCCCTTGGTGTGATGTTGTCCTCTCAAGACCTCAACGTTATTAAAAAAGAACATAACAGTCCTGTTAAGACTCTAGTCATTGAAACTTTATAAAAAAACCTTGAAAGTAGAAAGTTGCAGACATTGGAAATACACTAAAAAAAATCCCCAATTATATTTTGTAGACAAATGTCATGATTTCTGGGTATTCATGATTCATGATTTTATGAGCACTTAGTATTAGAATTATCAACTAGCCTGAAAAATGGAAAGTTTTTTACTTTAACATTCAAAGAAATGTTAAAATAACATTGGCAGCAGAATATGTTACTATTTGCAAACAATTAAAATAGGATTTTTTTTTTAAATCTCACATCTTGCCACTAACTTAAGTTATATGGCGAAAGGCTCTGACTTGGATGGTTTTCAAGGATGAAAGAGCTGGAACTTAAGGCTTCCTTTCCCTGCCTTCTATTCTTCCTGTTTTAACCTAAATTAGAACCATAAATTGGGCAGAAGCAGCCGATCATTGAATCCAGCTCCATACTGCATGGACAACCATGCTGTAGGTCACAAATAACCCCAGGACCCCACTCTCAGAATCTCCTCCTAGTACTCTGTAGTGTATAATGTAACATGCATATGTAATAGTTAAACATATAATATTACATAATCATATATTACATATTATTTTTACATATACAGAGAGTACGATATATGCTAACTATACATATAATATAATGCATACTAATCCCATTATAATGAGCCATGAAAACGAGAGAATAAATGTTCAAAGCAACCTGTTCTTGGGGTAAACAGACACTGAGAAATGTCAAGCCATACGGTTATTTTGCGTGCTTTTAGAACAATCTTACTGTCAAAAGTGCTCAATTTACTTTCAAGATAAAAGTTTCTCATAGGAGAGAAATCAAAAGGTGCTTTGCAAAGGGGGTGGAAGGCAGACATTAAAGCTGGAGCTGGTATCTACATAGGGCACCCATTGCTCTGTTGTGCATCCAGCAGCTACGCTACCCCACCGGAGGGAAAAAATGAGAAATTTTGAGGGTTGTTGGATACAGCCATTCTTCACAGAGCCTGAGAACTTTGTTATTTAACAGATGGTGTGTCTCATAACAGGGGCATCAAGAGGATCTTTTTTTTTTTAAAGGAACCACTGAAACACCTTATCTGAGTGAATTAAACCTGGAAAACTGCTGCAACTCCCCCAGAAGGGAGTCCCTCTGGCTCTCACTGCAGGTTTATTTGCCAGTAAGGTGGAAAGCACAGCTGTAAGAAAGTATTTGCATTGTAAAGGACATGTTTAGATTTCTGTTTTCTGTTTTGTTCTAGCTCTTTACACAGGTTTGGGCTTTTTTTTTTTTTTTTTTTCTTTATTACCTGGAGGGCCAGCTTGGAAGTTAGATATTGTATCTCTTCTTATTTAACTTGTATGTTTCTCTGTTTAGTTTTTCCACTAATTTTGCTATTTGTTAGGCAGGAATTTAACAATTCAGCAACTACTGATCTCACTAAATGCTGGATATGATACTTCAGGAGCATACTTTGAAAAGTCTCATTCATTCAACTATAAATCTAGAATTAGTAAAATAATAAAAATAATTACTTATTAAAATACCAGGTGTTCATGCATAGACCCATCGGATGGTGTTTTTCTTTTATTCTCACCCTCTTCCTCAAAGTACAGATTCAATGGCCATTAAACAATTTGTACTTTCAGTATATTTTATGTCAGAATTGGCAATCTCAGCTTTAACTGACTGAAATCTCTTTGGGTTTCTTTGGCCGAGTAGCCTTCATATTTTAAGGCTTTTCAGCCTAATTTAACTGAGCAGATTAGGAGTCGTCTGACTCCACCTAATCCTATGATTCATACCCTATGCACATGAGATTTTAGTCATAAGGGATGTAGCGCTATACCTGAAAAGGAGTAGAAAGAGCAGAGTAGTTTGGTAATTGCTTGCTTTAGCACCTGTAAAAAAAGCTAATCTATCACATCAAGGACATGGATATGGACATCTGGCTACACCCAGCTATGGATAAACTGGGATATGGTTTTTTTCCTAAAGCTTGCAGAGGTTTCCATGTAGCCTTTCTCAAGAGACGGAAGGCTGCCTGCAAGAGCCTGGAATTATTTTCTGACATCAGACAGACATATAGATCTTAACATTTGTTTTACAAAGTTACTACAAATAGCAAAATAATGAGGTAAAAAAGTTTAAAAAGCTGTTTTTCAGTAACAGATACTACAGCGGTGCAATACAGAGCGGATTAAATAATGCAAAACATTCACTCTGATAAATCTGTATTGATTAACAGTAGTCAAGAAATATTCTTGGAGCTAAAGGGAACAGCAGGATAGGAATAAAGGGTGTCTGATTTAAAACAGAAATCGTGTTTACAATTTACAGTTATTTTTATAGTGATATTTCATAAATGGTGTACACCCAACTGATACTGAAAATACACAACATTAATGAAATTCAGTTATATGTTGGTAAGCTGGTGTGTATAGGTACATAATAAATATCTTTTATATACAAAAGAGTTATAAAATCTTTAAAGTTGAAGAACCAAATATCCAGAAGTTTTTCCATACAAATCTTAACAAATCCTACCTTCTTTTTTTTTCATTTGCATTCAGTTCATTAGCTTTTAGCTCTTCAGCATTCTTGGATGGTTATTTTCACCATAAATTTAATATTTATTGTTCACCTTAGCTCTTGTTATTAATTATCTGATAATGAAGATCTTATCTGAGTCACCTATGACAATTATCTATGTACACACACAAAATATTTTTACCATAACTGTATAATTTATTTGCCAGTATATGGAAGGTATGATCATACCACTTCAAAACATGCATGATGAAGTAGGGCTTATCTGCTGGCCACACACTTCCGTAAGAAAGGAACTGTATCCCAGTGCCCTGGGAGCAAGAAAACCATCCCGAATCTGCTAAACAGTGTAGGAACCTCTGAAGGGGAACGACGGTAACTTCAGCTCTCCCTCGCAAGGGCTGCTGAATGGGAGGAATGGGTTAATATAGACTGGCCATAAGAATATTTCAGAGAAAAAAGTCTAAAAAAGCAAAAATCATCAGTGATTTACAAGAAGCCTTTGAATTTATTGTAGCCAGTGTAGGTGTTTGTGACACCTGTGACTTTTATTATTAATAATGGTAGACAGAATTAACATTAGCTTGTCTTGAATCCACATATAAGCATGCTAAAATAGCGTAGACATAGTGTAAGCAGTATACAAATATTTAGTAACAGGCATTTTATGTAGGCTTGAGACTGTTGCAACCACTAAAGGGGCAAAGATGTGTGTAGCTGTGTGTGGGAGGCACCCAGGAAGACAAGAAGTTGTAAGATAGAGAGCAAGATAGGGACTGTAAGTCAGCAAAACCAAAGGCAAGATAAGCAGCGCCAGGAACAGCTGAAATCCTTACTCTGGAAAGGAGAAAACACAGTAAGAACATCAGGCATATCATCGAAAATCAAGAGGACCAGCTGGACCAACCTTCATAGCTAAACCATCCAGAACCACTGCCATCACTGCTAGCTACTAACTACCAGTATTAGACTCACAGCCAGTTCAGGATACGATTGCTAAAGATGAACAGTTCTGTAGATGCAGTGATGATTAATAATGTGTTAAGAACTGACCATTAGCAGGAAAAGCGTTGCTAATAAATTAATATAGTGAATGCTTGTCTTAAAATTTGAAGGTGGCCTGAATTATCAGTCTTCTAAACTCTCCTATCACAATAATCTTGAATTCTTTAACTGATACACATTATATATATATATATATATATGTACGTGTACACATACACACACATAGTCACCTGCAATGAATGAGTATGCACCAGGTATGATGCAAATGAGCCCTGAGAAGGTTTTCTGAATGGAAAAGGCAATTTCACCATAGGGAGCAAGTTACAGAGCTGAAGGTAGGACTCTCCACAAGTTATTTGCCTTCTAAATACAATTTGGTGATGAATCATATGCAGAGCGTGACTATACTTTTTAGACCATGCATTTTTTGATCACTTTCTTTCCTAAAACAATACAATCATTAAAGCTTGTTAATTAAAAAAAACCTGAAGGAACATTTCATGTATATTAGGTGATGCTGTTAGCTTCGACCTAAAAATCACCAGTTCTGTTACCTGTTCTCTGGGCATCAGATCTATGCATACAACTGAGGGAAAACACATGCCTGCAGCTCAATGGATTTTGAGGGTATCCATCCAGTGGAGCCCTCAGCAGCACTGCCAGGGAAAAGATAAGCTGAACAGTGGAGGTCTTTTCTTTTCCTTCTTATGAAGATTTTCCAGTAATAAATATACTCTAATGCAATAAATAGATGAAATTATTTAATGAAACTCTGAATGTTAGTGGATATGTGAGCATGTGAGGTCTTGAGCATAGGATTTATTAAAAAAGACCCCTTTTTTTTGCATTGACTCAAGACCATTCCAGCAATTTATTTTTAATTTCTGTCCCCAAATATTCTTTCCAGTATTATCATTTAGCATGGTTTATCTACATCTTGGATAAGACAGAATAAACTTCTAACAATAAATTCAATAAACTTATTAAATATCAATAGATAGAGTTTTAATTTCAAATTTGAAGCTACATAGTGAAAAAAATCATAAAGTGTTTTTTTGTCCTTTGGGGGAATTTGGGATGTGGGGGATTTTTTTAGATAAGAACAAAATCTGGAGTGCTATATCCAAAACAACCTTCAAATCTGCCATCCTAAGGTTTTTCTGGTATGAAGTCAGACCTAAATTTCACAGCTGGCCCTTCTCCATACAGTTGGCCAATCTCAAGTCTGAATCCTAAAAAATGTCTTTGTTTCTCTTTTGAGAGACAGTAAAAGGAAGCAAGAAGTTGAAACCTGGAGCTGAGTTTTATAGCTCAGACTTACCTGTAAATTAGACCTAGCCAGCTTTTTAATTAAGAGCTCACAAAAGATGATTGTTCCCTGTAATCTAATACATAAAGAGTGGAGTCAAGGTGTTCAAGGAACATGTGGACGTGGCACTGCGGGGCGTGGTTTATTGGGCATGGTGGTGTTGGGTTGATGGTTGGACTTGATGATCTTACAAGTCTTTTCCAACCTTAATGATTCCGTGATTCTGTGATTCTGTGAGTCCTATTCTACAGACAACTGGAATAATAGACAAATCAGACACTAATTGGTGTAGGAAGAATAAAGGCCTGACTCACACTCCCAAAAGCACAGGGTTTAATCATTCGACTTAGAGTAAAATTCCTCTAGGTGGTAAACAGTACAGGTCCCTTATTTTTTTCTAAAGGCCAGATAGTGAATATCACATATTCACTGATAAAAATCCTGCACAGTTAAAAGACAGTCTCCAGCCTCAGGCACCAGAATTTCATGGGAGTTCAGATCCGCTGCTTGGGAAGGAGTCTGTAACAAATTCATGTGCGGTGGTGCACATACAACACCAACACGCATTGCATATGCATAAATAAACAGGGAATTGAAAATGGTATCACTTTTATTCAGTTGTCCCTAGTATTTAACTGTAGTGGGTTAGATTTTCATTACTGGCCTAACACAGCTGCAGTTGAATTAATAATAAAACCTTCCTCCACATGGAAAATCTCCCTTTATAGGTCAGCATTTCTGCATTTGTACCCATCCAGAGTCAAGGCACTGTCCTTCTTTGTATCTTTATATGCACGCTCATTATGTAATGCTTACCACGGAAAACCTGATATCTGGAGGAATTAAAAAAAAGTCAATTTTTACTCCTCCCCATACATAGCTGCCAAGGGCCAGTCAGATCTTTCTCCCCAGTCCTATCCCTGGGGTAATGCAGAAGTTGCATTTCAGGCAGCAGAAACAGCATCCTCACCGTAGGCCAAGTAGTATGTAACGTACACCAGGGAGACGTACTGTACAAGTCTTTCAGGATTCCCTCTCAAATGTTTCTTTGGTTTCTGCAGTTTTCAATGACATTAAGAAAATATTTTATCTAAAGGAAAGTAAATTATTTGCAGATGCTGTTTGCATTGTTCTATATGGGTTTAGGAAGGCAAATATCAAGAGAGGACCTTTATTTTTGTGCATCAAAGTACTATGAAGAAAAAAACCAGCAACTAGGATATAACATTTGAGAATATGCTACTGTCACTTACAGGTATATTATTTACTGAACTTTATAAATGAGGTGAATAGTAATTTAGGTAGGGGTGCGGAGAGTGTGGGAGAATAGTCTGAATGTAAAGCATGCCTTTATATAATTAGTACACAATATTTTTTAAATCCTTAAAATAAAGAGCATTTCTTACTCTATTGTTTGGATTTCATCCAGTGAGGTGTGATAACAGCTTTCATCTTGGCAACAGAGAGGAAAACAGTCACATGCAGTTGGTTTTTCAGGTCAGGAATATAGAGAGCAATTTCTGATTTTGATTACCTTTTTTCTCTTGAAAGAAAAGATGATCAGGAGCCCATTTTTCTATTTCTGGTTCTTTTCCACATGATGAAGCATCTGATTTTGTTGCTTCATTCCTACGTTTCCAAGACAAAAAGATAAATAAATACCTTATATGTATATTGATTAGTACAGCAAAATGGAACTGTCACCAGATAGAGTCACCGGCCAGTCTTTGTGATAATAGTGTACATGTTTGGAACTCAATTCTGATCACGTTTTGTGTCTCAAATCAAATCAAAGGTCTCTTCCCTGTTTTGCAAGTAGTGTGATGTCAATAAAAGGATAAACTATTCTCTTACAGGCTATTTCTCTCAAACTTATGATGACGGATTGAAATGTGGTCCTGTTTCTCTGACGCCTGTGTTTTTCCAGTGTCTTTGACTATAGGCTTGAATACATGATAAAACCTAAAGGAAGAAGAGCCAGAAGCAGAAGCACTCATGCAATCTGCTTTGCTTCACCTGATCGTGGTGGGGGGGAATGAGTAACTCATTACATGAGACCAGTCCACATCCAGATTCTGATACAGCCAAGCTAAAGGTTACCTGATACCAAAGCAATCGTTATTTTTCCAGTTTCCGTATTTTAAGGTGAAAAGAAGAGTTTGAAATGCATTGAAAAGTGGAGACGCTTTGAAAACACTCAGAAAGGTGCATGATGGACTCTGAGCATTTGCACATGAAACCACAACCTTAAGCATAACTTTCAGGGTTATTAATGGAGGGAGCTGAGAAATTTGTTTCAACTAATTTAAATGCCTTTCCAATGAAGTAATTTGCAAAGCTGGGTAAAAAATCTAGTGAATTTGCATCTTAAATCCATCTGGGGAATATGCTTCTATAAGCTCATCTTACAAACACGTTATTATAACATGATTTTAGAGCTCTGCTGAAGAACAGGTTTGGACTTCAGAATTGGTCCCACTCTAGACAAAGCACTTTTATGCAGTACTAAGCCCTAAACAGTTTTATTTCTATAGCCAACAACTGGTCGCAATATTGTGCTACAGATATTAATACACTCCTGAAGAGTAAATCTAATTTCCTTTTCAGTAATAAAGGAAAAGCTCCATTGCAATAAAGTGACCCTTTCACTGTTTTTGACAGCGGTAATCCTTGATCCAGAGCTCTAATATGGCATTGGTATTGACCTTGGTGCACGTGCAACTGTGACCTCAGTAAGCTTCAAAATTCACACGTAGGATTTGGTGAGTTATTGCAGGGAAAAGCAGTGTTTGATCTTCTTTACTGTCTTTGAAGGAATTACAGTGATTATATCCTGCCTGGTGGTAATATACCAGAGAAAAGCAGAGGACTGAGAGGAGGCTTAACTTGCTACCAACTGTAAAGTTAAAAGTCTTCAGGGCTTAGCTTACAACTTTAAACTAATATTTCAAAAGGGTTAAAACCAAGCTGTGACAATTTAATCAAGACTAGGAAGGACTGTGAACATACTATAGGAGCAAGAGTCTCTTTTCTTTTAAAATAGATAAACATAAGAATCCATGCATGAACAACAAATCCACAATCTCTAAGTGAATATATGGGCTGTTAATAGCTTTTAAAAAATCATAATTTACCTTTAATTACCAAATTAATTTACCCTGCAGTTATGGTCAAGAAAGTACTGATTGCATTTTCTCCCCAGGAAAGTGAGTTTCTGGAAAATTAATATTTCTAATATTTGATAATGTACTAGACATTCTCAACATAACAATGTTAAAGTATTTTCTATGTTAAGAATATTGTTTTGACTGCAGTTGTGTGCCTTTCTCAATCCTGTTTTCTCTCTTGTCATCCACACATAGGCTTTTTTACCTGGCATACATACTGTTGCAGAATTATGTTCCTAATAAATAAATATTCCTAAACATTCGACTTGGTTACCAGAGACAGTAGTTTGAAAAAAACTGGAGGAATATTGCTGGAATTGCTTAGTACCTCAGACATATTTAGGAGCCAAAGATTGCCCCACTTTAATTTTTCACTCTGCAGTAATGGTTTCCAGTGGAAACTTTGAAAAAGTTTCAGAAGAGATGAGGTGTTTGCAGAAGATTTTCCAAAGTTCCTTCAGGAACTTTGCTATCCTCCTATACTAAATATTACGGACTACATTTACGTACTAGCTATTACAAACTTCCCAACAGGGGAATAGTGATGTAAATTAAGATAAACTCTGCTCCAAATTTCACACAGCACATGCACCGAAAGAGCTGGATGTGTTTGACATCTCATAGCCAGAGATATTTACACACCCATATTTTGGGGAACTTTTTTTTTGTTAACACAACTGGCAAGAATCTGCATTAAGGGAGAAATCTAAAGTATTCTTTAAAAAAAAATCATGATATTATACTTGTTTGAAACAGGATATATTAAAAGAGAAACTGGCTGCCTGAATGCATTGTGACAGCCTTTTTGTACATTTCCAGTTAGGTGTCCTAATATTTTAGTATATATAACAATATCAGTAAAGAATGGTATTGTCATCTTACCCTCACAAAATTTAATTAGACATTTGGGTTTTGACATATTGTTAATTAAATATTGATTTGTTGGAGGATGAACTAAGCTATTGGTATTTTCCTTCCTAATTAGAATAATGACTGCTCCACATGCCAACAGTTATGAATCTAACTGAACTAACTGTAGAAGTAGAAATGTAAAAAAGCTTTAAATAATGCAGCATATTGCACCTCAGTTATGATTAATAAATTAGGTGCAGTGTAGTAGCTGTACTATTTAAATAGACTGTCCACATTTTCCCCTATTTGGAGTAAAGAGCTAGTTTTGATAGTTTGCCTTTATCCTGGAGCTTTGTGTTCCAGTTTTTCATGAGTAAGTGGTCTCAACGTTGTGAAAAAAGTTCAGTTATATATTCCTTAGTGCCATCAATATTGTTCTCAGTGATTATACAAGCAAATACTGAACTGATAAAGAAAGCATACTCTTTATGGCATATTAAATAGATCAGTAGTTGAACTTTTTTTAGTAATTAATTTTTGTCATGCTTATGCTCCATGGATGAAGAAGGGACTTCTATTTTCATTGCAATCAGTTTCTCACTTTTTAATCAACATTAATTTAATGTTAAAATCTGATTTTCTGTATCATGCTGACGTGAGAGATATCATGCTAATTTCTACTGACTGTTCTCTGATTAGTGAGTTTAATGTGCAACTACTCTCCCTCATCTACAAGTTAAATTTCTACTCAAAAATGTCTACTCTTTCTTCAGCTTTCATCTTAAATACCTGTGCTGGTTTTGGCTGGGATGGGGTTAACTTTCTTCATAGCAGCTAGTATGGGCCTATGTTTTGGATTGTATGGGGCTGTGTTTTGGATTTGGGCTGGAAACAGTGTTGATAAAGCAGGAATGTTTTAGTTACTGCTGAGCAGGGCTCACACAGCACCAAGGCCTTTTCTGCTCCTCACCCCACCCCACCAGTGAGTGGGCTGGGGGTGCATGGGAAGTTGGGAGGGGACACAGCTGGGACAGCTGACCCCAACTGACCAAAGGGATATTCCAGACTATAGGACATCATGCTCAGTATATAAAGCTGGCGGAGGAAGAAGGAAGGTGGGGACATTCGGAGTAATGGCGTTTGTCTTCCTGAGCAACCGCTACGCGTGATAGAGCCCTGCTTCCCTGCAGATAGCTGAACACCTGCCTGCCGACGGGAAGTGGTGAATTAATTCCTTCTTTTGCTTTGCTTCTCCGCGCAGTGTTTTTTGCTCTACCTATTAAACTGTTTTTATCTCAGCCCACGAGTTTTCTCACTTTTACTCTTCTGGTTCTCTCCCCCACCCCACCTGGGGGGAGTGAGTGAGCGGCTGTGTGGCGCTTAGTTGCCAGCTGGGCTTAAACCACAACAATACCATAGGATCATTTTCCCCCAGCCAAAAAAAGTATCATCACATCTTCCTTATCTCTTTCAAAATATTTCTCTTTGTCTTTTTGTTAATTTAACATTTCCTCACTGCACCAACAGAATCATAGAATCACAAAATCATAGAATCATTTCGGTTGGAAAAGACCTTTAAGATCATCAAGTCCAGCCATAAACCTAACACTGCTAAGTCCACCACTAAACCATCTCCCTAAGTGCCACATCTACATGTCTTTTAAATACCCCCAGGGATGGTGACTCAACCTCCTCCCTGGGCAGCCTCTTCCAGTGTCTGCCAACCCTTTCAGTGAAGAAGTTTTTCCTAATACCCAATCTAAACCTGCCCTGATGCAACATGAGGCCATTTACTCTCGTTCTGTTGCTTGTTACTTGGGAAAAGAGGCTGATACCCGCCTCACTACAACCTCCTTTCAGGTAGTTGTAGAGAGCGATAAGGTCTCCCCTCAGCCTCCTCTTCTTCAGACTAAACCACCCCAGCTCCTTCAGCTGCTCTTCAAAGGACTTGTTCTTCAGACCCCTCACCAGCTTCGTTTCCCTTCTCTAGACACGCTCCAGCACCTCAATGTCCCTCTTGTAGTGAGGGGCCCAAAACTGAACACAGTATACTTCTTTCATGTTTTGAGGACTAGCCCTAATGAGTCAGTTCATCTTACGCATGATTAATACCATGAAAGTGAACAACAATATTTTTTGCTAGTTTATTAGAGAAAGAGATAGACTGAAATGAACTGTAATATATATATAGACATGATGAATATGGGCTGAGAAACTTGGTAACAGGAGCTTATAAAATGATAAGGAACATGCATTTTTTAGTTTACAAAAAGATCATGTACAGGGCATCTCTGAGCCTTCATTTATCCCTTCATTTTCTCTTTAAGATTGTTTCACATAGATTTCCATACAGGAATGCATTCTTCGTGGAGCCTCTTCAAAGTTTTTAAGGGAAAACAATTTGATCCAGTATTTCAGTGCCACTGTTTAATCAGATATTAATGGATGCAAAGAGTATTTGATATGCTTTTTCTTTGTAGATTGCAGATTTCTAAGTAAGTCAACTGAACTTCATGTTCAGAGAAGTGGAATATTATTTGCATACCATCTATTGCAAGGGATTACCTTACATGAAATTCCAGGAAGGTGGAAGTGCAAACTGCATTTTTGTATTAATAAAGAGATGCTAATTCCTCTGCTTTAAGGTGATTATCATCAGTCTTCCAAGTACCATGAACATATTAATTTTAAGGATGTAGGTAATCTAATAGAGATTATCAAGAAGGCACGCTTGTTTACAATGAAATCATCATACATCTGTTTGGAACAGCATGAATTTTAGGAGGTCTTATTTGCTTAGAGTTTTTCTACCCAATTTGGGGGTGAGTTGGGGTAGGTGGTGTGTTTTTTTAAATCCTTCTACATTTTCATAGCTGAATTTCTGTACAGCTCCATAAATTCGTATGAAGAAGTTGAAATGAGCAGGAAGCTAAACATCACAAACCAATCCCCTGGGACAGACAATGAAAATTTAAAACTGGGTTCATGTTGTTTGCTTATATTCCTACAGATTAAAGATTTATTGCCATCCGTAGATTTTTAAATGCTCTCTTTTACATAACGTTCTGAAATGTAGTGTTATCCATTTTATTTTAATGTGTTACAATCTCCTCTATTGGAATGAGATTTAATTGGGTTTTCTATCAATTTAATCTAGGGTTTTTTATACAACATGAATATTTCCTTTTTTTTTTCCCAATGAGTTAGTTACTAAAGCAGCTTAGAAAAATTAAACATAAGAAATCCGTGGAGGCATCGGCCTAACTAATTTTTATGTCTTTCTGTGCTTCTTCCACCGCACAGAGAAGTTCTGCTAGGTATAATTGTGAATCACAAAAGCCAAATATACAGGAATCACTTATCATACACATGAATCTATGCAAATGAATAAACAATTATATATAATAAAAAGCAGGCTCTAGAAAAAGACTCTAGGAGAAAGTGAATCTAGGTATGAAAGAGTTAATATGACAGATCTAGGATGTAAGTTGGTTATCGTGTGAAGAAGTCACTTTTAAACCTTAAAGTAAAAAATTAGGGTTAGTTTGGATGTACTGCAGCAGATTCAAAAAACAATGTGTCTCACTAGAAAACAGTGGAACTGTTCCAATTTCACCAGATAATATTTTAACTTTTTTTTGGCTTTTATACTAAACAGTCATTGGTTATGCCTTATCTGTATTTTACAGCAGGACACATGAAAGTCTGGTAAAATCAAGGAGTTTTAAAAATCTACAAGGAACATTCAAGCCAATACAAGTCTGATGCATGGTCAATGGATTCAGTCAGTTGACTGCTGTTAGTAAAAGTCTGGATTTAGAACAAATACAGAGGTTTTTCCTTTCAGTATTTGCACTGACGACACTTAAATTCAAAACAAATGTTTACTTGTAATTTGCTCATTTGATCATTTCAGTAATAGAAATTGAAATAAGTTACTATTTTATCAGTTTCATTATAGATCAAAATTATTACTCGTTAGAATACCTCTGGACAAGTTTCTTCAAACACAGAAGCACCAAAGTCATTACAGAATTACTGATTTTCTCAGTATTCTTGTATTAAATATGCATGTCAGTATCTTAAGTTTAGCTACAGAGTACGTCACTTTTCCCTAGCGTAGGGTTTGGTGTCATTTCGGTGAAATAAATTTGAGCAGTACAATACTGAACTAGGCTCAATCTATAGTTTCTGTTAAAAGAGAAAGTTGCTTACCACTTAACGACACTTTTCCAGTGGTTTCTCTAAATAAACTTTTCTCTCCTACTGGTCAATACCTTCTTTGTTCTTAGAAAAAATTGTTAACATGAGTTTAGTTAACCTAGAATGATACAACAGAGTGGGACTGATGAGATTAGTGCACACTGATAATGCCAGTATGAAATGTCTTTGTAGGTATAAGTAAAACTGGGGCTGCGACTATCCTGATGATGAAGTGCAATGAAGTCGTGAAACTCAGTGCTTTACAGGAAGATACACATTTTGTTTATAATAGATCATTCCATAATTTCAGCCAGGCTCTTGAGGAACCACACAGATATTTCACTTCATCTGTTTATTGTTCAACAGCTTTTGGTTTGTTCCTTCTGACAAAGAAAAAACAAATCTTCCAAGGTAATAGCAATACAGAAAAAGTCCTACTAATTTCCAGTTTGGAATAAATTCAAGTACTTTCTACTTACAACCATTTGCATAAAATAAGTTCACAGCAATCTTTCCAATGTAGTTGCCATATTCCCATATTCCCGTGTTTTAGATATGTAGGGAAGCTTCTCAAGTACTCTGTAAACCATAATAAGAAAGTATTTATGATTTCTTACTGATTTTATAAGCAATTCGTATCTACAGGAAAGATTTAACCCTGCTACTTGGCAGTGGAAGTCCTCCTTACTTAATCTTTATGACCAACACAATTTTTACTATCTGACATCAGAAGTAGGTTTTCTGATCAAAAAAGGTTTCTCCTGTACTTCACTTCAGCACATATATTTCTAACTAACCACAACTGGGGAAGGATTTACAGATGACCCCCGTAATACAGGTCTTACTTCACTGAGTATACTCTGCTTTGGAATGTTATGAAACGCTATCAACACCATGAAAAACATGCAAATTATTGTGTTTCTTGACATAATGCATCAGGTAAATGTTAGCCACTTGAAAGCAAACAAATTCTTATACCAAAGTAAAGAGGGAAAAAAAGGTGTACTCTATCTAGACATCTTATTATCTGCTGTATGGCAAACAGGGCAAATGTTAAGATTTCACCTGCTGCTTCTGTCGCATGCAACAAAAACATGGAATTAGTCTTTCTTAGGATGGATATTTCTGCAATAACACATTTTGAGTACATATAAAACAAGTTTAAAATAACAATAATAAAAGGGAGAAATCTTAAACCTGCTCATGCCAAAGATATTGTTTCTTATTTATCTTTCCCTCTTTTTTTTTTTTTTAAACTGGTTATCGTCACAAGGTGTTATTTCTTAGGATATATCTTGCAGAAAATGCAGTATGCTGCATGTCCATGCAGATCATGGGTAAGAGCACATATACTGTGAAGGCAATCACAAAGATAGGAATAAAAAAATGCAAATAAATAACAGTACAAAAGACCGAGAATATTTAAGAAGGTTGCTGCTATTGATTACAGCGTAAATAGATTCTTTGTTCAACATTTCCCACAGCCAGAAAGAGAAAACAAGTATGTGGCTACTCCTGAACTGATTCTCACACACAGGACTGCAGCAACATCTGTTATTAAGTGGTGAATCAAGTTGCTCTGATCAGTTTGAGTTCTAAACACAATTTCTGCTGTGCATCTAAACATTTCATATGAGGAATGAAGCCATTCTTTTGATGCTTTTAAGTTTATTGCATCAATAATTTTATTGAAATTATTCTCAACCAGTATCACAGGCTCAGAACTATTACTTATAGATAAACTGCATTGATATTTATCTTCTGGCTATCATACCAACCTCACACTTACTATCTTTACCTTGCCAGTTTTCCCTTTCTGCTTGCAAAAAACCCCAAAAACCTCCCTAACTGGCACTGAAATTCTGTAGAAAATACTTCATTGTGCTCTAACAGGCCACCTTACAAGATATACTGTCAGCCTGACCTCAGTGCTGGGGAAGATTATGGAATAGATCATCTTGAGTGCCATCACACAGCACATACGGGACAACCAGGTGATCAGGCCCAGCCAGCATGGGTTTATGAAAGATGGGTCCTGCTGACTAACCTAGTCTCCTTCTATGACAAAGTGACCCGCTTAGTGGATGAGGGAAAGGCTGTGTGTATAATCTACCTAGACTTTAGTAAAGCCTTCAACACTGTTTCCCACAGCATTCTCCTGGAGAAACTGGCAGCTTGTGGCTTGAATGGGTGCACTCTTCGCTGGGTGAAAAACTGGCTGGATGGCCGGGCCCAAAGGGTTGTGGTGAATGGAGTTAAATCCAGTTGGTGGCCGGTCACAAGTGGTGTTCCCCAGGGCTCAGTACTGGGGCCAGTTCTGTTTAATGTCTTTATCAATGATCTGGATGAAGGGATCGAGTACACCCTCAGGAAGTTTGCAGTCACCAAGTTGGGCAGGAGTGTTGATCTGCTCGAGGGCAGGAAGGCTCTGCAGAGGGGTCTGGACAGGCTGGATCGATGGGCCAAGGCCAACTGCATGAGGTTCAAGAAGGCCAAGTGCCAGGTCCTGCACTTGGGTCACAACAACCCCATGCAACAACGCTACAGGCTTGGGGACGAGTGGCTGGAAAGCTGCCCCGCAGAAAAAGACCTGGGAGTGTTGGTTGACAGCCGGCTGAAGATGAGCCAGCAGTGTGCCCAGGTGGCCAAGAAGGCCAACGGCATCCTGGCCTGTATCAGAAACAGTGTGGCCAGCAGGAGCAGGGAGGTGATCGTGCCCCTGTACTCGGCACTGGTGAGGCCGCCCCTCGAATGCTGTGTTCAGTTTTGGGCCCCTCACTACAGAAGGACATGGAGGTGCTGGAGCGTGTCCAGAGAAGGGCGACGGAGCTGGTGAGGGGTCTGGAGCACAAGTCTGATGAGGAGGCTGAGGGAACTGGGGTTGTTCAGCCTGGAGAAGAGGAGGCTGAGGGGAGACCTTATCGCTCTCTACAGCTACCTGGAAGGAGGTTGCAGCGAGGTGAATGTCAGTCTCTTCTCCCAAGTAACAAGCAATAGGAGAAGAGGAAACATCCTCAAGTGGCATCAGGGGAGGTTTAGATTGGATATTATGAAAAATTTCTTCCCTGAAAGGGTTATCAGAGGCTGGAACAGGCTGCCGAGGGAGGTGGTTGAGTCACCATCCCTGGGGGTATTTAAAAGACATGTACATGTGGCACTTAGGGAGATGGTTTAGTGGTGGACTTAGTAGTGTTAGGTTAATGGTTGGACTTGATGTTCTTAAAGGTCTTTTCCAACCTAAAATATTCAATGATTCTATTCTATGATTCTATGAAACTTCAACACAAAAAAGCAAACAATATAACCACATCTCCAGGCTATCCTGGATCCCGTCAGGAAACTGTCAGGAAAAGGAGGATATGTGGGGAAAATGGGTTGTATCTGGCAGAAGTACAAAATTTTCCAGTCTTCTATAAAAAGCTTTGTCAATCAACACAATTGTCTATATGGCCTAATATTAATACATGACTAATCAACTAGACACCAGTTATGAAGCCCCAGTTTTTGTTATAACATGACTATCAGGTTTCCAGTGGGGTGAAGGAAAACTTTAGTTTAATATTATTTAAAAAAAAAAAATAGAAATTTGAACTTTCTAGTTTTCTTCCCAGAAATGTCATTCATTTTATTGAATACATTGAAAATTTTTTTGTCTGCCATTCCTAACACAGCAAATGTCAAGACAATTTTATATGGGTAGATGCTTTTCTGAGCATTGAAAACAAAAATCAGTCTGAATACTTGGAAACATGGTATTACTGGTGTGAAGAGTATTTTCTTAAACATGCCTGAAATTATACGGAAAAACTAACACTTTATAAGAAAAAAAATGCAACTCCGGTTGATTTTTATTTTTTAAGTTTATAGCAAAGCCAGAAGAAATAGAGTTAGAAAAAGAATTAGGTGATAGAAAATGACCAGAAAGTCAGGAAGTTGTCAATAAAATGTACCAATAATCTTCTTGATTATAAATGATTAAGTGGTTAGATTACATAGAACCATAGAATGGTTTGGGTTGGAAGGGACCCTTAAAGGTCATCTAGTCCAACCCTCCTGCAATGAGCAGGAACATCTTCCACTAGATCAGGTTGCTCAAAGCTTCTTCCAACCTGAGCTTGAATGCTTCCAGGAATGGGGAACCCACAACTACTCTGGGGGACCTGTTCCAGTGTCTCACCACCCTCATTGGAAAAAATTTCTTCCTTATGTGCGAACTAAACCTACCTTCCTTCTGTTTAAAACCATTGCCCCTTGTCCTGTCACTACAGGACATTTTAGTCTTTCTCTGTCTTTCTTATAAGCCCCCTTTATATATTGAAAAGCTTCAATAAGGTGTCCCTGCAGCCTTCTCTTCTCCAGGCTGAACAACCCCAAGTCTCTCAGCCTTTCCTTATAGGAGAGGTGTTCCAGCCCTCTGACCATCTTTGCAGCCCTCCTCTGGGCCCTTTCCAACAGGTCCATGTCTTTCATCTACTGGGGACTCCAGAGCTGGATGCAGTGTTCCAGGTGGGATCTCACAAGAGCAGAGTAGAGGGGCAGAATCACTTCCGTCAATCTGCTGGCCACGCTTCTTTTGGTGCAGCCCAGGATACGATTGGCTTTCTGGGCTGCAAGCACACATTGCCGGCTCATGCCCAGTTTTTCATCCACCAGTACCCCGTAGTCCTTCTCCGCAGGGCTGCTCTCAACCCCTTCATCCCCCACCCTGTATTGGTACTGGGGGCTACCCTGAGCCAGGTGCAGGGCCTTGCACTTGGCCTTTTTGAACTTCATGAGGTTCACGTGGGCCCACTTACAAATGTAAGTCAAGAAACTCAAGCAGCAGAAATCATGTATTTGGTTGGGAGAATAAAAGTAAGGAAGATTGGTGTGGGGGGAATTAAATCTTACCTATGCAGGAAAAAAAAACACTAGAGTCTTCCTTTTGAAGGATTTACTTGTTGCACAAATTGCACAAAGAGAAAAGTCTGCTCATTTAAATGTTTCTCTTTTTCAGCTTTCAGCTAGGCTGATTTTAACAGAAATCCGTAACAGGAAATTGGAATAATTACCTTTCATTTGTATTGCAGTCACAAGATTAAGGTGTTTCTTATATTCCCGACATTTCCTTGGAAGTAGTACAGACACAAATATTTCTTTTTCTATCTGCATGTAGGATACTGAGCATGCATCATTACAAGACTGGAATTAACCCTGCTGAGTTGCCCAGCTCTGAGCTGACAAGGGAAGGGAGAGCTGGGCTGTAGGAGAAGGTGGCTGCAGTGTTCAGTTCCAATTTCAGAAAAAACAGAGATTCTGGGGAAAAAGGCTGGCCAGATGCTATATGTATCAGCATGCAACACAGGTGCCTCAGCCACCAACATGAGAGGAGCTCTACAGAGGCTGGGGGGGCTGAAGCAGCGAGCCAAGAAAAGAGGAAGGTACAAGGGCAAGACTTTCAAGGACACTATAGGGCAATCTCCAGTCTTTCTGCTTTTAAGGAGGAGAAAAGCCTCATGGAAAGAAGGTATCAATCTGCAGAAGGGTAAAATATGTTCCTATATGCTTTTCATGCAATCAATAGGTATGCATTTATGTTGGGATAGTAACTCAAGATGGTTTTGTCCCTAATGGGGAAACAGTGGGAGGTAATTATTTTCCAGACGGGGAATATTAGGCTGACCTCAGGTAGATGCAAAATGAAAATAGTATGCAGTAAGGCTTTATACCACCATAACCCTGTTACAAAAACTCACTCGTCTTTTGCTCTGAAGACTGAATTAAGAGGTGCTTTATTGCAAATGATTCGCGCTATCTGTATGCAAGAGATGCTTGTAGTTTAAACCATTATACCCAAAGTCCACTGAGTCAGAACAAATATTCCCTTTGTTGTGGTAGGCTGTATACAGAAAATGGAAAAAATGTGACTTAGTTTTATTTCTTCTCTCTTTTTTCTCTTCTGAACAGGTTGTCCAAGGATCAACAGTGCTGCATTTCACAAAACAGTATTCCTTCTCTACTCTTATTATTCTGCTATAAAGCAGTTCATTTGGCTGCTGAGTTGCAAAAGATACTGGCCATATTACTGTCAAAGCTTTCAAGAAATCTCTTTCTTTCAGTGGTGGGGTAGAAAAGAAATAGAACAGGTTGAAGCTGAAACAGGCAAAATCAGGCAGCTCTATGTGGCATGGAGACTGCTGAAAAAGTAGAAGTCTGTCCCAGGTTTTACAGGCGTATTCTTCACTGTAACTTTAACCTTCTGTAATTCAATTTCAGAGCAACAACTCCTCTCCTTCTGAGAAGTTCAGGCATGCCTCAGATGTTTTCACTTTGTCCTGTTTGAACACCTGAAGTCCATTAATCATCACTGTCTCATCAAGGTAATTATTAATGGATGTCCAAGACAGAAGTGACCCACCTGAATTTTAGGAGGACATATTTTCTTCAAGATGTTGTTGCTGTATTAGCAAAGGGTAGCTCATTTTGAATTAAAAATGTGGTAAGAAACTCTTCTTCCTTAAACAAGGGCCATATGGCAAGACATAATTACAATTTACTTTTACTTTTTCCTTATTTTTTCTAGTTACTGCTCTGAAGCTATCTATAAAACCATGCATGGCTGAATATGGCATACAGTGCATTTTTCTGTAAATAATGTCAAATATTCAAGCTATATTATTAAGTGCTCATAATTAAAACAGCATTTCTTTGGAACTCTACATTGCTGCTTACAAAACGAAGATGATGTACAAGCCAGCTTGGAAATAAAACTTGTAATTTTACTGTGCGCTGGAATAGTCATGTAAAAGTCAGGTGTCTGCACAACAACAGGTCAAGACACAGTCTACTGATAGTATTGATAATAATTTTCCTTAATTTTATTTTCACTATGAAGTATTGGATTTTTTAATGAGATTATTATTGTAATGTACCTGAGTTACTACTGTTGTTATTATTATGCATTAAGTTTTCATCAGATAGGGAAGAATAACATATTTATTTCAGAGAAGGGTTGTTACATGTGCAGTGTTTGATAGTCACTAAATCTTCCTCTATACCCACCCTGCGAATTATTGTAGAAAATTACACTGGATGAAAAGCCATGAACAGCTGATATCACCTGCGTGTGTGTGCGTGTGTGTGCACATATGCTTATTTTTCAAAGGATATAAAAATTATAAAAGAGAAAAAAGAATAAATATGACACTGTGTCAAGCACGACATCCAGATCTGAGAACTGAAAGAAACTATAAACCAGATGATAAAATTGGAAAACCTCCCTGTACATTAAATAAGAAGTGAGAGGTAGAAAATGGTGGGAGGTGAAGGCATGGCTACATACAGAGTAAGCAATGATTTGGTGACCCCCTGCGGTGGTTGCCATGGGGCGGGGTGCACTGTGTGGTCTGAGACCTTCTGTCTCTCTGCAAAACTTCAGCAGGGCCACGTCAGTGGGCTTTGGGCTCTGCAATGAGCCTGGTGGAGAGATATTCCCAGAACAAGCACCCTTAAAAGCTAACTCAAGATGTTATGTATATGGGAAACAGAAGCATCAAGAGTTTCATAGCTGGGTAAAGAACACTTTTTTGATTATTTGTCTACATACAGGTATGAGAAGTCTAGGTCAATGGCACCCAGTCCTCTCCCAAGGTGAGGTGTGTGACTGCGCACTGAAGAATTTGAGGGTCTCATGCTGCATGCCCTGCCTGTCTCTAGACCAGGATCATAGATACACAATTTCCATCACGCTTGTTGATCCCTTAAGCAGTATGCTTGCCTAGTACACGGAGGGACATCTGCATCGTAACTATACCATGAATGCATGTATATTTTTTATGTTCCAGGGAGCAATTGTGATACCCCCAGGAAAGAAAGTCAATAGGCACAAAGCAGATTACATTTTCTAAACGTGGTATGTAGACCCTGAACAGTTTTTTAAAGCCCATTTCTACACTAAAATACAAACTAAGAAAACTAACAACCAAAACAAACTAACAAAACACCCCTTTAGATGTGGTTGCTATTACTGAAACATGGTCAGATGAGTCACAGTGCTCCAATGTTAGTATCAATTATTTCCATGAAGACAGAGTAATGATTGTACTAATTTACAGTTTTTAATCAGTTTAATGTTCGAACTTCCTGAAGCATTCTTCACCTCTTAAAAAATTCATCTTTCTCAAAGGGTATGTTGACTGGGAGTACCTCACTTTTTACTCCTTGTCCTTGTGTGTGTATTAATGTGATATTTGCTGCTCCCCAGAAGGATGAAGCTAAATGCAATAAGGTTTTAAGAAATTCAATTAATGACTTTCTGATGTTATATCTTACATTTTTAGACTGTAGCTGAATAATATCTATCGCTATTGTAGTGATAGAGCTACACAGCTCTGGTGATGATAAATTCAGAAAGTCCACCTGCACTTTTGGGCCATATTGAGAGAAACATTGTAATCCCCAGAGAGATCCAGGGCTTTAGTTGCAGCTCGGTTGTTCCTCAGATTATTCTTATTTCTGTTGTTGTCTGTGTGATGCCATATGATGTGACATCATTTCACACTAGTACAAAAGTTAGTATGATGAATGTGACTCCTAATAAATCTATCAGGTAGTGCGGTGACCAGTGTGGTTTTAACTTGCAAGAATGTCCCTTTCCACCTGGTTGTGTGCTCAGGGAATGAGAAAACTGACATTGTTCTACTGACAAATGACAGATACAAAAATGTGAATCTTAACTGCTGCTGCAATGGAAGTTTTGGTAAAACACGTTGTAATGAATGAGAAAGTAATACTTAGAAGTGTTGTCACCTGTGGAGGAAAACTGAGTCCTGTTTAACCCTTAGTACACAAATGCAGTGAGTGTTCCCAAAATACACACACTGCAGCCATACACCTTAACCAACATACACGTTAAGGAAGCTGAATCACCGTGGCCCTGTGTTTAAGTAAATGTATTAACATGAAAATAGGTTCAAGTTCAATAGTGACGAGCTGAAGTCATGCAGCTGTTTGTGGCAGTAAATCTTACAACACAGTGTAGGTGGCATTCGGCAGGAGCTTTAAATGGAGTGAGGGAAAGCTGAAGTGGTCTGATTAATTGGGATAAAGTCCTCTGTGGTGGGAGGAAGACCACACTGATAGACATGATTGCAGGAAGGAAGGGTGAACTGATTAGGTTTATTAGAACACTAACTCATTGACTTGATGAAACAATTAAATTACATGATTACTCTACTAGATTTTTATTTGAACTGCATTTGAAGTGCTGCAGAAATCCCAAAATAAGCTCTCTGCCTCACTAACAGAACAGTTGCTGCCCCAAAGACTGAGTAAAAAATTAGTGTTTAACAATTTGTGTAAAAAAAATGATGTGAATCAAATGAAAGGGATGAACTAAGCTTCTTAATGTTTCTTTTTTTGTACTTAATATAAGTAGCATTTGTAACGGTGGGGTTACTGAAGACCAAATGCGAAGTCATTATGTGGTTCAAGTATGAAATCTTTGGCTTCAGCTTGGAACTCTGTAGGATGATATTTGAACATGTTGAAATTTGGGACTTCAGTGGTGTAATTCTGATGTATCAATAAATAGTCTTGGTCCAAAGAAAAACTGGGAAGACCTACAAAATCTCTAAATAAATACATTTTTTCAACAACTAAAAAAGTATTCTAAAGAAACGGCATTCTATTTTGATAAAATCAAAATATTAATTCTCTGGGTTGATTTTGCTTATTTAACAGGTAATGAATTATATAAACAAAGTTATAATTTTGAAATTAAATTTTCACATATTTTCATTTGATGAGAATAAAACTAGAATGCTGTGTATTTTTATCAAAATTACTACCTGTATTTGCAAAATATATTCTGTCCAAACTGTCATATTTCCTCAGGAGGTTCTGTTGTTAAGAGAATATTAACTTACAGGAGGAAAAAATGACTTGCTGTAATACTTTAATCTACTATTATATACAGTGCATATCTGAAATTAATGTTTCCTTCTGTCTGATTTTTGTGTTTAGTTTCACATCTCATAATTTTGAGGCATTAATATTTGATAGTGTAAGTATTTTTAAATGACAGTGGTAGTCATTATGAGAATGCTAATTATTCTTTTTGTTAGCAGGAAATTTATTGTTAATATAATATAATGGACATCAGTGAAAACAATAAGACTGTTTTCAGATTTTCAAACATTTCTGCTTTGTCTAGTTAATGTACTTAATTTCTAACCTGGACAAATTACTTTTCCAGTGCCAGTGTTTTAAAATTTGTGGTCAATTCAGTTTTGGATCCTTCTTTTGAGGAAACTGAAATCTCTGAAATCAAGCGGGGTGGAACGCAGCATTCACCCCTGAGGAATGAGGCTTGCAAGAGCACTGCTTTGCATCTCTTCCAGCTAGAAGGAAAACTGTGCTTATTGACTCCCTTCCTAGTGGGTGAATGCTACACTACAAGTAGTAAGAAGTTTTCCTTGGTTCTGATCTGAGATGCAGAACAACGGTCTGACATTTAAAGACTTAATTTACTATTAGCAGTGGCATAAATGATTAAGTCCTCTACAACAGGGACAACTTAAAAATTCAGGTTTTTTTCCCCCACAAAATTATACTTTACTGTTCCTTTCCATGCGTGACTGATCTTAATCTGTGTAACTTCAAAAACTAAAGCTGAAGCTCAACCGCAAGCAGATGCTTGGCATTTCCAGCAGTGTGTAACCTGCAGAAGTTCAATACAATTTCAGAAATTGTTATGCTGCAAAACAAGCCTATCAGCTCAGCTGACCTTTAGGCTTCACTTCGTGTACACTTTAGGATTAATTATTCCATTTCTTGAACCATGTTCTATACTGAGGATGTATAAGGGATGGTACCTGTTTTACTTGCCATGTCCTGTCAAACTACCGACATTGGTAAAGAGAACAGAAAACATACCACTTCCCTATGCTTTTTGCAGTCAGGAAAATAAAACTATAGGCTTTTATTAAATGTCACTAGTGAAGCACAGTTAACAGTTTACTTATTAGTTTTCACAGAGAATTACGAAATTATTCCCTAAAAATGTCTCTGTAGTAATACCTGTTTTCAAACATAAAACGAATTACAAGCAAAGACATTGCAATGTCAATGATATCACAGAATTTGACACTTCTCATAAAGCTACAAAAAATAAGGATCTGTTAAAAGAAATCATTTAATCAAGCAAAGTTTTCAAATGTCAAACAATAATGGTAAAAAAAGAAAAAAGGTATTGTAGCGTTTATGCTACATTTTTAAATTCTTCAATTATTTATGAAAAATAACTATATCTGGATTATTATCCCAAGTATTAAAGAAGTAGCTTCTGTTCAAAACCAGAGTGGCGTGGTAAAACAGGAATAAAAGATTGTATATTCTTCTAAGACTAGCAACATTGCATTATCTGTTGTACCTGAAACAGAGAGTTTATGACTGCGTGCAGATTCTTTCTCAGTTAAAAAAGCCTATTTTAAGTTTTGGTGCAGGGCAAAAGGTGGACTGATGCTCGCTCTAAGACTTATGTTTCTCTGTACGGATGTGCCAAACTAAGGCTTTGTCTGTTCAGCAGGAGCAGCTGAGCTTGGCAAGTGACACTTTTTCTTAACCCTCTTCCCCACTTCAAACAGTATAGATTCTGCTTTGAATTTTCCAAATTTCAAGAGCCTCACAGCCATATCTTAATCTTTCACAGCAAGCTGTCTCGGTTGAAGAGTCCAGCAGCGTGCCCTCAAGTTGGCTGATGTTCAGCAATCAATACTGTGAGTGTCATCAGGAATCTAATTAGTGTGGGTTTTTCTCTCTTTTTCTGGAGATAAAGAAATAGTCTGGTCTTTTCTCCTGATATTAATTTTCTTCAAGTGAATGGATAATGAATAAAACAGTTATTAGGCATGTAAGTATTTGGCTTTCCTTTAAAAGATGGAAAGACGCTTCAGTAATGAATGACCTCACATAACATCAAAAGCAATAGTGAAAGTACAGAAGTGCAACTTGTTCACAGAGAAGCTCTGACTATTCTTTCCTTATGTAGGATTAAACCAAGAAAAGGTTTTGATTTTTTTGCTTTTGCTATATTGTTCTTCACTGACAATAGAATATTTTGTTCCAGTCTTGCAATTGTTAATTTCTACTATTAGAAAAACAAGGCACATGGTGGAGATATTTTATGTAATATTTTCCATTAATGTGTGACTCAGTAATTTAGCATGGCTGAATAATTTGAGGAAGGATGAAAGAAAAAAACCCAAAAAGTCTATTGATGAGTATAATCTCTTTCCCTCCATTTTGTCTTCATTATGTTTCTCCAAGTTACCCGTTCAGTCCTTCTGTCGTGTTGCTATTTCGATAAATAAAACCAATAGAACAAGAAAAAGTGTATGCAAATACTAGAATATCTTAGAACTTTATAAAGAGGGGGCCATAAACCTCTGTAATTTTAAAGCTAGCAACATCTCTACCTGAACTTGATCAACTTGAAAAAAATATAAATATATTACCTGTTGATCTTAAAGTTCTTAGACTAAGAATAGAGGGGAAACGATGAATGAAACACTTTTAAATGTATATGGATTTTGGCAAATGGGGCACATGTTGTCTGCTGACATCCTCATAAAGTGAGTTTTGCCATCAGTTTGAAAGACTTAAACAGCTGAACTGGTGCTGTGCACAAAGTATTGAGTGTCCTACAGGCAAACCTTTAAAGACAAATCTCCCTTGTGAGATGCCATGTCTGGTTTAAATACCAAATCTATTTTTTTAAATAAAACTTTATAGGTATGATATCCTATAGAATGCAAATTGAGAAGAAACAATGGAAGTTTTTTGGTGGCACACCTGTCCCCCCCTCCCCAAGTCAAGTTTAAAAACTGAACATAATATTAAGATTTTATTTGATGTTAGGCTATTTTTAAACTTTAAAAAATGGTTTTAACAGTATGTTAAAACACTGTGGTTTCCTTGTTTGCAATTTCGTAACCTAAAAGTGACCTGAGACATTGTAAATAGCACAAAAATAATCATATTTTTGCTAGGCCCTGAGGTACATTTCTACAACTGGGTTAAAATTCTAGAAAACAAATAGTAGTGCTTGATACCAGGAGAGCTAAAAGAACATGCACGAAGAGCTGCTTGGTACTATTTTTTTTTTTTTGGCATTCTACCAATATGAATCTTGTTATGCAGAATGGAACTGTTGGTAGAAATCAGAAAACACACAACGTCTGTAAACACATGGATTTGATGTTTTTCCTTCCAAAGATTTGAAAATGTAGATGTGGAGGAGAAAGATGAGGCAAACGAAAGAAAAGAGCTGAAAATTATTTACTATTTAAAAAATCGAAAAAGTAATTTAAAATTAGAGATCTCTCTTAGTCCCCAAGGAGGTTTCACTTTGAATTAGTATGGAGCACTTATTTCTGCCTTGGGAAGTTACTTTTTAATTCAGTCAGCAAAATAAGTCTATCCATCAGCCACTCCCCTCCCACACACTGCTATTTTATACAAAATTCACTAAATTTTAGTGAAAAATAAACAGGAGAAGGAGAGACTACAGTCAGGAAATGTACCAGAAAATAATTCATCGCTGCCAGTTCCCACAGGGTAAGAGGAATAGCATTTTCCCAGGGTGTAGGAGACCTGTGTTTTTAATCTTTCATCTGCCTAAAGAAATTCAAAGAAAGTTCTTCATCTTCTAAGGGAATATTCTGCATATTCTGAATAGAGTCTTCAGTACTTTTGGTTTAAACAGTTCTACTTTATAGAAAGTATAGTCACCTATTTTAGGGGTGTAGACTGTTACCAAATACAAGAAATTTTGGAATTTCTGCTTATTTGTCTGATTCTTATGAATGTTATGAAAAACGTTTACATCAAATGGCTTTGATTTGTACTCAGAAGGCTTCTAGTACAATAGCTACATGATTCTATACTGAACAGATTGAAATCCAAGTATAATTTACAAAACTCAATGGATGTGCTGTAGACACAAACTATAAAGAGCTGAATTCAGTCATGTCTGCAAAGATTGCAGTAACATACCCTACATGCTGGTGATATTGTGAAATGTTTATTGTGTACTTTGAAAGATTTATATTCCTCCTTGAGCACTAGGGAAGTACCGTTTCATGGATTGGCTGACACAGGTCAGCAACAGTGGTGAACTCAAGGGTTTCATTGCAGAATGAGTTACAGAGGGTTTTTTCACTCCTTTTCTTCTTATTTTTCAATGTCCTTGATAAATTGAGGGAGAAGAAACCTAACATAGGCTCATTATGTTTATAATTATGTGTATATTAAAAAAAAAATATATATACGCTATGTGATAAAAGAGGCACTATAGGTAACATCTGTAAAACAAAGTGTTTTTTAACAAAGCAGTTTTAAAATATTGCCTTTTCTCACATAAATGGTGAAGATTTAATCCCAACCTTCCAATTCTGTTCTTCATTTAGATCAGTGAAGACACAGTAAAGAGAAGTGTCTGAATGCAAGACCTCACAGAACTGTTTCTAGAATGCAATTAAAAATACTTTCAAAAGAAGGTTACATATTTTAATTTCAGAACATAACTTAATAACTTTCTGTGAAAGTCATGGTGTGCTGTGAAATAATGTATGTAGACACATGAGTGTTGGTGCACTGGAGGAAGATGGGTGGATGAGGACAGGGAAATAATTTATGCTAGTATTTTCTAACCTTTATAAATCAGAGCTTGCATTTTCACATCTTCTGAACGTGCCATGTGGACTTGGTAGAGTGGACAGTTTTCAGTTTCTAGCCAATGAAGACAAATCGTTCTCCCGCTGAAGTGGTTTCCTGAGTTGTTACCCTCTTGAGCTTTTCATTCTTTTTTCTGCAGTTAGTTCTGCAGTAGAGCTCTTCCAGTTGTTTCCAGCACTTCACCTATGGCATCCATCAGACACAAGGATACATTTCACACTTCCAAAAAAATCCCAGCATGACATCCACTGAAAAATGTTATTAGCAAGAACTGTGTAGACTAGAAATAAAGAGGGTAGAAGGTACTGGATCTGCTGAGCTTTCTTATTTAGAAAGGGTATTGCATAAGGAGCAAAGTGACTTTAGTTTCCTGTACCTTCTGATTTATAAACCAAATCATTCTCTGGATTATTTAGATTTACCAAGAAAAAAGTAAAATATTCTGAGTTAGTGTAATGCAGTGGTACAAGTGTTTGGTATGGATCCCAGTAAGAAAGGCACTCGGACTCTGTGAAGTATTGATTAAAATTCCATTGAATGGAAACAACATAAGAAGGAAATAGGGGATAGCATAGATAATGTTTAATGGTTGGAACCCTGAGCTATACAACATCGACAGACCTCTAGGCACAGCACAATGCACAGATCTCGACTGCTGAGAGGATCACTGGCTTCCTTCAGAGGTCTTAGGGAAGGTTCTTAGAAATAAACTACTCTATTCATAATTTCTACTGTTGAGGAAAAGGATGTTTATATGAAAACACACTGCTTCACTTCAAGATAAAACAAAGTCATGCAGGTACCAAGCCTATAGGCTTCCCCATCATAATTACACAGCTAATTTTATCCTGTAGCCAAGGGATATGTTCCCAGCACAGGCCTGCACCTTCTTATGTCAACATGTTGAGTGGATCACTATGACTTTAACGTACAATATTTTTCATGACAGAACCACTGCACCTAGCACTCAGACCTGTCCTCCTACTAGTCCAAATGCATTAGGATTCACGCATACAATATAGATTCCTTTGTAGCTGGTATTAGGTTCCCAGTTTATTAAGCTTGATTCTTCCTGTTCTCCACCTCTGGTTCTTCCCCTTAAGCATCCCAATGCATATTCCCCCAACTCCCTAAAAAAGTCCTGTAAATTTTACACAGTCACTCTTTCCTCTGCATACCATACTCCATCAGGCAAAACCCTATAGTGAATTATTCTGGGGAGAGAGTGTTTCCTCCCTTGATGCCTCTCTGTGTTTGTGCCCCAGGAGGCAGAATGGGTGAATCCCTTTCCTTTGATAGCCTTAGGAGTAATGAATTTTCACTGGTTAGGTCACTAAGGTTCCTCCAACCATCATTGGTCTTCTGTTCCTCAACAAGCCTTTGTGTTGAACATGATCAGCCTTTAGTCAGGCAACAACAATGGCTACCGAAACATAATACTCAGTTGTGCTACTCTGCATGAGAAAACTAGTAGGTTACATCTGAGACACTTGCTGTCAACCATATTCTCCGTAGACTAACTTTCAAATTTTCCATTTTAGGGAGATGTAATTTATAATAGTCACAATAGGTCCCTCTCCTTTGAAGGAAATAAAATCTTCGTTAATGTCAGAGAAAATTACTTAACCTGAGAACTTCGTAAATTTTTACAGGAGATGGTAGACTTAGAAAGATGAAAATAAGGTTATTAAGTCTTAGAAACAACAACAAAATTAGTGAGGCACCTACCTTCTAAGCCCATTATTGACATTTCTTCCCTGTCTTATTTCCATTCCCTCTCTACAGTTTACATTTGGCTGTGGGAAGGTATTTTAGACATCTTCCACATCTTCTTTCAAACAACTTAGCTTTTTACACGTTGTGAGAGCTTTGGCTTCAAACCTTTGGACATCTATTGAGATGTCTTTTTATAGGTTTGTTTTATTATTTTGTTACTCTTCTAATGTCAAATCTACATTCCCAGGCAGTTATGCTGAATATAACTTAAAGCTTTGGCAAACTGGTTCTTTTAATGTTCCAAGTAAGCACATACTTTGTTGCTTTATGATTTGTATGCATGAACTATATTTAAGCAGTTTACGAGCACTAACACATAAGCAATTAGCATTTAAAGGTCAGTACTTAATGTTTCTTTATCTATCAGAGTAAGTTTTAATAGCCTACATGTGACATCTTAATCTCATTATTAATAAAGTTACCATCTACAGAAGTTTTCATTGGTGAATGAGATGTTCTAGAAATCCCATTTAGATTGAAGTCAGCTATACTGCAGGTTTTTCCTCTTCAGCATTCTCTGGAAAGATGCCGAAGGACCATTTCACCTTATTTTTTACTATGAAAATGTTGTTTTACTTCCTGACCAGAACAAAACAATTTGTCCGAACTGATGCCTGCTATAACTCCAGGTAAAGCACGATCATCACAGTACATCTACTAAGTAATTGTGGTGGGACAAATTTTGCTGTTATTTACACCCACACATTTCCATTGTGAAGTGAGTGAACCTCAGAGAGACTAAAGAGGGATCAAATCAGGCATTTTAATATTCAGGCTGTGGTAATTAACTGGTGGATTCTCAAAGTGTTGACACAGTGATTCAAAAATTTGCTGCCAGTAGCTGGAATTCATCTATTTTTGTTCATTCTCTCTGGGACAAATTTCTTTGCTTGTTTCCATCTTGTTTTCTGATAGTGAAAGATTCTGTCAGTCCCTGGCAAAATCTCAAGAAAAACAACTTTGCAGAAACCTCTCCTACTGACTATCTGCTCAAAGCACTTTATGCATTCTGCCTAATTTTCACGGGATATGACTTCCTACAGACAAATTTCTAGATCTGCTGTATTGGCTTATTCTCTTCAAGGTGTTTATTGTAATTTTATCTATGAGGATGCAATATCACATAGCAAATTTATGACATCTCTATACCACGAGAAATACTAGTGGGCACAAGTTCCTATTTAGTTTTCCTTCAACAACAGGCTAGGATGTTCAGCTGAGTATCCCACTGAACAGATGCATTATGTACCAAATCTAGCTAACATTGTAGCTCTGTAGTTCTACCACGCTGGTATAACGTTCAGGGCTTGAGTTGGAATAATAATCAGAAGAAAGCTAAGCTTCTGATATTAGATCACTCCAGTTCTGTAAGACGGATATATCTCATTAACGCCTTTGTGGACCTAGCCACTTAATATGCATTTCTGATGTAAATAAAGAGTACTCAGAGACCACCACATGCAGAAAAAAACCACAGCATTTCTATTCCAGTGTGTTCTGTTTCATTCTGTGTCTGGTATACTTGGGCCCATGATTGTGCAGAGCCCTCAGCTATGGCTCCAAAGTCTGCAAGAAAGACTTTCTGTCAACACTGTAACGTATCACTGTAATGCCGCATTGCTCACCAAGCTGCTCTCTGTGTTTTCTGACTTGACTTTAAAATAAGCTTCTGCTTCTCACAATTTCTGTTAACAACAAATCTGACCGAATGGTCCCAGTGCCACATTTCAATCCACAGTGCATGCTTTTCTCATCAAACTCATAGCTCCAAGCATTTAAAAAATCATGTTAAACATGTTTGTTGTTATTGTTTTATTAACAAGAATCGAGTAAGGACCACTAAGATCTTGATAGAAATGGATATTCGCTACTGTCTGTGTGAAAAACTCACTTCTCCTTTCACATTCATTGCAGCTTCTCAGTGAGAACTCCCACTTTAATATTTCTGTATCCTGTCTTCAAATGTGTGGAGCTTTCTGGGGTTCCTTTCAATACTCCTCACCATCACTAGGCTTGCAAAACCACAACTGGACAGGACAGATAGTTCTTGGCTTTCCATCTAACTTCTGAGAAACATGGCTTGGCAAGCCGTGTTCCAATATGGGCAAACTAGCAAATAAAACCAGAAACTCACCCAGATCTCAAAATAGATCTTTTATACCAGAAGAGAACATTTCCCCTGAATGAAACTTTTCAAGATCTGAAAAAAAAAATGCTGCCTGTAAATGAACTTGAATGTCAGAATGATGAAGATTCTCGTAACATTCCTCCTACACAGCCAGAAAATATACTTTATGTGAGGAGTTTCATGATTGTATTAATGCTAGCTGCTATGTACGACCAGTTATTACATATTAGCTGTTGTTGAAGTCAATGAAGCTTTACAGTGACTGAAGGTCTGCTCTTTTTTCTTGAAATATAAATAAATAAACAGAAACAAGTCCCCAAAACTAGATGTCATCATTGCAATGTATTTTTCCTTGCACAGGGATTCTTTGGTCTAATCTCTTTAAAGTCATTACACTTTATTATTGTTATTTCTCATTTTAATCACCTTCCCTGTTTCCGTTTCTGTTTAATTGCAAATTGTTTTCCAAAGAGCTTTCCTCTGAGGACTCTACTATTGGTTTTGGCTGTATTGAAAAGAAAGGATTAAACTTTAATTCATTCCCAATTACAGTAAAACGAAGAATATGAACCAGTAGTGACATATAAACTTCTCTAGAGGAGTATAAGAAATTGAAAGGCTGTATTGTTACTCATGCTGCTTGATAAAAACAAAATAAAAATAACTAAAAATTCAATGCAACAGTACCACTTCTCAGTATACAAGTAAAATAGGAAAAAAAAGTTCACTTTCAACATTTTAAATAGAAACGCTAAAATCATATTTAACATTCATGTTCCCAAGGTAACCCAAAATCTCTAGCTGTGTATTGACACAGCTATGGATTTATCCATCTGTCCTCTGCATATATAGGTCACCTATCATTTACCTTTTATATCTTATATCTCTTATGTCTTATGTCTCTCCTAGCAGCGATACCTTATATCTGCTTTGCTAAAGTCATATATATTTTATATATATCTGTCCTTGTTAAAATAGAGGAAAGATATGGTGACAGATGCAGGGTTGTTCTTTGATTACATGGTAATTCCATTCCCCACCAGACTACTTAGTGCTTTTGTAATTTAGAATTGTAAAGAGTAAAAAATCAATACCCACTGCAAATGGAATGATTAATCAGAGAAATTTATGATGCTGACACTCTTGTTTGATTCCTAGTGTATGCTAAACATGGGAAGGGAAATCCCAATGGACCCACAGATTTTTCAAAGTTTTAATGACTCAGTTCTGGTATGTGCAGACTGATAAACTTTCAGCAGACTCCATTTTGCAAGAACTAAAAAAACTCACTCCTTGGCTTGTGCAGGTTGTGCAAACTTCCAGGATCATTATCGACAGAAAATCCATTACCCTTCTCATTTACCAAGCTAATTGGAGAAATGACAATTCCAGAGAGCAGCCAATTTGGATGCCATGGAATTTGTTTTCATCCTCCGACCCCCAACATCAGATATTTTTCATGAAAGCACAGTCTTACAGTCTCAACAAGACCTCTGTCATGTTATTATATGCTCAACAAGAACTTTGTAGCACAGTTTTTTATTCTAGATCTTTTGAAAAGATGGACTTGAATTTTTGTTTCCCTATATCGTATAAAAATCGTCTTAATTACTTGCTAGGAAATGAAATTATAAAACAGGTGTACTAGATAAGTCATTTAGCTCATTCTATGACCTGACAAAGGTCAGTAGCATATTCTAAGGAAGAGTAAAATAGCAGAGAAGTACCTGGTGCTACTTCCCTCATATTCACTGTTGTCTTCTACCAGCCTGTAACTTTAGCAGAAGACTTTTGCCATGAATTTCTCAGATTAGCTTTTGAAAACATGCAAACTCCTATTACTTAAAATGTTCTATGCCAATTAATTTAACAGCTTAAATACGTACTGCATGGAAAAAAAGTATTGTTCTTTTTAGTTTCATTTTACATTCATTTCAGTTGCACGACCTTTCTGAGGAATACTCCTCTGAGTCTTTCTTGCAAGCTATCCCTGTAAACTGGAACAAAATTTCATATTATAAAATGTTTCTCAACTATTTTAGAATTTATTTTCTGATTTTTTTCAATAAGAAAAAGAACCAGAGGGCAGAAGATTTTCTGAGTAATAAGCTCAAAGAAATAAGAAATATATTAATTTTGGCTTTACTTTTTTACATTGAAAAAACTCGGAATACTACTTATTTCAGTTTTCTTCACAATTTGTGTGAAAAGCTTTCTCCACTCTATAAATATTTAAGTCAACCAAATGCCTTCATTTTATAGAAAAAAACATGTTGGCTAATGTAAACAACATTTTCAACATTAAGAACAATGATAGTTCTTTATTGAATCTTTTTAAAAAAATTTCAAATGAATTATTACCAAAATGGCTTAATTTAGTCCAAACACCTTTCATTCAAGCTATGTTATTATTTCCCTAGTAGTCCATTTTATGCTTTCTTCTTAATAGCGTGCACTTCAGGCCTGATGTGTATTTCCTCTTAACCCTGTTCTATAAAGTATGTCACTATATTACCTGTCTTTAAATGTCATGTATTAAAAATTACAGCATGGAAGTGGGTACATTTGCAGACTACCAAGAGAGAAGGGCGTTTGTGGTTCTTTGGTTTTGTTTCACAAAATTAATTTATTTAGCATGAAAATAAGGGGAAAAGGATAAACATGCAACACCTAGGGATAATGATTTTTTTTTTACTTATATTAGGGATAGTCCTTTGTTCTGCTGAGAAGCATGCTAGAAATTAAATATAAAATTCCTAATAGCACTTTGAATTCAACTCACAGCTGAGTGACATCAAAGAATAAACACTTACTGATTTCAGTGATTTTGAAGATTTTTAGATTCTCTGGGGAAGCAGAATGGCCATGGCCCAGTTGTCTACTTGGCCTTCACTTGATCCTTGGCAGGTACTGTTGAGTCGTAAGCCAAGATTTACAGACGACACAGAGAAAAAAGGAAAGAAAATTCCCTGCAGAATCAGTCGGTGTTCCTTCTAGCACTGCTCCTTCCTCTCTCAACTTCATGCCACCTCCAAACTGTTCGTCTGCCCCTTCTCCTTATGCTTGTCTGCAACTTTCATCCACAAGAGTTTTGTGTCCTCTGCTGAGAAGCCTGAATGAGTTCTTAATCGTGTTCTTAACAGTGGGTTGAAAGCTCCATGCTTTAACTACTTTGGGATTCTGTTTAAGCAAAATAGCGTAGTAATAGCAAAATGTTATTGTAATTACAGAACTACAAAGAAAATGGCTATTCTGCGTGGTAGCTCCCCTCTCTTTGTACGTCAATAAACAGATTTTAAAGTGCTCTTCTCTAGCGACTTTCAATGGCTATACCATTCGCAACACTTTTAAAGCTTCCTTTTAGCAATCACAGACTTAGGCTGCAGCACAGGATATGGTCCAGTGAAACATAGGATAAGCCAGGGTAAAAAACTGTTGGTTATCTGCTGCTTCTCGTAACTGTCTGAGTTCATGTTTTAGCCCACTGTAAATGCAATAACCTTAATACCCATATCAATACTCTTAATGCTCTCCTCTTGTGTAAAGATTTCCCATATTATTTAATACTTATGGGTTGCATTTGTTTGCATGTTGGCTCTTTGCCTTTTAACATGATGACTTCCATCATCTGATTATCAATTTCAATGACAGACATTCACTTGGTTAAACATTGCAGAAGAAAAAAAGTGCGGGATTTATCATCAAGAAGGAGACAATAGTAGGTGTTACATTTGTTGAATTATAATCGAAAAAACCAATGATGAAGAAAATGGGTAATTAAAAAGAAATAATTCTTCCAACATCTTTTAGTCGATCTGTGAAATTCTCTGTAGCTGGAGGTCAAGGAGTCAAATGGTATAGCTGAATTTCTAAAATGGCTGGATAATTTTTATGATTTGATACATAACTTTGGTAGTTAGTACTATTGGCTTTATAGTATTAACTGAATCAGGAAGGAATTTTTATCTCCACTTTGGTACTGCACAATCAGCCAACTGTATTATGAAGTTTATGGCTGAAGACAGCCATAATCTCCCATCACCAATCTCTTTTTAAGATCGAACAAACCAAGTTCTCTTGGTTTTTTCTTGTCTCTCATGTGCTCCAGCCCTCTGCACATCTTGGACCTCCACTGGTCTCTCTCCAGTATTTCCATGGTCTTCTTGCACTGGGGAGCCCCAAACTAGACACAGCACTCCAGATGTGGTCTCACAAGTGATGAATAGAGGAGGATGATCGCTTCTCTCAACCTGCTGGCTACACTCTTGCAAATACAACCAGGTGTGTGGTTGGTGCATGGCTCAACACATTCTCCACCAGGTCCCCCAGTTCCTGCCTCTCAAAGCTGCCTTCCAGCTCTTCAGCACTTGGTCTGTATGGCAGCACAGCTTTGCATTTGCTGTTGTTGAACGTCGTGAGGTTGGGGTCAGCCCATTTATCCTCTTCAGGTCCCTTGTCCCCCATTGAGCAATCCTGCCCCAGCACTTACTGCTCATTCACCCCTCTCTGCAAATTTTCGGTTGGTGCATTTCATTCCATCATTCTGGTCTTTAATAAAGACATTAAACAATACATACATGGTCTGAACTTAGGTTTTACTGAATCCACTCCCGCATGGGGTCTTCCCAAGCAGATGGCTGAACAAATGAAGATCTGAAAAGGCAGCCAAAAATCATAAACAAGAGTAATAATTTTAAGTATTGACAAAAAGTATTATATGTGGGATATATGAAAGATCTATATATGCACAACTGAGGAAGCAGAAGAAGAAAGTATCTAATCAGGGATCTCACAGTTATGATTTTTAACATGTTATATTGCACGTAATGTTCCTCAGTGTATGTCAGAGTCTTTTTAACGGGACTTCTAGGGCAGAATCCTTTCTCAGTTGCATACCTTTGCAAACATCTCCTTTTTCCAGGTAAGGAAAGAATGCTGTATAATAACAGAATGCATAAAATCTAAAACAACTGTTCTTGCTGGAAAGTCAATTTTCAATGACAATGTAAAAAATAGTGGGTTTGAATTTGATGTTTTCCTTATGGAGTAATAAATTCATTGACAGTGAAGAGCTGCATAGTCATTAGCAGCATAATAATCAGCCAAATATTATGATATATGGTAAAGCATATTTTTGTCTGTGCATAAAAAGCAGTGCCTCTCTTTGAGGCAGTGAGCCAATGTTGCAAAAGGTACATGTGTTTCTGTGAGATCTTCCTAACACCAGTGAAGGTCCAGGAATCTCAGCTGCAGGCTAGGGCACAAAATCTATCATATTTTTCACTTTTATTGACCTAGGAACAAAGGAATTGCTGTAACATGCTACAGAAAAGTCCCAAGGGACTAGCGACAGGACAAGAGGAAATGGCCTCAAGTTGCACCAGGGGAGGTTCAGGCTGGATATTAGGAAAAATTTCTTCACCAAAAGGGATGTCAGACATTGGAACAGGAGGTGGTGGAGCCACCATCCCTGGAGCTATTTAAAAGACGTGTGGATGAGGCGCTTAGGGACATGGTTTAGTGGTGGACTTAGCAGGCTTAGGTTTACGGTTGGACTTGGCGATCTTAAAGGTCTTTTCCAACCTAAATGTTTCTAGGATTCTAGGATTCTAGGAAAGGTTTGCCTAGCCTAGGGTTTCTTAACTGTCAGCGAATAAGGTAAGGAGAAATCTACAGCGACACCAAACATGAGAATATTTTGAGGAAGACAATTTTTTTTCTCCCAGACAGTTAAATGTGGTCTTTATATTTCCAGATATAATACCTGGTTTCTTAATTTTTAAGCCATATGTACTTGTAAACTGTATTCTTTTTATTGCTTTAAATTCTGTATCTTCTCAAGGATTTTTCTTTTTTAACATAGTAAATGAAGTTACCGATTAATTGCAAATAACTTATTTTAATTATTTGAAATTTATTGCTCTATAATGCTTTTGTTAATGAATTGTTTTAGTCTCTTTAATTCACCTTTTCTTCTCCTCCTCAGGTTATATCGCGGCAAAACCCAGTGCTATAACTCTCCATATTAAGGCAGCGCATTTTTTCTCTGAAGAAGCCCATTGATGATAACAGGATTCCTCTTATTAAACCGCTTGTTAGAGTTGCTGTGGAAGTAATTACAGCTGGAGCATCTTCAGTTCCTCTTATAAGCCTTTCCAAGGCTGTAATTATTCTCTCTCTTTGGACTTTCTCTATAACATCCTGCTTTAATTGCGGTAGCTAAACTAAATGCACCGTTCAAGAAAATGTGTATTCTGGTTTCAGTTCATCTAAGCTCTGGATCTGTATTTTTTTGCCCCCAACTGAGTAGATATTGCTCAGGGCAAGTAGCTTTTCCTACTAATCAGGTATGTAAGTGAAAAGGGAAGGAGAAAAGGAAAAAGCAATACTAAGGAAAACTGGGTGACCAAAGCAAGGTATATTATATGTCAATGTAGGTCAGTGCAGTTCTTGGTGGAATGACATAAACATCACAGAGTTACCACTATATTCTCTATATTTTTCCTAAACTTTTGAGCTCACTGGAGAAACCAGCAAAAAAAATCTCGTTGTAGAAAATTACTTCTTCAGGCCTTAAGTCTAAGAAGCACTGAGACAGTAACTAAAGAATGAAAGTTGCATGTTTGTAGTATGATGTTGCTTCCAAATCCTTCAGTTCTGGACTGCCCTCACAATCCAAAGGATTACAGTCTAAGGAGTAATGGACTCAGACTTTATACACACTGGCAGATTTTCATTTGAACATCAAGCTTTCCTATTTCTGTTTCATATTGTAGAGCAAATACGTGCCATGAATACAAAGATCAAACATTTATTCCTTGTAATGATTTTAGATATTTTTTTTTACTTCAGGAAGATTAATAAGATGCTTTTCTGACTTTTTTTCTGACTGAGTTTTAGTGGAATGACTTACATATCTCAGTCAGAGATACATGGATTTAGAAACTGCCTTGAACATTTAGCCATCACTATTCTTGTTGCTGAAGGTTTTTTTTCCTTTGTTTTACAGACAAAGTTGGCCTGATGATTACTTGATTTTGTTTGTAAAAGCAATTACTGTTTATAAAGAAAAAATAGATAATTTTCTTTTCCATATGAAGGCCCTGCTTCATTTTACCGTGTCCTCAGTGTTACAAAAACAAGCTGCATTGCATTGCTGAATCAAGACCCAAATGAGCTGTATATAGTGAAAGAAACATACACACATAATTTTAAAGGTCTGCTTGTGGGATTTTACTCGCCAAGTAACTAGAGTAATGTTAATTCACTTTATACTTATTAGGTAATAAATATAATGACTGCAATTGTTTCTTGTGAGGTGATACGAACAGGAGTTTTCTTTCTAAAATAAAACAATCTGAAGTGATGTTGATCTTTTGAGTCAAAGCTGAGGCAATCTATCACATAGGTTAGTTTACACCTCTGGAGGGCAAAGTGCATTTATTTCTTAAACATGAAGGCATAATGATAGTGATTTGTTACAGCTAGACAGCAGTGCTGCATTATTACCTTCTATGTATCTTAACTTCTCTATGGAAAGCTCAATGTTAATAGTTAATTTGTAATTCATAAGAAATTAATATAAGTCACTGGCTGAACGTCCCACTAACCAATAAGGCAAAAAGGACAGTCTCACAAGTTGTCACTTTTTTCCCCAGTAGAAGAGCCACAGGTTATTACCATTTGTTATTGAAACAATTTGATATTTATTTTTAAAGGTCAAATAGCAATGCTGGGTTGTGGAATAGAAATTGCAATAATGGTGAAAAGGGATATTATTTCTATTTTAAGTGATTTACATTAAACTCTAAAAATATGTGTCTACATACATTCCAGCTTAACACTGGAATAAGCTGCCCAGGGAAGTGGTGGAGTCACCCTCACTGGAGGTGTTCAAGGAACATATGGATGTGGCATTGCGGGACATGGTTTAGTGGGCATGGTGGTGTTGGGTTGATGGTTGGACTTGATGATCTTACAGGTCTTTTCCAACTGTAGTGATTCTGTGATTCTGTGATTCTCTGGATACTTAGATTAGATTGCAAACAGGAGGAGCTGGAAGCCATCGTGCAGCAGGACAGCTATGACGTGGTCGCCATCACAGAAACATGGTGGGACGACTCGCATGGCTGGAGTGCTGCGATGGAGGGCTATAAGCTCTTCAGGAGGGATAGGCAAGGAAGGAGAGGCGGTGGGGTGGCTCTGTACGTCAAGGAGTGCTTTGATTGTATAGAGCTCGATGATTGTCATGAAGGGGTTGAATGCTTATGGGTAAGGATGAGGGGGAAGGCCAACAAGGCAGATATCCTGCTGGGGGTCTGTTATAGACCACCCGACCAGGGCGTAGAAGCTGATGAAGCGTTCTACAAGCGACTGGCAGAAGTCTCACAGCCGCAAGCCCTTGTTCTTGTGGGGGACTTCAACTTACCGGATGTCTGCTGGAAGTATAACACAGCCAGGAAAAAACAGTCCCGGAGGTTCCTCGAGTTTGTGGAAGATAACTTCCTGATGCAGCTGGTAAGCAAGCCTACCAGGGAAGGTGCCCTGCTTGACCTGCTGTTTACGAACAGAGAGGGTCTGGTGGGAGAAGTGAAGGTCGGAGGCCGTCTTGGGCTTAGCGACCATGAAATGATAGAGTTTTCAATTTTTAGCCAAGTAAGGAGGGAGGTCAGCAAAACTGCTACCATGGACTTCCGGAGGGCAGACTTTGCCCTGTTCAGGACACTGGTTGAGAGGGTCCCTTGGGAGACGGTCCTGAAGGGCAAAGGGGCCCAGGAAGGCTGGACCTTCTTCAAGAAGGAAATCTTGAAGGCGCAGGAGCAGGCAGTGCCCATGTGCCGTAAGAAGAGCCGGCGGGGAAGACGGCCGGCCTGGCTGAACAAGGAGCTTATGCTGAGGCTCGGGGAAAAAAAGAGAACTTCCCACCTCTGGAAAAAGGGGCAGGCAAGTGAAGAAGAATACAAGGACCTCATTAGGTCATGCAGAGAGGGAATTAGGAAGGCAAAAGCCCAGCTAGAGCTCAACCTGGCCACGGTCATGAGGGACAACAAAAAAAGCTTCTGTAAATACATTAACAACAAAAAGAGAGCCAAGGAGAATCTCCATCCTTTACTGGATGCGGCAGGGAACATTGTCACGAAGGATGAGGAAAAGGCTGAGGTACTTAATGCCTTCTTTGCCTCAGTCTTTCATAGTCAGACCAGGTATCCTCAGGGTATCCATCTCCCTGAGCTGGAAGACAGGGATGGAGAGCAAAATAGGCTCCCCATGATCCAGGAAGAAGCAGTTAATGACCTGCTATGCCACCTGGACACTCATAAGTCTATGGGGCCTGATGGCATCCACCCAAGGGTGCTGAGGGAGCTGGCGGAGGAGCTTGCCAAGCCGCTCTCCATCATTTATCAACAGTCCTGGTTAACGGGGGAGGTCCCGGACGACTGCAAGATTGCCAATGTGACGCCCATCTACAAGAAGGGTCGGAAGGAGGATGCGGGGAACTACAGGCCTGTCAGCCTGACCTCGGTGCCGGGGAAGATTATGGAGAGGCTCATCTTGAGGGTGCTCAGGGGACACGTGCAGGATAACCAAGGGATCAGGCCCAGCCAGCACAGGTTCATGAAAGGCAGGTCCTGCTTGACCAACCTGATCTCCTTCTATGACCAGGTGACCCGCCTAGTGGATGAGGGGAAGGCTGTTGATGTTGTCTACCTGGACTTCAGCAAAGCCTTTGACACTGTTCCCCACAGTATTCTCCTGGAGAAACTGGCAACTCGTGGTTTAGACAGGTACACTCTTCGCTGGGTAAAAAACTGGCTGGATGGCCGAGCCCAGAGAGTTGTAGTGAATGGGGTGAAATCCAGCTGGCGGCCGGTCACAAGCGGAGTCCCCCAGGGCTCAGTTTTGGGACCGGTCTTGTTTAATGTCTTTATTGATGATCTGGATGAGGGGATAGAGTGCACCCTCAGCAAGTTTGCAGATGACACCAAGTTGGGAGGGAGTGTTGAATTGCTTGAGGGTAGGAAGGCTCTGCAGAGGGATCTGGACAGGCTGGATCGATGGGCTGAGGCCAACCGGATGAAGTTCAATAAGGCCAAGTGCCGGGTTCTACACTTTGGCCACAACAACCCCAGGCAACGCTACAGGCTTGGGGACGAGTGGCTGGAAAGCTCCCCCGCAGAAAAGGACCTGGGGGTGTTGATCGAGAGCCGGCTGAAGATGAGCCAGCAGTGTGCCCAGGTGGCCAAGAAGGCCAACGGCATCCTGGCTTGTATCAGAAATGGTGTGGCCAGCAGGAGTAGGGAGGTGATCGTGCCCCTGTACTCGGCTCTGGTGAGGCCGCACCTCGAATACTGTGTTCAGTTTTGGGCCCCTCACTACAAGAAAGACATTGAGGTGCTGGAGCTTGTCCAGAGAAGGGCGACGAAGCTGGTGAGGGGTCTGGAACACAAGTCTTATGAGGAGCGGCTGAGGGAGCTGGGGTTGTTTAGCCTGGAGAAGAGGAGGCTGAGGGGAGACCTTATCGCTCTCTACAACTACCTGAAAGGAGGTTGCAGAGAGGTGGGTGCTGGTCTCTTCTCCCAAGTGACTAGTGACAGGACTAGAGGAAATGGCCTCAAGTTGCGCCAGGGGAGGTTCAGGCTAGATATTAGGAAAAAGTTCTTTACTGAGAGAGTAGTGAAACATTGGAATAGGCTGCCCAGGGAGGTGGTAGAGTCACCCTCCCTGGAGATATTCAAGGAGCGTGTGGATGTGGCATTGTGGAATGTAGCTTGATGGACATGGTGCTGTGTGGTGTTGGGTGGGTTGCGGCTTGTTGTTGTTGTTGTGTGGTGGGTGTGTTGTTTTGGGTTTTTTTGTTGGGTTTGGTTTTTTTTTTTTTTTTTCCAGGTTGGACTTGATGATCTTACAGGTCTTTTCCAACCGTAGTGATTCTGTGATTCTGTGATTCTGTGATTCAGAGAAGGGCGACGAAGCTGGAGAGGGGTCTGGAGCATAAGTCTGATGAGGAGCGGCTGAGGGAGCTGGGGTTGTTCAGTCTGGAGAAGAGGAGGCTGAGGGGACACCTTATCGCTCTCTACAACTACCTGAAAGGGGGTTGCAGAGAGGTGGGTGTTGGTCTCTTCTCCCAAGTGACCAGTGACAGGACAAGAGGAAATGGCCTCAAGTTGCGCCAGGGGAGGTTCAGGCTAGATATTAGGAAAAAGTTCTTTACTGAGAGAGTAGTGAAACATTGGAACAGGCTGCCCAGGGAGGTGGCGGAGTCACCCTCCCTGGAGGTATTCAAGGAGCGTGTGGATGTGGCATTTTGGGATGTGGCTTGATGGGCATGGTGCTGTGTGGTGTGGGTGGGTTGTTTTTGGTGTGGGTTGTGGTGTGTTTTGTGTTTTGTGGGTGGTTTTGGTTTTTTGTGGGTGTGTGGTTTTTTGGGTTTTTTTTGTTTTGTTTTTTTTTTTTATGGTTGGACTTGATGATCTTACAGGTCTTTTCCAGCCATAGTGATTCTGTGATTATGTTGCAAGGAAAACCAACCACATTGAAAGCCAATATCCATTAGATAAATAAGAAGTATCAATAATTTTTTTCTTTGTATTATTGAGCATGCTGCATTGACCTGACGGAGTGAAAAACCACTCAGTGCAACTTACCTCTCCGTAAATCTGTTTACTTTTTACTTCAGCTTTAAGGAAATTCTGCTTACTTGTTTTTTTCTATAAACAGAACAGAACAGAAAATTATTTTAAGCACCTTATTTGTGTGTGCTCAGAATGCATTGTTTCAAAGGAGCCTGTTGTTAACAGTCTGAGTCCTGAATTTTCTTGAAATCAAAACCTTTAGTGTCTCAGTTTGGGCAGCTAAAATTAAGTATCCTCAACCATTTCAAATGGATTGCCTTAGGTTTTGTCTGCTTGCTGCTGCTTCTTTCTTTGCTTTTACTGTTAGTGTAATATTCATCACTTTCTGTAATCAGCTTTTTCTTCGGTGTCAGCTAAAATAGAGAAATATTTTGAAAAAAGTTCATTTCATAGATGTCTGGCACACTAAGGTAGTGGTAAAACAGCCATAAGCTCCTGGCATATATCTTCCAGTCTGAAGAAAGATGTCAGAGGTTATTTGCTCCAGGGGCTGCTGCTGCAGTAGAATAAAATTAGTTTCTTTGCAGTAAATTTAAAACATCAGCTGGAGGTATTCAAGGAGCGTGTGGATGTGGCATTGTGGGATGTGGCTTGATGGTCATGGTGCTGTGTGGTGTTGGGTGGGTTGTTTTTTTTTTTGTTTTTTTTTGGTTTTTTTTTTTTTTTAGGTTGGACTTGATGATCTTACAGGTCTTTTCCAACCTTAGTGATTCTGTGAAAAATGTTACAGTAATCTAGTCCATTTCCATGAATGAATGCTCATTTAGGATGGTGTAATTAGTTCAGGTGTCAGTTTGATAACCTTTCTATTTTTACTCTGACTAACAACCTAACAACCTCCTACTGCTGATTTTTTTTCTAAGTCAATAAATACTCATATCAAATGTTTCCTACCGAGATAGATAACTTTAAGTGTCTATTGACCAAAAAACCCATAAAAACCCTCAGAATTTCCCACTGCTTTAGTTATTCTGTGATTTTTCTGAGCTTTTTATTTTTCATTATAATTTGTATCCTTGCCAACAAAATGGGAAATAAAGACAGCAAAACTTAAATCCATGCTCCTCAGATTACCAAAACCCCTTCAGATCTTCCAGATTCATATGTGCAACCCAGGTAGGTACTGAACTTAGAAAAGTTGACCTAGGTATTCATCAAATACTAACAATACAAGAGTAAACTTCCCAAGACATCTGAATGCACACAACAACCATGACATCTAATATTTTGCTTCATTCTAGCTAAGAATAAAGTATTAGACTTCTAGGAGACCAAGTAGCACTGGCTGACCATTTCCTCTCGAGTTATGATAGTTCTGAGACACAGACTTCCAAAATTTTATGGTGTTGAGGTTACTGAATTGGGGTTTTTTTTAATTTTTTTTTTTACCATTCTTTTAATACATGCTGTTGCTTGGTGGTTACTATGTAGGTGACTAACTATTCTGAGACAGTATCTGTTCCCATTTGCACTATGCTATATTTAAGCAAAACTTGCTTCCCTGCATATTTTGATAACTCTAAATAAAGATGTCCATTTTTATTTGATTGCTTTAACAACTCTTTCTTTGAATAAGTTTTGGCATATTATTGATATTTGTCTACTTTATTTATATATTGCAAACTAGATAAGACATGACTTAAAAAAATCACCATGTAATGTTCCTCCTTAAATTAAAAACTCAGTAAGTACAATTGTGGTTACTGTCTTCCATCATTCTTCTGTAGTCTGCAAATAGCATAAAATTTAGATAATCGTCCCTCTCACTCACCCAAAAAATTCTGTCCCACAAAAGAAAATCTGTAGACACTATGCTGTCCTGAACCTGTGCTGCAGATTCAAATGTTTCCAAACCTATTGTTGACCCATGAGAGACTTTTATGCCCTACATTATTTCCTCTTAGTTATTTTTTTTCCCAATTCACTAAAGAAAAAGGGGGACAAAATTACATATGCCCGATTTGCACTGAATGAAATGACAGATTGTATCAATCGGTATTCTGGGAGGAAAACCTTGCAAAATCTATTGATGGAGTGGTGCAACTTCCGTTTATAGATCTCTTAGTACATGCTATTTCAGAAAAAAAAAAAAAACCACTAAAAGCCTGATGAAACTATCTAGAAATAAATGAAAGAACCCATTATTTTCTAAAAGAAAGATGTAGATGTCTACATGACTTTTAAGGATGATGCAACCCTCAAAACTTGTCCTTAAAACAGTTGAAGCTGTCCATACAGGCTTGCTTTTTGGTGGGGTTCTTTGTTGTTCCCCCGCCCCCCCCCCCCGAAGATCGCATTTCCTAACTCTAGTCATATCCCCGTTAAACCAGTAAAATTGCAAACTCACTCAGCTCTAAAGTACAGGCCTGCATGTTTACCTTGAACACAGTATGCATAGGTCAGTCTCTCCCACTGTATGATATGCCCTTTGAGCAGGCTTAGTTCCACTTGAGCAGCCCTGTTCAATTACATTGCTCTAAACAGACTCAATTTGTCATGCAAGATTTCACTTTTCTTGAAAGTACAGAGGACTTTCTCTCAATTTTGATAAATTTCTTTGCCCTTTTGTGAGTAACCCCTGAGGTTTCTATGTGCACAGCTTCTTTTTGACTGCTGTTATCTCATGGGGTAGAGAAGCGTGTCCAGGCATTAGGGACAGCGCTTTAACATTTTCACGCAAGTCAAGCTGACTTCCAAGTGAATTGTGCTCTACTGATTTTGCAAATGGTCAACTAGAAGTCATAGGCATTACATTAGTCTTCCATTCTTGAAGGAGAACAGTGAAAATCTCTAATGGGGTGGACTGGGGTTTTTTTGATAAGTCTAGCGATACGCACACGCAAAATGCTATTGGATGAACAAGACATGCTCTGCCCCTTTTTTCTTCCTGATAGTCACTTTGCATAACAAGTATATTAAATCATGTAGGTTTTTTACTTAACCATATTGACAAAATTTTTTTAACTAAAACCTCTTAACTTTATATGGGAACTCATGAAAGATACTTGAAACCTTTATTTTCAATAATAAAAAGTATCTCATATTTATATAGTCTTGGAAGTGCCTAAAAGCACTTTATGAGCCTAAATAGATGCACAGGTATTAAATGAAAGCCTTTTAACTGTCACTGAACTGTCATCTGAGGTCAAATGGACAGCTTGCTGCTTAGCCTGCCAGAGTCATTGCAAAGGCTCTCAGTGGTATTGAGTCCAAAAGAGGAAAAACCAAATAGGTTATTATCAACAAGGGGGAAGTTCAGTGAAAATGTAGAACACAATGTAAAATTCACCACGTCGAATGTGCCTTAATGTCTCTCTCAGGTAAGTATGTGGTTCACACACTTGCTCCTTTAGTGCAGATATTCCCTTTCACTCATTCAGGTTACCCCTCCAGCATGGCCTCTTCTTCAGCAGATAATTTCTGGGAATTTCTGACTGGTTCAGTGGTACTTTTACACTGGTTTCTTGTATTCTGTTTTGTAAATCAGAGCTTCAACTTCTTTTGAAGGATCATCTGCTTTATGGCAGGGCAGCATGATTGCCTTCACTCCGAAACCATTCTAGGTGGAATTTCATGTCCATGTCCTAAATTTTGATTTTGCAAAATGTAATCAAAATCTTTAAGTTCTGACAATTCAGGTGTTATAGAGGCTTGAAAGTGTTATAGAAATATAGAAAGGTACAAAGCTGGATGTGCTTATGTCAGATGCAAACGTTTCTTACATCATTTTTTTTCTGTTCTGATTTCCCAGTAAGTATGTAGGATACAACACATTAAGTTAAGCAAAACATATATTCCTTTAATACATGAAATCAGTGCAAACTCCATGTATTTTGAAATCACTTATCTTAGATATTATTTTTATTGGAATTATCAAAATATACATTAAGAATGCATACACAGACCCTTGCTTTGGACTGAATCTCTCATCATAAAACTAGAAGCATTCTCTATGGATAGATTATATCTTTTCTTTATAAAAACTCTACTAATAATTTCTTTTCTGGTCAGTACTGAAGCTCTCTCCACCAGGATTCAAGATTTCTGTGAACCCCAGAAAGAGATCTAAAACAGGATTGTCATCACCACCTACATTTGCTTTCTGCCCTGATATCTGGACTGGCATCAACTCTGCACAGCAACCCCCTTTCCATGCTGCATGCCTCTCATTCAAAGGTCTTCTCCTTATCACTTGGCATGGCTGACCATAAAAACAAAGCCTGCTAACTTTCTTTCTTGACAATTTGTCAAAAGGCACATTAAAAAATAATTGGAGAGAAAGCACACAGGTTTTTAAAATGTATTGAGCCATTTTTCTTCAATGCTTGACTGGGCAAGTTATGAGACACCTTTGTCTCTGTTCTCAACAAGACAGAACTGCTGCTTTAACAAAAGAAATATTACTGTCTCCCACATACTAAACTCTTGGAATTTACTGTTGTTGGCCTTTGGTTTAACAGCAAAGTCAACAGGTAAAATAGCTAGCATTTTCAGGTTGGTCTTTGTGCTTTGTTTGCCTTTTTTAAAAATAAGACTTTTCACACAGTTGTTTGGCTATGCCAAAGGTGCTCAAATAATATAGAAAAAAAGCCTTTAAAATTGGTTGTTATTTGAAAGTATTAGTAAAATGTGATATTATAAAATGATTTGGTTTCGGCGCAAAATATGCATTCAAATACACAAGTCAAGTGTCCTGTTGGGGGAAGATGTACTGTAGGAGGAAAGAGACCTTAATTCATTGTCTAGAACATTTTTTAACCAAAAATATTTGGACAAAGCAAAACCAACCAGCCAACCAGGCAAAACTACTTTATAGTAAAAGAACTACAATGATTTATACCCACTAAGAATTTGGCCTAATGTTGCTATTAGAAATGTGGGGATATATTAGCTCTGATAATCATGGCAACAACATAAACATTTAGCCTGGGCCTTCTCTCACAAGGATTTATGAACACTCTTATCTGATTTCTTTATTTCTCATTATCATTAATAATCAGAATGGACCTCAACATTTTGTCATCAGGACACAGTAATCAGGTAGAAGAGTTTTCCAGCATGCATTTAAATACTTGGCAAAGTAAATGAGGGTGGCACAAAGCATAACAAATCTGTAGATTCAAATCATCCTTGTCTTTGACACAAAAGATATTAGTTTTTTTCTGGCTCCTCTGCAAAACAAATTTTAGGGTGGACATGTGAAAGATTTCTGTCCTAGTTAATGGGCTACAAATCAGGATATTATATAAAATGCCATTTTGTTTCTTCCTCTTGAGATTAAACTTTGCATTAGTGTTGTTGCATTCAATTAACTTAAAATGTATCCTCAGGTAAACTCATATGTTTTGTTTGAAGAACTACTACACGTCATGAGAAGGAAGAAACCCAAACTTCAGTTTCTAATCACAGAATATATTGCAAGTTCAAAGAAAATATAAGGTACATGATATCATCATAGCATAATTCTACAGAAACTCATGAATTTTCTTCCTTTACTTTTGAATTCTGCATTACAGTAAAATAATCATCTTTTGATAGCTGAGGTATCTATTTTACATTAACGTACCAAAAGCAATAGCAACAACACTGCTGTGCCTGGAATCTTTTGGGGAAAAAATAACTTTAGTGTGCATATAACTTAAATCAAGAGATCAAATCCAAAACACCTGTGTAATCCATTTTGTGAACTGATGACTCTGTATCCAAGTTGCTACCTCAAATACTGTAGGCTCATGCTGTCCACTGAAATGAATGAACTACAAGAAGGACATTGAGGTGCTGGAACATGTCCAGAGAAGGGCGATGAAGCTGGTGAGGGGTCTGGAGCACAAGTCTGATGAGGAGCAGCTGAGGGAGCTGGGGTTGTTCAGTCTGGAGAAGAGGAGGCTGAGGGGAGACCTCATCACTCTCTACAATTACCTGAAAGGAGGTTGCAGAGAGGTGGGTGTTGGCCTCTTCTCCCAGGTGACAAGTGATAGAACGAGAGGAAATGGCCTCAAGTTGCACCAGAGCAGGTTCAGGCTGGATATTAGAAAAACTTCTTTACTGAGAGAGTGGTAAAGCATTGGAACAGGCTGTCCAAGGAGGTGGTGGAGCCACCATCACTGGAGGCATTCAAGGAACGTGTGGACATGGCATTGTGGGACATGGTTTAGTGGGCATGGTGGTGTTAGTTGATGGTTGGACTTGATGATCTTACAGGTCTTTTCCAACCTTAGTGATTCTGTGATTCTGTGAAGGGAGCAAGATTACCTGTAACACACAGGGTCCAATAGTTTTCAGACAGTTATTAGTACACCAAGATAAACACACAAACTAAACTTTGGGAACCACCTCTCTGCTTACCAGAAAGGTGAAAATTGCTTCCAGGTTCAATTCATTAGCTGTACCAGAGTAACGTAGCATGTCATATGAGATGGTCTTGTTTCAAATTTACTCAGTCTTCTCCATATGATTACTTGATTACTCTCTGTTGATTTTGAATCAAATTGATATTCCAGGGTACAAGACAACATGCAGGTCCTGAAGACTAAGGAATAAAAATCTGTCTTTGATTTCTTCTTGTGTGCTTAGAATTTTGACATATTCAGTAATCAAGGACTTTCTGTAGTACAGAGGAGCCTCTCCTGCTGAATGTAGGAAACCTTTCTGCCTGCATGATAAAGGAAGAGAAGGAAGATACAGTAGGAAAATTGGCAGTGTAGACTAGATACTTACTGCTTCCAATCAAAACCAAATTCCATCTGCATAAACAGCTTGTGGTTTTTATGGTGATCCCCTGGTAAGCCTTGCAGAGAAAGATAAATGTAATTAGAAGACCCACATTAGCCAAAGCCTTGATTTGTGTTGCTGGGTTTGGCACATTTACAGCCTCAGTAATAGCCAAGACTCATTCTGAATAGCTGTATTTGTTCACTTCAGAACAGGGTGGAAGAATATACTCTTTCCCTACACAAATTCAGAAAACTATCATAATTCAAAAAACTATCATAATTCAAAAAAGTTGGCGGTATAGTTCTTTTTACTTATTCATTATCTTGGCTTTTGGTATGGATCACCCAGTGTCTTAAACTTTGAAAGATATTGTGTTTGTTTGTTTGTTTGTTTGTTTATAATAGCGCTTAAATGATTAATCTGGCCTGTATCGATATACTAGTGAACAAGGAATTAAGTATTCAACAGACTCAATCAAGTTTTTTTCAGAAATAAGTATGCCAGGAGGGTAGAGAGAAGATGAAGCCAGACCCTTCTCAGTGATTCACAGTGATAGGATGAGAGGCAGAAGAGACTAGTAGGAACATAATTAAATGTAACTTAATTATTAAAATGTATAATTGAATAATTAATTAAATATAAGGATTTCCTCATTGTTTTTTTTTTTAAATGTGAAGATGGTCAAATATCAGAACAGATTGTCCAGAAATGTTGTGGAATCTCTGTCCCCACAGATTGTCAAAACTTGACTGGTCAGGTCTTAGAGCAACCTGATCTAGTTTGACCTGCTTTGAAAAGGAGGCTGAGCTATATGACCTTCAGAGCTTTTTTCCAATCTAAATTATCCAATGATTTAATGACAAACCTATGACTCATGACAAGTTATGTTTTATAATGCATTTTAAAATATTATAAAGGTATTTTCCTACTGGTTGTTTTAAAGGCAAATACACATCATGGTTGACATTATAATAATCAAACATGTTACTAGATGGGAGATGAGGATAAATGTTTTCTGACAGATTAAGTTCTGCCTTTTCTAATATGTATGCACACAATAACTTTTTCAAGGTCTTGAACAATTGAAAGAATTGATACAAGTCTGAAGAGCTCGCTGGGATGGCTTCAGCTACTTGTTGGGTACATCTGTAAACTCTGCCTAACGTAGCTAACTTCTTTATTTCTTTTTTCTATCTTAGATCTTACAATGAGACTAAATTGATATCCAAAATTGTGAAACTTACTTAAAAAAAGAAAGCAAATATCTTGAAATTAAGCTATTTTTACTGCATAATAGAATTAGAAAAGTTTTGCTGCCCCTTCTGTTTAAAAGTATTTACCTTTTTTAAAATAATGACATCAGAACTTATGTTAGTACTTTATGAAGGATCAACTAATACAATAAAAATCTTTCAGATGAACTACATGAGGAAATAGAGTGGACAGATTAACCGAATCTAAAATTTTCAGTTGTATATCTGTTCATTTGTATTCAGAGATTTGAAATTAATTACCATCTGGGACTGAAGAGAGTTCCAGAATTTGAAAAACTCTACCTGCAGATAGATTTATATTGTGAAAGCTGGAAAGGGTACTTAAAAGACTGGAAACTGGAACAACACCGCATAGTGCTGTGATTTGGCTTTGGGGAATTAAAAGCCCAACTTTTCCTAAAGTGCTTAGACAGGAACTATGGAGTCTTTACGGGTGTCAGGGGAAGGCCTTCTACTACCTCCTCTAAACTGGAGTGTTTATTTTGCCTACACAAGACTAATAAATTCCAAAGGGAATAATTACAAATAACCTGCAATTTAGTAACTGCAGATGTTTACTTTCAACTCTTTTACAGCTATTATTGTCCAAGTTTAAAGCACACTCTCTGTGTGAACATTTTTAATTAACAGATTTCTGTATGTGCACACATGGCCAGAAGCTGCCTCCTAAATTTAACAAAACTATATTTTAAAGCAATAGTAAATACTGAACAAGATATTGGTTTGAATCTCCCGCAGGATTATTGTGGCCGAAAATCTTTCAATACTTCAGAGATGTTTGATAGCTTTTTTGGATTGAGCAGATGGCCTTAGTTTCCTGTGAACAGCTATTTTTCACCTATCCAGTCAGACATTTAAAACCCAAGTTAAACCTAAATGATCAATTTTTCATTTTGTTTTAGTCATGGAAACAGAACTTACTTCCTTTTTCCATCAGGTGTTAGTGCTGTCATGATTATGACTTTTTTTGTTACTGGCTCTAAGGAAAGAATAGGTCTTAGTTTTCCAAGCTGTTGTTTCAAAGAAATCCAATATTTTTTGCAAACAATAAATCCACCTGCAAGAAGATTTTAAGTTTCCTCCTGATGCATGTATGCTCCCTGATTCTGAAGGTGCAACAATGACAGAAAGGCTGAATTCACTGAAAAAGTCCCCCTTATTTATTGAAGAGAGGTATTTTTAGCCTCAGATACGTACAAAAATCATTTATTCCGGGAAATCAGTAGAAGTCCTTAGTATTGGCTTCTGTCCACTTCAAAGGGAAAAGCGTTAAGAGAACAATATGTACTTATGGGCAATAATTTGTCCAAGAAATATCAAAGCGGCTCCTGAATTGAGAAAACAATCTGAACCGCAGATGAATGGGCACTTTCTCAACTTCCAAAAGTCTAAAAACTAAATGCAGCTTAGTTTTTCTAAGCATGTGTTTTATTCAGTGATTCCATGTAAGATTTTCTTGAGCAGTAAAGGAAAGATGAAATCAGATTGAAAATGCCTAGATTTGTTTTTATAAATGGAAATAGAGCTGGAGATGTTCTCACCTTTTGGCTACTACATGGTTGACGTACACCATATCAACTGAAAGACTATTTTTCCTCATGGTTAGCAAGCCTGACTGGAATGTGAAATACAGAAGCAAAAGTCATTTTCTGCATCTGTCTTGATAGGGTAGGAGGTATGACAATGACAAAATCATATGAAATAGTTCATGGCAGCTTCAGAACTGCTCAAAAAAATCAAGGAGATATAACTACATTACCCTCAGATAATTAAAAACAGTCCCTGCAGAACTGTGTTGAGATATACTAGAGATGCTTCAGGATATTATAACTGCCCCACTGCTCAGTTAACAGTCTTTGGCAGTGCCATAACTGCATCATATTTGCATGCCTAGTTAATGTAAAGAGCAGGACTCTCCAAAGATTTCAAAGGATCTCATCTTCTTTTGCTTTCTCTCATATTCTTTCAGCCCTGTGATTTTCATTTATATGAAGTGAAAGCATTGATTTTAGGAGACAGATTTAAGCAATAAATATTACTGCCTGTTATAATTGGAGACTTTGGTACTAAAGTTCCACTTCACTTTCTAGACAGTTTGTGTTGTGGTGAGTAGAGATAGCACTGCCAGTTCCCTCCACCTCCAAACTTTTCTTTACCCCTCATTCTTCTTGTCCTGACTTCCTCATTCTAACTCAGACATTAATTGTTTTCATCTAAATTAATCTAGTTTCCACTCTCCCGATTTTTGTACAGTCTCTTTTGTCGTAGCTCTAAAGATCTTATATTCACAGCCTACCTACTTGGCTTTCTTAATTTGAGTTCCTTTTGAGGATCCTTCACAAATGTCATTGTGCAACATTTATTCCTCAGCTAATCCCAATTCTCTATCCCTTTAAATCACTGGTTTTCAGTCCCATTCCTTCCTAATCCACTTATCACTATCTTTCATATCCACAGGCTGTTACATGAGTTTTGAACATGATGTAGCCATAAATCCACAGGAAAGAAACTTTTAAAAGAACGGAAGAAATGGTCCAATAGTGGGTTGCATAACAAAATATGTATGTATATAAATGGAAAAACACCTTTACCTTGTTAAATTAAACATACATCTCTGTGTATATACATATTGCATATGTGTTTTAAATTGAATGTTATATACATATATATTTATATGTGCTTAACATTGCAAATCATTATATGGTTATCTAGTCTTCGCATTATTCCAAGAATTACCCATAGAAAGCAAAAGTATTTTGATAATATTACATTTCATAATTTCACGTTTCATAAGAAGACCCAAAGATCCGTAGATAACTGTAGAACTTGTAGATAATTGAGAGCATTCTCACTGTTCCCATTTAAGACTATGGGTGATGTGTTTTTCTGTTAATATTAAGACTCCCAAATTAAAAACAAATGTTTGGAAGAAAGAATAAGTTAGGATAAAAAATGCAGCAAATATTGAATAGTGCAGTTTGCCCTTTCAGGTGTAAAAATCATTGCAAGATTAAAGTAATTTTGACAAGTCAAGGCTCCATTTTTAATGTACTTTATGAAAATGATAAAATCAAAATAAATGGCTGTGAACAGTATGCTTCCATGTAATAACTCTGAGATCAGCTACATTTACTATCTTTCATGTTATTTTTTTTTTTAAAAATGAGTTAACAGGGACAGAAGGTTGAAAAACTGCTGAAGACCTCAGAATTGCCAAATGGTATAAGCAATGTTTTCAGTATAGATGGGTGTTGTTTTTCCCCCAAATTGCTCTTTTGATGATTTGCATTTTAAAATTTAATTAGTCTGAATTTTTGCAACATTCAGTACGTTCATTAGACATTCAGTGTGAATTACAAAAAAGTAATAATAAGACCACTTAAAGTGTAGTAAAAACAAGGACAGGACTAACCATTTTGTTTAGGTCACAACTGCAATACACGTTCTTAAAAATACACAAATATAAAATTAAAAAAATTTCCACAGATGGTGGGATTTTAGTACAAATGTACAGAATGTTTTATAATAATCTGAAAATTCTAAATCACTTTGAATAAGGTTTTTATTAGCTTTATATTAAGAAACAGAAGATAGAGAAAAAGTTAGCAAGGAAAATCACAGTTATGAATGTCTTCTATACGAGGATTAACTGACTAAACTCATGCTTCTAAGACGACCAGGATAAGAAGGGCTAAAAATCATGAATAGGGAAGAGCTGTTCACGGCAATTTTTGACACAAAAAATGTTAATTGAAATTAGTATACAAAAATTTGAAAAAAAATAAAAGGAAAGGGTTTGTCATTAACAACGTAAAGAAGTCGTGGAACTCCCTGCTGCAGGATGCTGATAAAACCTTGCATTAATTTAGAAGCAATTTAGAAGAGAAGTCTGAGAGCTGTTAAATATTTAAAGACAGTGCAGATTTAGGAAGCTCCCGACAAGAAATTACAGAATCACAGATTCACTAAGGTTGGAAAAGACCTGTAAGATCATCAAGTCCAACCATCAACCCAACCCCACCATGCCCACTAAAACACGTCCCACAATGCCACGTCCACATGTTTCTTGAACACCTCCAGCAATGGTGACTCCACCACCTCCCTGGGCAGCCTGTTCCAGTGCTTCACCACTCTCTCAGTAAAGAAATTTTTCCTAATATCCAGCCTAAACGTCCCCTAGTGCAACTTGAGGCCATTTCCTCTCGTTCTATCACTAGTTACCGGGAGGCTATTTTGGGTGGGTAACACTACATGCCTGCAATCAGTTTTCTTATAGACAGCAACCTGCTGTAACTGAACAGGAAAGCCTGTTTTCATGTTTTAGATACAGACAGTTTGTTATTTTTTTAGTGAAATAGGAATATTCTAGTGTATCTGTAAAAAATTAAAATTGTTTAAATTCAGATAGTCTCATGGCCTTCTGTTTCAATGCAGACGTGAAATAGAATATTTGATACTGTCTTGATTTCCTATTAAAGGCTATGCAAAAGTATAAACTTCACGTTTCAATATAAAAATGGAAGACTGTGATGACACTTTATAAAATCTTGTTCTTTCAGGTTACTTTCACCTAGTTAGTTTTCACATGCGCTTAAATGAAACACAATGTGGTATTGAGAAAATTCAGTGGATGCAGTTCCTCGAGGCTTCGTAAGAAAGCAAATATTAAGCATCTATTTAGAATTAAATCCTGGCCCATTTGAATTAGTGTGGATCTTGCATTTATTTCAGCATTTATTCATGAGATCATCTGCAGTTGTCTGAGCCATCTGCAGGACGTAGCATTATATAAGCCAATGCAATTCATAACCGTATCTATTCTGATTCACAGAATATGTAGATTATATTGTACTGCACTGCAGTATGCGTTGTAGATGCAGAAAAATTACTACCTATTAATTTATGGGCAGTGTACATTCCTCCACCAGTCTCATTTTTCATATGCACTTGGGTTACATGTAGAAATGGTTTATAGCTGGGTCCAACTTCCTTGATCTCTCTGATCACGGGTTTGTGGTAATTGGTCTACTGGGACTCATCCCTGTGCGGATACAAAATGAAATTATTTTGGCCTCTTACTCCCAGACTCTTAAGAACAATTCTTAAAGCTATGAAATGCAGCTGTTCCTAATGGTGTCTAAGTTCAATGCAAAGGCTTATGAAACTAAGAAGATCTTTCAAAGAGTTTGGAAAGTTAAAAATTAAAGGACAACGAAACTCTGATAATTTACAAGAGAGTCAAGAGCAAAAAGTTGGCCTGGTTGTTCTTAACAGTGTTGTAATCCAATGCAAGAATCGCTTCCAATTTTAAAATGTTTGTATTGCAAATACAAGGCTATGGCCAAAAATATTACAATTATAAGGTAAAGGCTGGAGTCTTCCTACCTTGAGCAATATCCCCATGTGCTCTTCTACCATCACACTATCCAGAGCAAGAAAAGCATTAAACCTTAATCCAGAAACCATGCTAATTTAGTTGATCTAACCTTGTATAGCGTCAATACACAAAGTGCAAGTGTACAAATTTTTTCAGCACCTGTTCTAGTCAGGTCTATGCAAAGAGGAAAAAAAAAGGGCAAATTATCCAAGCATTGGAACATGTTTATTTCTCTCTAATTATGGAAAGAAATATCCTATTTACACAGCCTATGGACAATGAGTCAAGTCATAGGTCAAACTGTGTATCACAGAAAAGTCAAAAAGTTATTTAAGTAGGATCCTTTGCTTGTCCCGTAATTGTATGTTTACACTATACTAAAATAAAGGAGTTGGGCAGCTTATATATTACTGGTTTTCACTGGGATCTAGATGCCTATCTTCCTTCAGTGCTTCTGAAGATTGGAGATATGGGAATTACCAACACAGGGCAGGATTCTGTAGTGAACCACTTAGGAGTAAATTCTGTAGAGAGGATTGGGGGATGGCTAATGCTTGGTATTTTCAGTTGAATTTCTAACATGGCTGGATTACTATTTTCAGGCTAAATGTAGCCCCTACAGTTTTCCATTCATTTAAATAAAACCAGGTTACTATTATTAGAATAGAATGAAGATTATTATTTAATCACAATTATAAAGTTTAAATAATTGAAACCAAAACCAAACAAACCTACATTATTTCTTCAGAACACACCACCACTTTATAGAAAATTATTTCATTCATACCCTAGAAGAGGGATTTATTTTTTTTAAACAACAAAAAAAAAAAAGCACTGGGTACTTCTGATCTTTCTTGTAAATTACTCCAAGGTTTTCAAATATGAATATAAAATAATACAATATGTTTCATTTTCATGGTTATGAGATATCTATAATAGGTGTTGAAACCCTTCCTGTTTCAGTGAAAGGCATCCTCTTGCTGTCCAAAAACTGGGAGGAAATCTTTGCTAGAATTTCTTTGCCAGGATTCTGTGACACTGATCTGTCCAGAAAAGCAGACAAAACTCTTCAGTTCTGGCTTGCAAGTAAACATCGGTAGCCAAAGAAAGACGTCAACCCTGTGAGGTCAGCAATCATCTTCCAGTTGTTTTATTACTGCTGGAGTGCTAACAGCTAGAAATCCCATTGATTATGGCATAGAAGGCATTTTTTAGGGAAAGGGGTCACACCTGAGTCTAATAGAAGTGCAAGAATAGCCTTTGGGGTTCAAAGATGCTTTTGGTTCTTGTTTCAAAAGGTCTCTGCCTTATCACAGACCTCAACCTCATAAACAACTTGCTTCAAGTCCAGGCAAAGCATAGCAACTCTGCAAAAGGAAGAGATTCAGCTAAATGACATCATACTTCAAGAAATCATTGCAAAGGCTGAGTGACTGAGATTGTTAGAGCAAAAACGGAAATGTGTAGGAAAGTCAAAGCCCTCTGTCTGAACTGTGCTTGCCTGTTACTACTCAAGTCCCTTCAAAAGGCATTTAATGAGTCTTTAGTGAAGTTAATGAGCCTTTAGTGAAGTTGCATATATGATCTGTGTGTTAATGAAGCTATTCTGTTAATTCCACGTTCTTTTCAAATATATTTTAATAGACTTGAAGAAAACCAACAGCTGTCTCTTTCTACAATTGGCCTATACACATTTTAGTTTATATGGGAAACAGAATTAAAGAGGACAGAAGACAGGTGGAGCTTCAAAAAACTGCTCTCAAAACCAAGACTCTTACATATGCTATTTGTAAACCATTATTGCATCTGTCCTGAACCCTCACTTGTAATTTTGATTATTTTTCTGTTCACTCCCAGAATTTCAAAGAGTCTACGAAGGGGAAGAAGACAAATCAAGCACCCAATTTACTGTGACTGTGAAAAGGAATTCTTATAGGTAATAGTTAACCATGATTCTAAAATTAAGTTGCCAGGTCTTCGATTCACAAGCCAATACCTTAAGAAAGAATTAAGTAACAATGACAGCCTGCAAGATAGATAAGGAGATACATAGGGTAGAGGCTGCAGTGAGAAAGAGAGACAGCACTGAGGAGCCATGGGCAGAGCCAAGTTCTCTGTGAGGAATCATTGCACTGTGAGAACTTAACAGTGACAACTGAGACTGCTTTGAAAAAGAAATCACTGAATACTGTAGATCTTGGTAGTTCCCCTGCAGAGAAAATTAACTTTGCCTGAGCCTGGATCTGTTATATTTTTAAAATTTAAGTTTAATCTTTTTAACACAAATAGGATCTGTGAAGAAAATTTTGAAAGAAAGTAGTTAAGTATGTTTTTGGAAATCTAAGTACCTATTCAGAAAATCAAACTTGTTTACTATGAGGGAAAAAAAATCCCACTTGCTATTTCTACTAAAAGGTTGTAACACTAAACTAAAATCACAAGGCTGAGATTCAGTACGATATTCAAGCACAATCTTATTCTAAGGATAAATATACATTACCTCATTTACTTGCACAGATTGAAAAACAATTATCAAATAAGGGAGATGCATGTGTTTATTTGTAAAAAAAGCACAAATGACATCAAGGTGAAGTTTCACAAATATTTTTTCATTGGTATCAAACTTCTCTAAGACTGCCTAGTATCGTTCATCCAATTTTAAATGCATTTTGATCATCTCACTCTTCTCCCATACTGGGACAAGTCTTATTCTTTAATAACAGAAAAGCAAATTTTGGTCTTTTCTCTCTACTTGTATGCAAGCTGGTTATCATTCAGGGAGAGAAAAGAAGGATCTGTCTTTAATGCATATTTCAGACCTACTCAGGGAAAAAAAGCAAAAAACCTCCACCCCCACCCCCTCCCAAAAAACCCCCACTAACATAAAACACGTTTACTTGGGAAAACACCCAGGGTTATTCAGGAGATTTCTCAGAAGGTCCCAGAGTCCATTAGCCTCCGTCTCCACCTTCCTACCCCATTAGCATTACCTGAAACAGTACACGCTCACCAATATCTGAAGTACTGGTGACTATGCAGCTTCCCAACCTTCCTCCTCCAGTATATTAAGGCTGCATCTATCTGCAGCCATGGGAGTACTTAATTTTCCTTGTTCTTGGCAAGTTAAGAGCTTTTCTTTTTTCATTGGGAAGGGGAAAAAAATATCCAGTGCTGTTGTACTGCCTTGTACAACAGCAAAAAAGACCCTGGACCAATGCTAGAGCTGTAAGCAAATGACCAGGCTGTTGGCTAGGCCCTGGATGTGACATGACAAATTGGTGGACATGATAACAGCATGAGAAGCAGACAAATTACAGATAGTGCCACGGGAGATGGCTGGATTGCACAGACAGTTAAGCGATTGGTACGTGAGAGACTTTGCTGTTCGGGGATACTGTCAGGCAGTCCTGTGCATGATTGCTGCAGCTGGAGCAGAACCAAACCCGCTTTTCTGACTATACCGTAAGGGCTTTCAAAGCCAGGAGGACAGAGTGGGAGTGGGATGGGGAGCTTTCCCTGCCAGCACAGGAGAACCCGGATGGATGGATTGAACATCCACGTGAGCATGGCGGTGCCCCTTCCAGGTCTGACAGCATCAGCTTTGTTCCATAGAAGTCAGCTGCTCAGTTGAGGCTGGACACACACCCAACGAGAATGACCATTCATATCCAGTTTAAAGTAGCTCTTTACCAACGGCCATTTTACAGAATCACAGAATCACTAAGGTTGAAAAAGACCTGTAAGATCATCAAGTCCAATCATCAACCCAACACCACCATGCCCACTAAACCATGTCCCACAATGCCACGTCCACACGTTCCTTGAACACCTACGATACCATTAAACCAAGAAGATGCCTTTTGCTGTATGATAGAGCCAACTGAAAACCAGCTTCAACTTAAAAATGCAGTGGACTCATTCTTTTTATAGGGCTTGCCCTATCAGCTTATCTCTAACATCAAATCACAGTGTACTCTCCCTCAAAGAAACAAAGAAAATCATTACTGATTAATTATGTCAACTTTTGCAGGAAATAAGCAATTAGAACTTGTACACAGGGCAAAAAAATCGATGGTACCAGTCAACTTTCTACAACAATTAATGTCTGGAAGACAGGAGTACCGACAAGTAAGACTAATCTGGAGCTGCCAAACCTGAAATACTTAATGAAACAATGAGGTAGAGGGCTTCTTACTGTAGTAGCCTATAAAATAACAACAGCTACAACAAAAGATGTATAGCTAGACAAGGTAAAGCAAATCATTAAAAATCCCTTGGAAACTAACAGTGTAGAATTTTCTAATAAGGAATTATACACTTCAGAATGAATATAAGACCATGTGCTGGTCTCTCCTGTGCCGGCTTTAGAGTACAGGAAGAGAGAGAGGAGGCCTAAATGATAAAATAGCTACATTGGTCATTTGTATTCTTTTTTCAACACCTTCATTATATTAAACATTCTTTTGCTTGTGCTTGTATTTCATAAAAGTCAAGTCACAAGCTTACCTATACACTGAAGGTTGCTTATGCATATTTTCCTTGCTATGGCAAGGCATGTATTGCTAACTCTTTTTCTTTTAAACTGGTTTATTCCCCTTTTTCCAACATAGATTCTAAGTGTGTAGCAGCCTTTCTCCCCTTTTTTTTAATTTTCTTGTCCTTATCTTTGCACTTCTAGTACATTATTCCATCTTTCTGTGTCTCTCCTAGCTCATTTAGTCTCGCCTGCTCTTTAGTTCTGTGTTTTTTAAGCAAATTATCTCCTTGGCTCATAAGACTCAAGTGAAAGCTTTGTCATCACAGTAATATTATGTTATATTTTACTTTCTTAACGTTCTACTTTGACTTCCTCTAAGTTTCTTGAAGAAACAGTAGAAGTGATCTTTTTTCCTTAAAAACACCTAGAACAAAGCCTTTGTCTTAATTTTGTTTTGCAGAACTTTAAGAAAATTAGCATTGACAATTGAGAAATAAGTGTTAATTCATCATCATAACTAGACCTATATGAAACCTGATAATTACTCCAAGTGTAAAGTTCTTCTAAAAGGAAATAGTATATTTAGACTTCCATGTCCCTTCTCGCAGGTCTAGACTCATTACGCTGAGGACAAGACATGAAAATAAGTTATGCAAGACTGTTTTGAGATTCACATTGTGGGACTCAGTGAAACATGAACTGAAATTGTTTAGAGAGGGCCTGTATATATTGTTATGTGATTGGCAGGTTTAAATAGCCCATAGGTAAAGCACAGCTGTGAGGAAGATGCCTTACAGACCACCTTTCTCAGCAATTCCTTTGACAACAAAAGTAGTAAAGACAGAGTAAAAATATATGCATGAGTTTGACAAAATATCATTCAAAACCTATATAGCTTTGACACAAGGGGCTTATGTATTTTCCTTTCTATTTAATCCAATTATGAAGACAAAATACTAATTTTTTGAATTCTATTTACAGTGCATTCAGGTATGTGAGGGTATCTGACTAAAAAGTAGTCAAATACACATATAATAACCCAGTGATGAGGTGAGGAACTGCGACAGCCTAGCTCATCTGCATCAGCTACTCCAAAGACTATTGATGGTAAATGATTAAGCCTTTGTCACTGGTGTTAAACACACCAATGTTGTTAAACAGAAAAAAATATCTCTCAGGAATGTTGTACTAAGGGGGACTATTACATAATGGAATATAAGACTTCCGCCTGAGGTGGAATTTGGAAAGAAAATTTGGTGCCTGTACAAAATTGATAATGGTATGCTTAGGGGAGTGCTAAAGGTGGGAAAGGGAGCAAATGAGGTGGTTTCAGGAGAAAATGGAGAGAAGGAGTGACAGAAGGGTCCAGTTGCATATAAGTAGGATGCTGCTCAATATACTCATCTGGTCTGGACTTGATCATTATAGTATGTTCTGTTTGGTTATTAAACTCTTATTTCTAATGATCTTCTGTGTGAGTGTGCTATGTATCCTCTCTTTGTGCCTATATATATGTGTGTGTGATTTAATAGTCGACTTCAAGCCAGACTGGCTGGCGAGTAGAAGGAGGGTAGGAGTCCAAATAGGGGAGAGACCAAGGATCTCAGAGCCACATTATCAGAGACACCTGTGAAAGGAGGTGGCCCTGAGCATCAAACCGTAAAACCAGGATTGGGCTATTTTTGCTGGTTGTGTTTATGTGAGTGCCTGTAAAGACATTGTCCTCCTGTCTGTTTATCTGTTTGTGAGCTCACCTCTGCCTGCCAGGAAGGAGAGACTCCTTGGTGTCCTTCAGCCCACTGGATGTGATCGCCCTTAAAAATATGGCTTTATCATTTTCTTCTGGGAGGTACTGCACTGTGAAACCACAAACCTCCAAAAGACAAATAGATTGAACTATTAACTAATTTCTTCAAAAGACAAACACAGACCTGCAGTTTACAGTAATAGCAGCCAGTGTGTTCAGCACAATGTGATCTTGATCTAGTCTGAAAGGTCAGCAGACGGGTTTTACAGCTCATCTTGTGCCCAGGAAAAATGGATGTATTTGTTGGGGAAAAAAAAATAGTGAAATAAATTAGGCTTAGACTGCTCAGGGGAAGATGACATATCTTTTCAAAGAAAGCTTTCAGAGAAAGTTACTGCCAAAACACAATTTAAAATAAAAATGATAAAGCAAAAACAAACAGGAGGAGAGACTAACATTGACTAAAACTGAACTTTTGATTCATCACCCAAAAAAGAGATATTGGGAAGAAATCTAGAAAATTGCTTTAAAGTTGTCACCTACTGGACCTGGAACTAGGAGTGCTCACTGAATCTAGGAAAGGATCTCTCTGATGAACATAGAAGAGCACTTCTATTTCACATATCCTTGCACTAAGCAGACATCCTCAACCATATATCCTTACATTCCAGGTTTGGCATATCCTTTCCTAAAGTAGTGAAAATTTAGTATTTTTTGCCATAGGAAATGGTAGAAACAGACAATACCATTACTGGTATTGGCATTGGTATTGGCAGATAATACCAGTAAGTTGAAAAACCATTTAAAGTCATTCAGTTAACAGATGCACATAAGGGTAGTAGGGGAAATAGCCACAGATACACCTTCTTCTACCCATAATAAAATGTTTACAAGTGCTATGAAGATAGGACTCTGAAAGGGAATGGGTTGTGTACAACTCTCCCTTCTCCCTGTGAATCTTTTCTTCTTGAGCCCAACAGACTTTCCCACACTCAGTACCCCACTTTACACTAAGGAGTCCTGAAACTTACATCTTAGATTTAGCACATTAAAGAGATAGAATAGTTTTACAAAGTTTTAGAATTTTAGAAGAGCCAGTGAAAGATATACGTATTAGATTTCCTTTCTGCTCACTTGACACAACGAATTGGGTTACAGAAAAAACAATGGTGCTTACCTGTGTATACTTACAAAGAATGACAAATCAAAAGTTCTCTCTTGTGCAGATTCCACTGTAATAAAAATTATACCAGGGAAGGTTGTGGTTTTAAATACCCATTATCAAGAACTTCTGACAGGTATCCATTATGGAAAATAGGGAAGAATCTTAGGATGAAAGCTAAAGGATAGAAACTATTTTCAACAGCTCACATAATTTGATTTATTTTTCTCTTTCAAGTGAAGTGACAGCCCTCACATTTCAAAAAATATTATCAAAACTATGTAGGACATACAGCAGATGTCAGGTGCTGCTGAGAAAAACCTGAAGCAACTTGCAACCAATTGATGAAAAGAGAAGCCTTACCTATTTTTATCTTCTATTCATCGTCACCACCACGACCGTTGTCTGACAGCACAGCTAGCTCCTCAAAAGTTCAGTACAAGAGATTATTCTGACATTGGGTTTTTACAAATGTTATTTTTTATGAAACCATCTCTGAAGTTGTTCACATTGACTTAGCATTAACTCCAAGGAGAAAACTTCCAAACAGACGTTCGGAGCTGTGTTAATGGTACCTATTGGAGTTTTGTCAACACACACCCTTAGGAAAGAAAATCATCAAAGCCAAGTTCCATCTGGATTAGTGCATATAACAAGATGGTTGTTAAATCATCTTGAAATAAGAAAAAAATTATGCCATAATAGAAAATTATTATATCTTACAGTTCTGGAAATGTCATCATTAGTAGCTCACTGAGCATAGTATAGCACACAATTTTATTCCTATAATTGCCAAAACATTTAAATGAAAAATTTATCCAAATGTACAAACTCTTCTTTCCAATGTGTCTAAACTTATTGTTTGATTTCCTCTTCATTATTAATAAGGCTGCCTGTTTAACTCAAGGCCCAAAGTCATTCATATGGGCACAGTTTTGTGCTGGTTTTTTTATTTTAATACTATCAATAGCAATGACAATTTAATCTCAGGTTTTCATTTTTCATGAATGACATTTCTTTTGTACCAGGAGTGATATTTCTTCTGGCTAGAGGTGTTCTTCTTTTGACCTCAAGAAATCTAATCTGTTCATGGATATTCACACACATTAACGCTTGAACATGCATACATAAGCTTACACACATTCATATATACATGTATATAGACACAAACTAAAAGAGCAAATAATTTAGACAATACTTCCTTTGAAAAAAAAAGTGTACATTTTTGCATACATCATTTTTTTTTTTTTTCAAATTTGGATCAATAATTTATTAGATTGCTGTTTAAACTTTGGATTTATTATCTGTCTGAGTGGAAGGTGAAGGGAAGAAACCTTCTCAAACCACATCCTGATTCAGTCTGTGTAGTTTAGACTTATTCCAAGGTGAAGAAAAGGCTAATGAGAACAGCTGGTACATAGAGCTAAAGATATTCATATTAAAAACACAGCTCTTTTATTATACTGGTAAAGAAGATATGAAATTTGGTCTTTAAACCAATAGATTAATGTCCATGAAGAATATGAAGTATTTTGATTAATCTAGATTTCTAAAGTGACCCCATTAAGCAATCTCCATCCAGGAAACTTTCACTGGATATTGTGTTTTCTCTTTCACCTTGTGAAAGAGTGATTTTATAAAGCAGTGTCCCTAGGACAAGGTTTCTAAAATCAATTAAAGAAGCATAGATTTTAAAGGCAGTCAACTGTGCAAGGATAAAGAACAAGGGGCAAGACAGAAGGTGAAATGTATCATTCCAATGAAAATTTCAGGGAGTTTCAGTTCATAAGAACAGTAAAAAATCTGTGCCAAACTGAATTATGGCTTTTCATCTCGTTCTGGACATATGCCAGCAATGAAGGAGACGGTGACCTGAATTTGGTTTTATTTGTACAATAAATTTTCTTTCCCCTGTTCCCAACTGATTTTGTCACATGAAAAAGTGTTCAACTAAAAACAGTCATCTAGCTCTGGAATAAGTCAATAAATGGAAACACATACAGCCTATATGAATATAACCCTTCATTGACCCAAGTATGTCTGTTATTCTATCTTTAATAAATTACTAGGCCAGAATAATACCACTAAACATTAAAGAAATAAACTCATGGAGTCTTTCACTGGCTCAATACTTAACATCAACACTGGATTAAGAAGGGCTTCAAGTTATAAAAGCCTTTTATAAGGATTTTATGTTTTGTATTGCTTAACAGAAAATTTATAAATGTGGATATTTTGTAGAGTCTCCTCACATGACTGAATATTTTTATGAATGGTCTCAATGAAATCCATAAAAACTATCTCAATTTTTTCACTGAAGAGAAAAAAATTGGCAAACTTGCATAACTTTGACTTCTGTCAAAAGGAATGAAATATTTCCTGTTAGAATAAGACATACTTTGTACAGAGATATGCAGCAGTGAGCTCTTCTTGAAAAAAACAGAAAGTTCTTTAATTGATTTATTATTGTCTCATCTATGAATTATACTAACACTCAAAATTGTATTTTTTCTGAAAATTAAAGTTGATTTTCCTGTTCAAGCATTCCCTCCAATAAGTAAATATTTGTCTATACAATCTGCAGTTATATATAACAGAAATGGGATCACTTACTGCTCTGCTCTCACTGAAATCACCTATTCTTCCCCCCTATACAAAATCAGAAAGGCTGGAAGAGTCTTTGGTATAGGAAATTTCATTCTAATCATCTGAATTTGTTCATCAACCTGAAAGTCTACTATTCTTGTGGTTTGTAATGCTTTTGGACACTTAAAGTAATTAATGTCACTGCTTTATGACAGAAATAAAGGAGAAAAAATATGAACGGTTATGTTGCATAACTGTTAAAGATTTTAGATAATTTCTTTATTTCTTTCTGACTTCTGCGGAGATAGAGAAAGCCATCTGACAGCCTGGATTTGAGAAACACTTTCATTTTTAGGAAGAATTTGTATTTGACACACATCTGATATATTTGACAAAAGTTCCTTTGAAGCATTTAGAATTTCAGATTCTTCTTTAAAGAAAAACATATGCATATGTATACATATGGCAGGACTGCAGATCTGAAAGGAATGTTGCAATAGCAAGTGCACCTGGAATATTTTTAGTCTTCCCTTGTCAGAAATCAACTTTCTCGTAACATTTTTACTATCGGAAAAAAATTGTTTCTATCTCTTCCCACATCACCCATGAAAAAAGCCTTAAAAAAAAAGGAATGTAAAAACATTTCTGAATTGCAAAAGAACTAGTTTTACTATAGAAGAAAAGATATAACTGGGGACAGGCTTTCTTTTTTATTACACATACATTATCGAATACAAGCATTAATAAAAATACTGAGTGTATGATATGCATTGCACGATAATGCGTTGTATGCACAGTACTTATCTCAAAATAAAGCCGTTTAATGCACCCTCAGCCTTTATTCACACTTGCCTAAAATTATAGGGCATAATGTATTTATTGTGGGTTCAAAAGCTATTATAAATTTATGACTTGAGCTTTCATGTAAGATTTTTCAGGCAACCCCCTGAAATATGTCAGCCTTAGACATGCATATTTCTGAGAATTAGGAAACCTCAGGACATTAATCTTGCAGTATTATGGACTTGCTGCAGAAAAATAGGTTGATAGTGTATGAGGCATGTTATTTGCTGCAAAGCTTTATGGACAGCTTTACATAATTACAAGCAGAACCTCTTCAGTATAATTTCAGATAAGAGATGCTCTGCTTTCAATGGCTCAATCCAATACTTACCTGAAGTAGACAACTACACAACTACACTAGCTTAAAATGTTAGCTAGTATGTTCAAAGACACCCACACCTGTGTAAAACCTCAATGCTCCCCTCCAATGCATGAGGAAGGGGAGTAACCTCAGTAACCACGTTACAGTAAATCATGCTGCTACTTTGCATTTATTCTGTCACACAGACTGTGGAGCTCACCATCTTGGCACCTCCTTTTTTTTTTGTTGGCAATTAAAGTATGAGTATCTGTAGCTACTGGTGTTTTGTTGTGAGGGATTGTTTATTAAGACATTTTTTCAGTGAGTTATCATTGAGATATTTATATTTATTTAAACTCAAATCTACATCAAGCTATTAACAACTGTACTAAAAGAAAATTACACCAAATTTTTTAAAAAAAGAGGAAACGTGCCATCTTGACTTCAATGTGAGCTCTGTTGTCCATTTTTCTCCTCAAGTTGTATGGATACTGGCCATTGAGGGGAATACTACCACGCCTTCGGTAGAAAAAGTAATTTCTCCATCAATTTCTTTACTCATAGTGTGTTTTTCAGCAAACTAAAACCAGTCGGCATTTTAAACCTTTAGCAGACATTTGCTCTTTCATCATTTTTCCTTGTCTAATTATTATGTTGAAAAAAACGCCCACCCAACAAGATGGCATGTCTCTTATCATATAAAAACATGCAACATCCCAAACATGAAGTCCCAATTTCTTCTCAAAAAAAGTAGTATCTAAAGGTTTTTTTTAAGTTGTTGTCCATTCATATAATGATTTTCACTGCAGAAATTGGTGAAAAACTAATATACATGCCAAAAATCCCTTCCTTCCTTGTTCACAATTTCACTTTGTGGTGATTGCATCGGTGTGTATGCAAGGTGTGTTGCAAAGGAATGATAAAATACCAGACTCCCCATCACCTTTCTCCTACCTTCCAGAGTTCCTGCAGTAACTATATTCCCTAATAACCTGAAATAAGGGTTTCCTGATTACTTTTTATGATGGGACAGTAGCTTTTTTATGTCTTGCAAACAACAGCATTGACAGGTTTCCTTTCTTACAGCCTCAGCTTCTCCATTTATATGACACTTGTTATTGCTCTCTGTGTTACGCCATGGAAGCCAGACACCTTTGTTCTTTAACCAAAATGTATTTACATTTTATCCCTTTTTCTTATAGCACTTGGTAATCCTTTCTTGTGGGTTATGAATTAAGTTTCAAATACAATATTGATCTTACATTAAAACCAAAACAAATTGGAATAAGTAACTGCATGAAGTGTACAGAAGATGACTTATCCTCAGTCAAACCAGATGAAGCACATTCAGCACAGTAATAGATGGGAAAACAACCTGAAGCCAGCAGTTTACATCTCACAGAAATGTTGTCCTAGCCTGGTAGGTCTGTCAGCAATGCTGACAGTACATATACTGTTTATCTGACTTTTCTAAGTACAAAAACTATTTTCAAAGAAACTCCAGTTGAGCTTATTTACAAATTACACTTTTTCCTCCTCTGTTTCTGTTTCCAAGGCTGCTGTGTATCCCCAAAAATGGGGATTGCTACTTCTTTTTCTGCACTAATGATCATTATTGTTTTTTTGCCATCTATCAGAAATAATACATGTTCTCCTACAATATATACTACTAGATGCACAGGGAGGTATGTTTGTGTAGACGTAACCATTAAATGAATTTGTCACCACAAAATTGTCAATCTTCTATGAACACAGACATGCTGAACTTCCAGCAAAAAGCTCTGTTAAGTCAACTGTGTCAAATTTCAGTTGCTGTAGCTCTCCACAGATCTATTAACTAGCTCATATCATTTCAGGTAACATGTTTCTCAATGCTGTGTTAGTGCTGCAGGAGTTACTGAACTCTCACCGCCAGCACACAACTCATTTCAGCGTGATGAGTCTCTGTTGGATGTCAACAGCAAGAATGGTACTGCAGCTGCCCAAAGGAGGCACGATCCCTTTTTTCTGAGATTGCAGTTTATAGATACTTTCTTTTCTTTGTATGAGGACTAAGGGATTACATCAGGGATTGCATCGTGTTTTATTACCCGTGACTCCAGAAATGAGAAAAATTAAAAGAATGATTGGAGCAGAAGCACAGGCATAAGGACTGAGAAGGATACTAGACCAAATTTGTATTCATGTATTCAGAAACTGCCCATACTGCTTCCTTGAAAGCTTAAATTACCAGCTGGATTCTGCGGTCACTCCTTCTTCTTTGTTTTCCTTAACTCCAACATAACAATTTCTACTTTGTTTCTGAATTTCTGAAATTTTTCTCCTTCTATGACCAGGTGACCAGCCTAGTGGATGAGTGAAAGGCTGTGGGTGTTGTCTACCTGGACTTTAGCAAAGTCTTTGACACTGTGTCCCACAGCATTCTCCTGGAGAAACTGGCTGCTCATGGCTTAGACAGGAATACTCTTTGCTGGGTAAAAAACTGGCTGGATGGCCAAGCCCAGAGAGTTGTGGTGAACGGAGTTAAATCCAGTTGGCAGCCGGTCAAAAGCGGTGTTCTCCACCCAGGGCTGAGTTTTGGGGCCGGTCTTGTTTAATATCTTTATCAATGATCTGGATGAGGGGATCGAGTGCTCCCTCAGCAAGTTTCCAGATGACACCAAGTTGGGTGGGTGTGTTGATCTGCTCGAGGGTAGGAAGGCTCTGCAGAGGGATCTGGACAGGCTGGATCAATGGGCCGAGGCCAATGGTATGGGGTTCAACAAGGCCAAGTGCCGGGTCCTGCACTTGGGTCACAACAACCCCCATGCAACACTACAGGCTTGGGGACGAGTGGTTGGAAAGCAGAAAAGGACCTGGGGGTGTTGGTTGACAGCCGGCTGAATATGACCAGCAGTGTGCCCAGGTGGCCAAGAAGGCCAACGGCATCCTGGCTTGTATCAGAAACGGTGTGGCCAGCAGGAGTAGGGAGGTGATCGTGCCCATGTACTCGGCTCTGGTGAGGCTGCACCTCGAATGCTGTGTTCAGTTTTGGGCCCCTCACTACAAGAAAGACATTGAGGTGCTGGAGCGTGTCCAGAGAAGGGCGACGGAGCTGGTGAGGGGTCTGGAGCACAAGTCTTATGAGGAGCGGCTGAGGGAACTAGGATTGTTCAGTCTGGAGAAGAGGAGGCTGAGAGGAGACCTCATCGCTCTCTACAACTACCTGAAAGGGGATTGTGGTGAGGTGGGTGTTGGTCTCTTCTCCCAAGTGACAAGTGATAGAACGAGAGGAAATGGCTTCACGTTGCACCAGGGGAGGTTTAGGCTGGATATTAAGAAAAATTTCTTTACTGAGAAAGTGGTAAAACATTGGAACAGGCTGCCCAGGGAGTGGAGTCACCAGCACTGGAGGTGTTCAAAAATCTTGTAGACGTGGCATTGTGGGACATGGTTTAGTGGGCATGGTGGTATTGGGTTGATGGTTGGACTTGATGATCTTACAGGTCTTTTCCAACCTTAATGATTCTGTGATTCTGTGATTCTCTGAATGGTACAGATAACCTGAAAAAGAATGCATCACATTTTCATCCAGCTTTTTGTCAGGATACATTTTGTTCTAAGTACTTAATTATCAGCTCTACTCACTTTCTTACTATTGGCTTATGCTCAGTTCAGGACAGACAAAGAAATCAGTTAGCAAAAGGAATGAGTCCTTCAAATGCACGATTCTCCTAATGAAGTAGACCTATATAACACTCATCAGAATCCTTCATGGCAACTCAGCACCCTAAGAAAATGATTGCTGACTGAGTGCGTCTGAGTATCACTATCCTTACACAATTTTGCCGGTCCACAGGGTAAATACTTGATTTAACGGAGCAGCAAATTTAAAATGCCAAATGTCATTTCCCAGTCTTCCCAATAGTCTGAAGGTTGTTCACTGTAGTTAATTTTCCTTTCTGTTCACATGTACTGAAATATAAATCTGAAATAGACAGTTACATCAAGAAAGAGATGCATGGCTTTTTTTCAATATATGCAAACTTGAAAACTAAGAATATAAATAAATTTAATCCATATGCACTTTTACAAAAAAGTAAGATTTTCAAGTGTATCATATACTGAAATGTTTTCACAGTTGTGCATCCCAAAAGAAGATGTCTTTTGTTACAAAATGAAGGGCAAATGCAAAAACCAGCTTAAACAGACTGGGAGGGGGAATATATAAACACATATGTATATATCTAAACACACATATATGCTTTTCTTTTCTTTTTCTCTCAGTCACGATTTGCACCAGTCATTTTAAGTCAGTGATCCAAATCAGTCCTCTTCAACTTTTTTTCTGAGGGAAAAAAGACTTTAAAAGACTTTTAAAAAATGTTTTAAAACTGTTTACTTGCTCGTTCTACTACTCTGAAGAAGGATTGTAGCCAGAGTCTTTCCTCCTTTTTGCTCAAATTCTAATAGTTTAAAAAAACAAGTGTGCTACACTCAGTGCTTATATGAGAACATGTTAAAGGTTTTTAAAATATTTCTCAGACTGCATTTATCTCTTCTTTCCTTACAACAACTGACAGTTGGATTCTCCAACTTAATGATAGAAGTCATGCCCTACCTTAATTATTTAGCAAGACAGTGTTGTTTGTTCTTTGACCTCACATTTTAAGGAGAAGCTGATTTTTTCCACATAAATTTTAAAGCATTTCCCTCAAGCAATATTCTGGATATTCAGAAATTAAGTTCCAAAATTCCCATGCTGCAAGGGTTATAAAATGTCATTGGGAATGCTGATAGTACCTTAAAACAACCGAGTTGAGAAAGGAAAAACTCTGAGCCGACAGGTCTGGCAGCTGTAAAAAGATATATCTGGAAATGGGAATGAGAAAAATTCTGTGACACAGAATAGAGGAAGCTTATTCTTAAATTATGCAAGGTTATATTTTCACCCTTAATTCACTGTCCCTTCACCTCTGGGACCCAATGCTAAAAATAACTTTTGTTTGAAGTGAGTGTGTTCTGTTCTGGACGGCTAAAACACAAACAGGAAAGTGTTAGAGGTAGCTGGATCTGGTGGGTTTGGGGATGCAGGGGATGCCTCCCTCAGTGTCCTCAGCAGCAGCCTATCTATGCATGACTGCCCCTTTTATCTTCTTTTCCCTCTATTTTCCATCCTTGTTCCTTCCCCAACACATCACAATCCCTCTTTTTCCTTACCATCAGTCCTTCTCCTAAACATCCCATCATGTCTTACACGGTGCCCCCTTGATATCATATAATGAGTTCTTACAACCATCAAAATTTCTTCTGTTGACTCATCTGCGTGGATTTTACCATTTTAGGAGCAGCCAGTTTGGTATGTCTTAATTTTCACTGATTAGGTTTTCCCTCATTAGGTTACCAGGATTCCTCTGCCTGTCATTGTTCCTCTGATTCTTGCTAGGACCTTGTGTTTAATTTGCTTAGCTGTTGGTCACATAACTTAGCATAAAGGATCAGGAAATATGTTTCTGCTAAGGAAATTATAAGTTGAAGAACTGAGGAGAGGTCACTCAGAAGTCTGGTTGCAGAAATGAAGCTAAAAAAAAGGTAATGCAACATCCTAGAGTTCAGATACGATTTATCCCTCTCCACAGGTGGTTACGAATTAGAAATGAGAACCAAAACTTCTTGTTTGATTAAAAATTAGATTAGATCTAACTCTTCTGATACAGTACCTATCTTGTAAGATACCCCCAGGTATGTATAGAAGTCAGAATGCTGGATCCAGAGCAGAGACTATCAAGTTTCCTATGGTATCAACCTAATGACATGGCTCATGTTTAAAAGACTAAAATACATCATGCTCTGGTAATCAGTGCTTTATTGCTTTTACTGGATTTGTACATGCACAAATAATGTCTCACAGGAAATCGTGAAGAGTATTTAGTTTTCTCGTTAATTCACAAAGTCATATCCTGTTGAAGACTAACTTTTGGTACAAAAACATTCTTTTCTTAATATCATGGGGTTTTTGTCTTCTTGTCTAACCTGTCTGGCAACAGACAATCACCTCTAGCCTAACGCAAAGGCTCTTTAACACTGCAGCCTAAGAATCTTATCCTGAAAGTGAGCAGTGACATAGGACCAGATTCTTACAGGACAGTATTTCTCTAAAGATGCAGGTAGTGATTTCTAAAAGACAGTGGCTTAGTTTGACATTGGGCACCCGATCATCAGGATTCCTGTCTCTGTGTGTTTGTCTCCCTCCTTTTCCTTATAACCCCAATTTGACAAGGTCCTTAGTTAGATAATCTCACTGAAAAATAAACATTTTCATACTCTACATACCCTTGCCAATTAGTGTGACTGACCAGGTTTGTTCTGCTCCCTGTTAATCACCAGGTTTTCGTCCATGGATGTTCTTGTTTATCTCTTCCTTCTTTTCATTTATCATTTTTTACATTGCAAAGGTCCTTGACCAGATACCCTTCAGAGAGCAGACACTCTCCTTCCACATACCCTTACAAAGACATGTGATTTTCTCAGTTGTCACTTTGGGAAGAAATGTAAGAGCTTGAGTACTTTGAATAGAATTGATTGGTTTATTTCTTTGTTGCATTAATTCAGTTTAATTAAGGCATTGCTGGTAAAAGCCCTTCATGTACAGATTTGGTAAAATACAGCAAAAGTGTAATTTTTCCCATAATACCTATCAAATTACATTGTTTCTGTCTAGAAGACCCTTTGATAAAAAAGGAAAAAAAAAAAAAGGAAAAAAAAAGAAGGAAAAAAAAAGGAAAAAAAAAGAAGAAAAAAAAAGAAAAAAAAAGAAGGAAAAAAAAGAAGAAAAAAAGGAAAAAAAGATAATTCACTTAATTTTGCCTTTGATTTCTCATCTGTAACAGTTACTGGCTAGAGACATTTTACGCTCAGAACTGATCATGGATTGTCCTCAGGGGTCCAGCAGGGTAGCTGACTCAAGCAATCATCAGGTGAAGACACAGAAAACATGTAAGGTTTCAGTGATACATATAAGAATCTCAGATTAAGATAGTCGTTAATATAAACAAATTAGTATTAATAGAGCATAAAATTTAGTGTTTAAAGATGACTTTATAAGAAGCTTATTAATGCTAGATTACTACAGTCCTTACCTAATCTTTGAGCTAGTTATATTAAGTAATCCAAGAAGCAGCCTCTTTCCATGAGAAGTCATGACATCTTGTAAAACAGTCTTCAGTTTCCGTAGCTTCTTTGATGCTTGAGGGAGAACTGGAAGACTGCCAGCTGGCAGGGTGTTCCCTTGCTTTTGTTACGGGTTTGAGGAGACAGTAAATTTTACAATAGCAAATACATGTCTAACATTTTTGAATTAAAATACAAAAGAGATCTTGTTTATCTCTAAAATTCAAGTGTGAGCTACTTTTAGGGAGAATTAATATCTCTTCCATGAGACATCTCTACCATGACACAGGGTAGATCGAAAGGATGGCTCAAGGATGGAACTAAGTTTGAATGAGCTTCTGCAAAAGCTGTACTATGAGGACATTTGGGTTATAACCAGTAGAATTTTAGACTTACCCAAATAATAAAGCCTATGCTTACAGTAATCACCCTGCATAATAAGACACAAATTTTCAGTAACAGCGACAGCTAAAATGATATAGACTTTTAGTGGTGTAAAATGATAAATCATTGCTAGTGAAATTGTGTAAAAGTTCTTTAAAACAGGAAGTGATACTCATGTATGCTTTTAACTATAGTTAGCAAATACCTTTTGCAAGAGTTCTGGGAAAAGCAAATGGACTTAGTCACATTTCATTTCATTTTTCCTAAGGTTTTACTGATAAGTTACCCAAGTCGTCAGTTTTGATAGCAGCTAAGACCCTAAGGGTGCATTTACATTAGTCTTTTACTTCTGATTAAGAGTGTGTTTTCAAAGTGGACATCCTTCCTCCCAATTTATTGTTTTTCAGTTCATGTTGTGGAGCATCTAAGAGGGTGGGCTGGATTCTATTCAGATGACAGGTAACCACGAGGTGTTTTTCAGAGTGAAATGAAGGTGCTTTGCTAATGAACATTCAACCGACATCACCAGATTAGAGATGGACCAAAATAAAGACCCTTTAGCACATACATTTTAGAGATGTAAAGTCCTCCTGATACAGCTATTGTGTTACTTAAATTTGATCCTATTGAGCAATACTGCCTAATTAGGTAGATGTAGCCTTTGTATTTCTGAACACCTTAATTTTGATGTTGTAAGTTATCTTTTTAATCAAAGACAAAGTAAATGTAATACACGACAAAAGCAGAGCACGCACATAAATATCAAATATCAGCAAACAGCTCCCCTTTTGTGTTGATAAAATCTGAACCTGCTTAAGAACGGTTTCTGCAACTACCACCAAATAAAAAAGCATATGTTCACAGATCTATTAAACATTGTACTAACAGACAATAGATTTTCATGGGAAACTTTTAGTGCTGAGAGATAAATGATGAAAATTCTATTGAAAGACAAACATCGTAATGAATGTGCTATGCTAATGAATCATTGCTTGTAAGAGGCCATTCAAACTTGACATTAATGATATCAAATGAGCTGTAGAATGTATATGAATTAAATTAGAGTATAATGACAGTTTTAGTATTTAGAGCTACATGACTTACTAAATGAAAAAGGAAGAGGTAAGAATGTGGATTGAGGCAGAAAAAGGGACAGTGAAAGATACAGAGAGATGAGTCATATTCTTGCGTAGGTCAGATCACCCATGATATTTTACTTGGTTAGGTAACAGACCGTCAATTTATAAAATGTGTTCCTGTTTTAGTAAGGGATGTGCAAGGGTGAGAATGATATGCACCTTTCACTGAACTCGTCTGTCTACAAGTTTTGTAACTTATGATTTTCTCAGAAGTGCACAGAAGTTTTTCCCAACCAATTTTTTTAATATATGGAAGAAAATGCTATATTTTAAAAAATTTAATCAGCATTACCACTTTGTGGAAGCCATTAAATGGATTGTTAAATCCAATTATAGAGAGACAATGTCAAACAACTGGAGCACTTTGTACTATATCAGAGTCATTTCATGTACACAACATGAACTTCATGTTCACAAGAACTGCAGGTGGCCATTGCTTATGTAAGTGCATTATAAGCAATAACATTTTAAGAGTTTACTGGTATCTAAAGCCCATCCTTGATGATACTTTCAGATGGAGCCAGATTTGCTTTTAATTTTCTTATTATTCATAAATAATTTAATTAGGAAAGCTGCTTTTTTTTTTTGAAGGCAGAATTTATGACAAGACTTACTATTGAAAAAGGTGAGAATTAGTAAACATACAGTGAGTAAAACTCCAGTTTGATTTGTCTTGGACCAAATTGTGGCACATCTTAGTCTATGATAGCACACCAGTGTTTGGGGAACACCAGATCCTGCAGACTGCAAGACCCTGGGGCTTTCTACTCTCGTGTCTGCTAGATGAAGTTGCTGCTGTTCTGTGACAGATGCACTTGAGTCCTTGGCCAAACTAGCAATAGTTTGGTTCAGGCTCCAAAGGAGGTAAAGGCCCAAGCCGTAACTGGGCCAAGAACTCTTCTAGTTCCAATCTGTTCTCTGAAAACCCACAAAGGAGCAGAGTGACACAGTGAGCATTGATGCATATGAGCTTGGAACACTGATCATGCGATTGACACATAAATAGCGGGTGGCTTTTGCAAAACTCATTTATCAAGGAATAAAGCAAGCTGTGGATACAAGAAGTCTCATGCATACCTTTCCTATGACATGTAATTTGACTGCAAGCCAACCACTTTATTCCATAAATACGACAGCCTAAGTGAGCCTTCTTTGACGTCTCCCAGCTAAGCAGGTGCCTGCATGGTGGTGATCTCCCCTTGAGCTGGGACGCATCTCAAGGTTGCTCCTTGAGGCAGAGACACCTCTTACCAACTGCAAATCTTTGGTAAGTGATTAATATTGTGCATAACCTTGTATTATAGTGCACTATTATATGTGTGTTGGTAACTTTGATATTTGTCTTGGCAACTTTGATTCTGTCTTGGTAGTTTTGAATCATTGTTATATCCTTTGTGCAGTAAATAATAGAATGAACCTTGCCATCGAACTTTGTTGAGTGGCACTTTTACAACATCATATTTCAATAAAACCACTTCTGCTGATACCTTTGGCAGTGGTTCTTTAAGTGGTCTAAAGCACACGTTCGCGACGTTCTCATTCAGATGTCCAGCCAGAAGCAAACCTGAGCGTGGATTCCAAGGAAGCAGATATACATCTACACAATGCATACACTGCTGGCCACATGGATCAATGCAGACAGAAGAACTAATGCCTTTACCAGCACCCACACAAACATGTCTGTTCACAGAATGTAGACACACACTTTCTCACCTCATGTGCTCACTCATGTTCATTGGAACTTGAACCCTTGGCCAGACTGTGAGCCTGTGCAGTATCCAGGCCAGGACACCTGGACCTTGGGACCCATTTATTCAGTCTCCAGCTCTGACGTTGGCTCCTTCCAGATTTTGTCTCCTCCTTCTCATTCACTAGAACAGCTTTCAGTTTGCTGGTGATTCACAAATACACACACAAAATAGAGCACAAGACCACACGGAAAATAATCAGGAATATCACTAGGAACACTAGTGGTGTTCCTCAGGGCTCAGTTCCAATTCCGTCCAATATTTTTATCAATGATCTGGATGTAGGAGTTGAATGCACCATTAGCAAGTTTGCTGATGATACTAAACTGGGAGGTGCTGCTGACTCTCTCAAGGGACAAGAGGCTTTGCAGAGGGATCTGGATAGATTGGAGCATTGGGCAATCATCAGTAGCATGAAATTTAACAAGAACAAATGCTGAATTCTGCACCTGGGATAGAGTAATGTCAGATACAAGTATAGACTGAGAGAGGATTGCCTGGAGAGCAGCCCTGCAGAAAGAGATCTGGGGGTGCTGGTTGGCAGCAGTGTGTCCTGGCAGCCAAGAAGGCAAACCACATCCTGGGGTGCATCAAACATGGCATGACCAGCCCGTCAAAAGAGGTGATTATCTCACTGTATGTAGCATTGTTGTGGCCTCACTTTGAGTACTGTGTACAGTTCTGGGCCCCACCATTTAAGAAGGATGTGAAGGTCCTTGAATGCATCCAGAGGACAACCAAGTTGGTGAAAGGGCTCGAAGGCACATCCTGGGGGGAGCAGCTAAGGGCTTTGGGTTTGTCTAGTTTGGAGAAAAGGAGGCTGAGGGGTGACCTCCTTGCTCTCTACAGCTTCCTGAGGAGGGGATGTGGAGAGGGAGGTGCTGATCTCTTCTCCCTGGGATCCAGCAATAGGACACCTGGGAATGGTTCAAAACTGTGTCCGGGAAGCCTCACACTGGATATTGGGAAACATTGCTTTAATGAGAGTGATACAGAGACATAACTATCTGCTTTTAGTCACATGAATATTGTTTCTTGTTTATTCCTTTAGATAATGTTTCTTGTTTATTCTTTCTAAAACTCACTCACCAAGGCTGACGCCTGTAACGTCTGTTAAGGGTTAAGTTTATCAGGGACTGGTATTTGTCAAGAACTACTTGCTGAACAAAGGGAGTGATAACAGGAGCTGCAAGGTTAGTCTGACTACAGAACCAACTAGAACTTGTTAAAAACTGCTGAAATCAACAAGGAAGAAGATAGCATGCATAAAAGACTAAAGTTCATCTAGAGGACAGAAGAGGAAGAGGAAGATAAGACCCCTGAAGTAAAAGACCACCAGAGACAGATCTGAGCCTGCGCAGTTTCTGAATCAACTCTGCCCTCAACTTATACATATGTATTATGAAACCCTATGAATATGTATGCTTTAGTGTAATAAATATCCAACTACTTGCAGAAATGGTGTGCAAGATTTGAGAAGAAATCCCCTTGCACCCGGCACTGCAATAAACATGCCTGCTTTATAACTCTTTGTGAGTTGTAAAGTTTGTTTCTGTGCATTGAGAGGGTGGTCAAACACTGGAACAGACTTCACAGAATCATTAAGGTTGGAAAAGACCTTCAAGATCATCAAGTCCAATCATCAACCCAACACCACCATGCCCACTAAACCATGTCCCGCAATGCCACGTCCACACATTCCTTGAACACCTCCAGTGATGGTGACTCCACCACCATGAATTTATGGCTTTTCCTGTCTCTTTTTTTCATCTCATGCTGTTTCTTAGCTGTTAAGCAGATAACCTTACAAACCAGATGCTCTTATGTTCTGGAAATTCTTGAAAATTTTTCACATTCTGAAACAAGAGCCCATACACACAGAAATGTGTACGTCATATTGTGAAAACATTTCTTTCCCTTCCTCGATCAGTCAATTAGTTCACATTATCATATAGGTGGCCAGGCATAATAAACTGCCAAAAGTGCCCCAAGTGTACATGGTCATAGAATCATAGAATCATAGAATAGTCTGTCTTGGAAGGGAGCTTTAATAATCATCCAGTACACACAACCCCCCCACCATGGGCAGGGACATCTTCCACTATACCAGGTTGCTCAAAGCCCCGTCCAACCTGACTTTGAACACACCAGGGTTGGGGCATCCACAGCTTCTCTGGGCAATGTGTTCCTGTGTCTCACCACCCTCATTGGAAAAAATTTCTTCATTATGTGCAATCTAAATCTACCCTCTGTTAGTTTAAAACCATCGCCCCTTGTCCTGGCACTACAGGGCTTGCTAAAAAGTATCTTTCTTTCTTTCTTATAAGTCCCCTTTAATTATTGAAAGGCTGCAATATTTCCCTGGAGGTTTCTCTTCTCCAAGCTGAACAAGGCCAATTGTCTCAGCCTTTCTTCACAGGAGAGGTGTTCCAGCCCTCTGACCATTTTTGTGGCCCTCCTCTGGACCCACTCTAACAGGTCCATGTCTTTCTTGTGGTAGGGACCCCAGAACTGGATGCAATACTCCAGCTGGGGTCTCAGGAGAGTGGAGTAGTTCCCAGGGTCCTCCTTGTTACTGTTTTTTTTAAAATGGGTGCGATGTTTCCCTTTTTCCAGTCACTGGGGACTCCAATTTACCTACCCCCTCAGGTCAAACCAGTTCTTAGTCTGTGTCCAGGATTACTATGTTCACCAACATCGTGATTTTTTGGTCATAGTACAAGCACATGTCTTCCTCTTTAAATGAAAGTGTTTTTCTGACAATTTAAGAAAAGTTAGGATAATTCTTCTGAAATCAATTAGCCTTTGAATCCATATAGAAGCAGCTAACAGTGAAGAGTAATCAGCAACTTCTGCATTCCGATATAGTGCATATTTCAACCAAATCTTTTCCAAAGCTCTATGCAATTTTTCTGTTTTGGAGAAAACCTGTAATGCTTAATAGTTGTGACTAACCAATACTGTAGTAAAGCTCAGAGGAGATGGACGAGGGTGATGTGAAACTCAGGGAATAATGCAGGGTGTGACTGACCACAGCTGTTGCAAAGAAGCTGACTTTATCTCAACACAAAGGGGACCAGAGGTTGGCCTTTGTTTTAGATAAACAGCTATCAACAGTTGAATGGATCAACTGGTGGTGTAATTGTTTCTCCCTGAGTTCATTAAAAGAGAGTGAACGTCTCCCTGAGTTAGCCAGAACGAGCATGGTGGGAGTGAATATGTGGGTCAGCCCAACCTGGAGTAGAAAACCTGAACAACTGACAAAAGAATTTCAGAGAGCAACGAGCTTGAGCTGGCTTCAACCCTTGTATTCCTTCCAGGTGACTGGGGATGCCCAGTGTCGTGACAGGGAGCATATTATAGAGACTGGTAATAGGCATGACATTGATATTGTGTTTGAGCTGTATATTGCAATTGCTAGATTTTGTTAAGTGTCACTTACACTTGTATTGAGTTTTCAATATATTTTGTATCAGTCTGCTAAATCAAAAAGCCCACATAACATCAAATATCTTCAAATACAACAATAAATTTCATATTAAATTATGCCCTCCATGTGTGCTATATCTAAAAGAACCTGGTCAGAGAGTATTGTACTCTGACAATAGCGTCATTAGATACTAAAATTGGGGGGGAGGGGGTGATGAAGGGGTAAAAAAGAAAGAAAAATAATAAAAGAAACTAGTAGTGGTCCTTTTCCCTCATACTTTCACAGCATCCACAAACTTTTCATGAGGGATGCTGGAGAAAGACACCATTCTGTCTGTTGTTCCGTGTAGCTGAAGACCTGTTCATTAACAGAATCAGCATCTTTAAAAACGGACAAGACACTACTGCTATCTTACCTCCAGCAGCAGGAAATTCCAGAAGTTCACCAACTGTGGCATATGCAATTACTTTTATCTGTTTTAAACTGATGTCCTACTAATTTCAGTGAAAGCCGCCACCTTCTAGTGCTGCAGGATTTGGTGAATAACACTTCTCTATTCAGCTTAAGCATTGCTTTCATGATTTTGTGATTCTTAGTCATATTCTCTTCCAGCCGTCTCTTTTCCCTTCTGAAGAACTCCCTGCCCTACAACCTATTCTCAAAAGTAGTTTCTAGGAGTGATTAGAACACCAGTTGTCTCTACTTAACCTTCAAGTCAGCACAAAGCAGATAAATTCTTTCCACAAGTCCTACTTTTAATCCTCATAACATTTTAAGCACCATGTTCATACTATCTCCCTTAAGGACCTAATTTCAATTAGAAAATAGCTAGTGAGCGTTTAGTCTGTCTGTCCAGCAGCTGTGCTTTAAGTGTGTGGAGGAATGACTTAAAACAGATGTTTTGGTAGCAACAGCTGGGGGAAACCTGATAGAATCATGCAACCCAGGTCCATAGTAGTGGATAGAGTTTATGACTATTTTCTTTTTTCTTTGGCTATCTAAAAACTCATTTTGTTTATCCGCTTACTGGGATACTAGATCTGATATTTAGTTCCTAAGTCATTTGAATGCCTCCTAAAACATATAAGGCTGCACAAACATTTCTAAACAATACCAAGCTTAAGCTTTAAATGACAGCTGTTTGGGCTTTTTTTCCGGAGTTTTACATTAGAAAGCAGGCCACCTGGAAACTGAATTCTTGTTCCAAACATGAATTTTATGTCAGCAGAGACAATATTGGATGCTAGCAACTGAAAAGGCTAGAGTTTTCTGGGCTCTCAGAGAATGAATCTTTCTATTATTAGTCTTTATATGTGCTGATATTGGATACATTTAAAGATTTGTCCTACTTGAGAGTTAACCATGAGGAATAGTTTTGATACTAGTAAAGTAGATTGCCTGGAATGAGAATTTATAGGAAATATCTAATGTTTGAACCTTTTCCTAAGCCTTTCTTTAGAAGTCAAGAATATAGTTAGTCTTCAATGTTCATAGATATATTATATTTTAAGTACACATACCTGCAACACTTAATTCAAAGACTACTCAAGATGGAAAACATAAGCTGGTTTCAAGTAAACCATTAGTTCTTTGCTTCGCGTTGTAAAAGGCTTTAATCCGTATTCATTCAGCAGATTTTTACAGCAAGGCACAGGTGAAAGCAGAGCTGAGGTAATAGTAATGGGACAGGGGAAACTGCAATCTCCATATGTCAGTAGTGTCCCATATAGTAACACTTTACCAAAGTACCACCAGCAGAGGATTTACAGGTGCATTATGAAAGATTTTTGACTCTCATGAAGAGTTAATGAGAATCATACTTTCAAGGCCCCTAGGCAACATTGCGGTGAAATAGGCTGACAGTTCAGATATGAAATGATCAGCCACTTGGTTACTACAGGAAAGTGAGCTGGAAGACTAAAGATGAAATAATAATGTTGTATCCAAGTCAAGCTCAATGAAAGGTTCACATCCTTGGGGATGAAGAGGGAGACATCATTTGTCAACAGATGACTTTTCAAAGGAGGTTTCTGCAAGCATCCAGAATACACAGTTATTTGCAGCCCTTTAAAAGCATTACTGAAACCATCACCTGTAACAAAGAGTAAGGAGGCTTACTTTGTGACAGTTCACAGGCTGGAAGAGAGTCTGTAGATCATCTAGGCTATAGCCACTACAGCAAACTCATTCTGTATGAAAAAGATATCATGCAAATCTCATGAACACTGAATTATAGTTACTTCAAATTATGTCAAGTAAAATTTGTTCAGTCACTTGCTTTTTTAATTATATTAGGATTATTTGTACAGGTACTAACCAGTGGCCTGAGGAACTGAGACTCCTTTCTTGCACTTATAACATTTAGAGATGAACACAAAATACTACAAAGCATCACTAAATGCAGACCGGGCTTCATATCAATCTTCAACCTTTCAGTAAGCCTGTACATACAGGTAAGAAATGCTTACCCCAAATAAATTGAACTTAGAGCTTCTCTCAGCAATATGTCACTGGGTTACTGTAGCAACAAGTCCTGTCTATATCATGCTCAGTGGCTCAATTTTATTTTATTAATTACTGTCAGCCTAAATGTGGTCATGATGATTTTATAACACCAATGTTCATTGGCTGATTAAATCCCATGTGATAACCTGCAGCCAATCCAATTACTTTATGGCACACTGAATTTTCTGAATTACACAAAAAAGGTCTTTGCAAAGATTTTTAGGAATTATTTAGTATAAGTTTAATGCATGAGCAATATATTATTTCTGCTGTTGGCTGCGTACCTTGATAAAATTCAGATGAAGTCAGATGGCTCACAGGCAAAATATTCTTATCCCACTGAAAAGTCAGAAGAGGATGACAGATTCACAGCAAGAGAAACACCAGATGTGTGACTAAATGTTTTATAAAATATATATGCATGCTTCATTACACCACAGCCAAAGGAAAATTTGCAAATTGAGAAGAAAAGTAAGATTACTCATGTGTGTGCACATTGAACAGAGCTAACTCTCCTTTTCAACCTCCAGGGCCACTCACAGGCTGCACTGGTGCTGATCTGCCCCCAGGACACCTGCCCATGGCCCAGGACCCCATGTCAGATCCCCCAGGGCCCTCAGTCCTGCCCCAGCGAGGATGTCTGTCCCCAGCCCCACTACCGTGCTGCTACGTTGGGCCCTGCTAAACCAGGCCTGACCTGTGGGCTGATGTCCTGACCTGGTCTCATGGAGGGCACATGGAGGTGCCCAATGCCTGGGGCTGGGGCTGCCCCAGATCCCCCAGCTGCCCTGCTCCCCGGCTGGGGTGGTGGGACATATGCTGCTCAGACAGTCTGGCACAGATTCCCCTGGCTCCCGGCCCTTGGGAAGCATTCGGCTCACAATGTGCCTTGACGTGGCTGGAAGGCCGAGCCCAGAGAGTTTTGGTGAATGGAGTGAAATCCAGCTGGCGGCCGGTCACAAGCGGAGTCCCCCAGGGCTCAGTTTTGGGACCGGTCTTGTTTAATGTCTTCATTGATGATCTGGATGAGGAGATCGAGTGCACCCTCAGCAAGTTTGCAGATGACACCAAGGTGGGAGGGAGTGTTGATCTGCTCGAGGGTAGGAAGGCTCTGCAGAGGGATCTGGACAGGCTGGATCGATGGGCTGAGGCCAACTGGATGAAGTTCACCAAGGCAAAGTGACGGGTTCTGCACTTTGGCCACAACAACCCCATGCAACGCTACAGGCTTGGGGACGAGTGGCTGGAAAGCTGCCCCGCAGAAAAGGACCTGGGGGTGTTGATCGACAGCCGGCTGAAGATGAGCCAGCAGTGTGCCCAGGTGGCCAAGAAGGCCAACGGCATCCTGGCCTGTATCAGAAACAGTGTGGGCAGCAGGAGCAGGGAGGTGATCGTGCCCCTGTACTCGGCACTGGTGAGGCCGCACCTCGAATGCTGTGTTCAGTTTTGGGCCCCTCACAACAAGAAAGATACTGAGGTGCTGGAGCGTGTCCAGAGAAGGGCGACAAAGCTGGTGAGGGGTCTGGAGCACAAGTCTGATGAGGAGCGGCTGAGGGAACTGGGGTTGTTCAGTCTGGAGAATAGGAGGCTGAGGGGAGACCTCATTGCTCTCTACAACTACCTGAAAGGGGGTTGCAGAGAGGTGGGTGTTGGTCTCTTCTCCCAAGTGATGAGTGATAGGACAAGAGGAAATGGCCTCAAGTTGCGCCAGGGGAGATTCAGACTTGATATTAGGAAAAATATCTTTAGTGAGAGAGTGGTAACACACTGGAATAGACTGCCCAGGGAGGTGGCGGAGTCACCCTTCCTGGAGGTATTCAAGGAGCGTGTGGATGTGGCATTGTGGGACGTGGTTTGATGGGCATGGTGTTGTGTGGTGTGGGTTTTTTTTGTTTGTGTGGTGTTGTGGTTTTTTGTTTGGTGTTGTGTTTTGTTTTGTTTTGTTTGTTTTTTTTTTTTTTTTTTGTAATGGCTGGACTTGACGATCTTACAGGTCTTTTCCAACCGTAGTGATTCTGTGATTCTGTGATTCTGTGACATAACTGTAGTAAAGCTTATTCCCCCCAGATGAGTTCTGAGTTCAATTAAATTAGAATACTTAAATATTTCTCTTCAGAAATGAAGTGCTGCTATGCGAGAGAAAGGTTTCTATCAGAGTGTGATTCATGAATTAGAATTCCATTTTCTGGCCTAAGAAAAAAATAGGTATTTGAGGTCACTGTAGAAAAGAATACAGTAAGTATTGGAAGTACCTTAGGTATGCTGATAGCTGAGTACGAGTGCCATTAAGAAATTCTAAGGGTTAGCCTACCTTAGTCTTGTGTTTTAGTCTAGTTAGATTTTGCACAGGGCATTTATTTTCATGGGTGTTTGTTCATGTGTCAACAAAGTTAGGTCAAATGATCATTTATTATACTGATCATTGGTCTTTTTGCTCTCCAAATTGAATTTCCTATGATATTAATAGAAGTTTAAGGCTAGGGAAAAAGCATTCTCATCTGTAATTAGGATTAACCTCATTCATAAGACTGGCAAAGAGACTTCACTCAGCAATTTGAGTTAGGCACCCGAGAGAGTTTGCTGTTTAGCATGTTCTTTTAAACAATATATTTAAAATAAAGCAGATGTTACAAAGCCAGATATGTCTTAAGCCTTATTAAAAAGCTCATACACTAAAAGTGTTTTTTAAAGACTAAACAAACTGAAATGCAGTACACTGTATGATGACATTTTTAACCCAATGGAAGAAAGGAATTTCAAGATAGTGTTGGATTATGGCACCAGAGCATTTTAATTCATACTTACCTTGCTTGGTTTTGCAAGTCAGTTCTAATACCTTGTGATAACTGCCTTTGATATCAGAGTAATTCTCTTCCAAAATTTCTCTGTCAAACTATTTCCTATAGCCAGACAATGAACTTTTCAAGTGCTTCATGTGAATATGTAGTGGGAATGGAAAAAATGTGAACAATAAGTACTGTACAAATCTTCATTATATGCATGAAGTCTTATTTAGAGTACTCATCCTTTCCCCCTGCCTTTTCCAAGAAGATGTTGCGGAATGTGGAGGTTTCAGAAAGGAGTGATGAAAGCAACTGCTATGAAGAAATGCTCATCAGATAAATATAATGATAGGGTATTAGAAAATGATGGAAAATATAAAATGCTGAAAAAGAAAGAAGGTAGGATGGCAATGAATGCTATTAAGAAATTAGAGAGTTTTGTAGCAATACTGAAGTAGCAGTTAGTGAACTCGAAAGAAAGAAGCTCAACACTGATCAAAATGTTCACTACAGTATAATTGTGGGACTGCCATATACAGTTAACAAAGCCCAATACCTTATTAAATTCAAAAGACTGGACACCAAAATAGCCAGAGAGTATATTATTCCCAAATTTGTAACCGTATTTTGGATACTATATTTAATGCCATGTTTTTTGTTTAAGCCTACCTAGTTGCTAGAGGTCACAATGAGACTTAGAATGACAGTTTGATTTCCCTATGCCTTCTTACACCAGAATTTTTATATGCCTTCTTGAACATTTGATATTGGACTTGGTCAATGACAGGACACTGCACAAGTCAGATGTAGGCCTGCGGCACTATAACAATCTGTCTATAGGTTTCTTTATCAAACTTTTCTAACTAGATTTGACCACCAACTTCTCAACTTTTGCAACTTTCCCTATCACATGATACGGGCTCTGTGCAATTCTCTAAAGGCTGTCCAAGACTTCCGTGATATGTAACTGCAATCAGAGCAACTACTGATGTAGTTTTCCACTGCTCTCTCATGCACAGCGATCCCAGATGCTTTGCAATGCTGATGCTCCACAAAGTCTAGCAGTGGCCTGCTTATCACTGAGATTTTCTATGTAGGATAAGCAAATATCTTTATGTCACTGAAAATATGAAGAAGAACAGTTGTCAAAGTCAAAGCTTTGTTGTTCAGAATCAATGTAACAGTTGTAAGAACAAGGGGTTTGGTCAGGAGGCTCAGTAAAAACCTTCTTGCGAGAAGAGCTGTAAGGCTGTTAGTAATTAGAAGAAATCAAAACTGAGTTATCTGGAAAATATTACACTCATAATAGCTTGGTAAAGCATTGATTCAATGTGAGCACTTGACACATATCTGGAAAAAGTATTTCACACAGCATGTACATCCATCTGGAGTAAATTTACTAAAATCCCTAGATTAAAAATAGCTTCAAATAAGACATCTGAGGCACAACTGTTTTACTTAGACTCCTTGGCTTTTCAGAATTTCAAGTGTGATAACTGACTTATGCCTATAAGGGCTAATTTGCACAGATGACCATCTAGTTTCTGTTATTGCAAAAAAAAGCTATAATTACTTCAAAGTCTATAGTGCTGTCAGTATAATAGGCAGTTCTGGATCTTCAGGCTAACACTTTGTTCAGGTTCAGCCTTGTTACTGAGTCACTTGTTCTGTGTCCTCTAGGCATCTGTCGAATTCATTTTTGTACATTCAAAACCAGAGGTGTAAGTTCCCACCTTCGGTTTAATATGCTATTGAGCTGGAGTTTTCTTCCTTTCCGCTTCTACTCTCCTGGAAGCTAATTGACTTCACTAGGGTTACTTTTGATGCAACACTATGAATGAACTAAGAAGGAGGCTCTTTCCCATGGTTGTCGTGTGTTCTGTACAAATATTCACTGTAAGCTTCACGAATAGGTAGCTGGAGAGTCATTTTTGCACAAATAATCATGCCATTGCAAGACACCAACATATGCACTCGTTATAGTATATAACCACATCGATGGGATATATTACCCAGCATATAAGCCTCAGAGTAAACAAACTGCATTCAGAAGAACGTTGTTTAAAGGAAATTTTTTGGGGGGCAGAGCAAGGGGCAGTGAGGCGGAATAAAAATTCCTCTTAGCTACACAATTTATCCCAAAAGATGGCCAATGTTACTGGTAAGACACAGTGGAAGAAATTGCCTTCCTAACATTGATCTCAGAAAGAATCCTTTTAAGTTGTGGAATTAAAACCAGTAGCAGGGGAGATAAAAGCCAGCCATTTTGTTTTAAGTTAATCTCGCAAACCTCAGAGATAAGGCTTGACAAAAGAATGTCTTAATTGGCGTCTGGCATCTCCATCCTTTAGTAGCTTTGGGACTTGGATTCTGCTTTCATTCCTTCCTGTATATTACACTTTAGGATCCCAATTACACTACTAATGTAAATTAAAATGTAAATTAATCTGTTTTCTAATGCAGTTATGCAAAGCAACTCTACTTCCACTTTAATGCTCTAAAAGGAGAAGAATTCCTTTAAATGTATTGCATATGTTATTTTTGATTATCCTGAAATACATAAAAACTGAAATGAATAAAAGCTGGTTACACTGAAATCACCGAGAAGCTGCTTCAGCAGAATACAGTTCTACCTCATGATTGACTTCAATGAGCACAGGTTGGAAAGTGATTTTTCCTCCTTTAAATTCCATGTGTAATTGGCTTCAGTTAGCAAATCTATCTGCCACCATTTCTCTCCTCTAAGAACCAGTTAATTTCTTATATTCAAATTCAAAATTCAGGAACAAGATATGATGATCAAGGAAAGGATGCAATGAAAAAATCAAGCTTTTCAAGAAATAAATCACAGCATGAGATATAAAAAAATATTCTAGAGGTTTATTTGAAAGTAATAGCTCCAATTAAAAGGACTGTGTAGTTGTGTGATATATTTCACCTTGTTCCCTAGTTCTAACCAAAATCTTCGATTATAGGCAAGTTTCTTGGCAAATTCTGATGTAGAATCAAGGCACTTTCACACATTAGTGAAATCTGTGCACTGCCCACTGGCAGACAGATGTATTTTCCTGGAGAAAACACTTCCACATCTCTTAAGCTTTGCTTTCTCTTCTGTCACCTCCACACAAATTAGATGTCAATTAAGCACATTCTGACACCTTCGTAATTAACATCAATGTTTTTTAAAGGCCTCAGTGAATTGAAAATATTTTTGCAATAAAAGTCCAATTGAACTCCATTAGATTTTCTTCATAAATTATTGTTATGATATCTTACAGATGTTTTAATTAGAAGTTATTAACACAAATACTAAATATTAAAAACAGACTCCATTTTTAATTCCAAATGTCTTCAGATTGGCAGACTGAATAAGACAGTCAAGGCAGGACTTCTGAATTGTAACTTGAATTTCATAAGAGCTAGGAATTTACAGTCGCATCTGAACAAGTTGATGTATAAAACAATCAGCTCTTCTCAGTCTGCAGATGACACTATTTTTTCCTGGGAATTTTTACATTTGACTATTTTCATAAACTTAAAAGATTTTTGAGAGAAAAGATAAATCATTGTAATTGTTCTCATCTGGCACTCAGAGGCATGTCTCTGTGCTTTCCCTTCCTTCTGAAGAATCAGGTTTCCTGGAAGTTACCATCCATGCATAGGTACGTTCACAAGAAGTGCATGCCGGAGCCTTACTGCTCCCTGGTCAGGTCTCTGAAGTAGTGAAACACCCCAGGTAGAGCAAATGTTGTGATTAACTGTTCTGGCTGCTTCTTCATAGGCGATAGCATTTATTGCATCCAAAAGATCAATGAGAAATTTAAAAGGCCTCCAAGGCTTGAATGAATTTAATAAATTAAAATGTGGCATTTATAGGTAATTTAAAATATTTGCTTCCTGTAAACATCTTTTCAGTCTTGTCAACTTCTTTCTGTTGGCTTTCTTTAACATAGGGATTTCAATTAATTTCAGAAATTAGAAGACCTGTCTGAAGAAGGTGACAAATTAGGGAAAATAATAATAATTATAATAATATAAAAAAAAGCAAAGCTCTAACATAAATAGTTTTTATGAAATAAAGCAAATATTAGCAGGTGGCTGACCATGCATCCTCAACCTATTAATTTTATGAAGTCACTGTCTGGTTAATTTTGTTTTGAAAACAACAACTTTCTAGCCTTTATAGACATTTAAAAACATAAATGCATATTCATCAGGATCAGTGAATGTTAACAATTGTGAATAATTTCCTTATTAAGGCTTTTAATTCCTTAAATTTAATGTGCTTATTATGAGATAATACTTTTTATCCTGCCCTTTATTAACCTATTACATTAATCAGCATCTGCACTGCTGTACAAAATTCTCCCTTTCTGGCCTCCAAGGTAATGAGATAACCTCTGGTCTGCTCCCATTAATACTTCTTGACTTTTTAAGAGGAATTTCTGCTCATCTTCAGAATGCAAATAAATGATTTACTCAAAATACCAATGATCTACCCATCTTTTAAACAGGGTCCCTGTATCTCCAGTCTTCCAGTAGTTCATAGGCAGAGCTTTGCTCCTGCAAGTTTACATTTGTAGAAATGAGCAGACATTTCTCCATAAAGTTAAAGACATGTCTATATTTCATATTACGATAGGCTAATTATAGACGTTTAGTGTGAGATATTCATATAATTTTTCCTTTATATAGGGATATAGAAAATTCCTGTTCAACTCCAAATTCCTTCAGTACGCTTGCTAGTGCGTAAGAGCAGTGCACGGTAGAATAAGGAATACTGTGGATTACCTTCTTCCCTTTTAAAATATACTGTGCATTTAGGCAAACAGGATGTAATTAACTAAACCAGAATTTATGTACACTATGGGGCTTAAACAGCTATTCCGGAGTGGCATAGCTGTACTCTTTTAACTTCTGTCTTTGCATTAATCATTCTCTTATTTAATACTGATCTATTTAACATGCTTTATAAAAAAACTCATTTATAGTCAAAGAAAGATCTGAAGTACTCTTTTACATTTTGTCTGTAATGTAGCATGGGTTTTGCCGTGTTCAATAATTTGGAAAAAAAAAATTAAATAACTCTGATCTGACCTTATATTATTGATCAATAGTCGTAAAGTAAACAACTGAACTATAGACACAGCTATTAATTGTATTTAATGTCAGGTTTAAGGTATTTTTTCCTGTTGGTAGTGTCTAATGCCAAATCTTAGTTTTATCAAAACTTGGGTTACATTTGTGTTACACTTATTTATATTACTGAGCAGAAATTCTAAGCAAAATGGTATATATGGGAGCCACTGATGTAAAACAGTTGTGTCTGTGTACTGCTGATGTTATTGTTATCAGACGGTTGCAAGTCATTATCCAAGCATTGTGTCTGTGTCTGTATGTGTGCTTGCCTGTTTTCTAATAGGTCATTGTTTTTACAGAATAAACTGTTAATGATCCTGGAAAAAGGATATTTGTGTGATTAGATTGTGCGACTAGAACATTATTTAGGTGATCAGAAAATCTCAGTTAGAAGGTTGTTAGTAATAAAAAACCTTAGAAAAACCTACAACCAACCAAGCCAAACAGGATTGTAGCAAAGGCTCCCAAAAGTGCAAACACAAGATGAAAGCAGATGACTGGAAAGTCCAAGCACAGTATGATACCTAGGCCCAAGGGCTATAAACATAAATCACAAACGTTCACTGACAGAATGCAGGTAAAATATGGAGTAAATCTTGTACATAATGTTATAACTTGCAGTTCTATAAAGTAAGCCGGTTGTCTTAGAAAACGTACAGAAGTGACCTCAAGCAGACTCAGCACAAACAGGAGGAAACCCCTGATGTTGACATGCTGGCCTTGGGAAAGCCTTGGGATGCTGCCTGCTTGTTGCGACCCCCACCTCTGCCTTCCTCCCAAAGGGGACGGCTCCCATTGACCTCGGGACCCAGAGGAAGAGGGGATGGGCACAAAACCGGAGAAAGGGGTAGACTTGTAAATGTTCCTGTCATTGTAAAAGGACTAATAATGATTCTTAGATTAAATGAAAAGGAATAAACTGCCCAGGGAAGTGGTGGAGTCATCCTCCCTGGAGGTATTCAACGAATGTGTGGACATGGCATTGTGGGACACGGCTTAATGGGCATGGCGGTGGTGGGTTTTTTTTTGGTTGATGGTTGGACTTGATGATCTTACAGGTCTTTTCCAACCTTAGTGATTCTGTGATTCTGTGACTTCATATAAACTAACAAATTCCAGTCTTAGCATGGGAGCTGTGATTCTTAACTCACATGGTATTTCATCTGGATTTGACCTCCAGGGCTATCTTTTAATATTTGGATCCAAGTATTGGTGGAGAATTTGGACAGTCTAAGCTGTAATTTCCAATGCAGCACCATGCAGAAATGCTATTTTTGATCCAGAAACTAGCTGCTCTTTTTTGTTGTTGTTGTTTTTTTCCCCCAGCCCTGATATTACTGCCATTCTGAAACCAGCACTCACCAATGCTCTGTGGCACCTAATGTTATTTCATAAATTCTGCTTCGATGAAGTCTGAAGCTGAGTCCTATACACTCTCTTTCAACTAACCCCGAGGTTAGACAATAGGTAACTTCACAGCTGTTTCCCAGTTTGTTTTTGAGTATGCCCAGTGAGCCTAGATCTCTGCTTCCAGAGAGGTTTAGAAACACTCTGCCCTCAAGAGCGCTGAGCAGCTTGGTGTGGTCTTTCTAATGCACTGCCAACTAATGAAAGTTTAATATAAACTACAGAAACAGTCTTCAGAGTGAAGACCAGAACAGCATCACAAACACTCTTGCCTCTGGGTCGTGTTATATTCCTTGTATTTTCTCATGGATCACATTAATCTTTCACTACACGGTAGCACAGCTGCAGACATCAAGACTGCTCTCCCGAAAAACTTAATGACTATGAGTTTATGCACTCAGGGTGGGGATGTTGGTTTTCAGTCCCTCAGGTAGATGAGAAAATTTATCTCCCGAACCAGACAATGCTCTTGTGCATCTTACGAAAAACCCCAGTGAGGCTTTTATAAAAATAGGACCATATCTGAAGCTATGACACAGTCCCTTTTTCCCCTGGCTCTCCTGTCAGTGCTGTCCTGTATCACACAACATTTGACGGTATACCATCACATTTCCACAAAGCTACCTCCAATCCATTTACTTAAGATGTACTTTACCTTGAATAAAATCAAATAAGCCCCAGTTTGGGGAAGGAGACTTATAAGAGAAAAGCAGTTGGACAAAGAGTAGAGAGGAATTCTTTCCCTACAGAAATAAAGTATTTCTTTTAAAAGATTCCATAACCCCTGAAGTACTGGCAATAAAACTGTCTAGATGTTTTACTGTTACTGTATGAAGAGAATAAAGAATCACCTTTTAGTTCAGTTCTTGGGCTTTTTTTTTTCTTTTTTTTTTTTTTTTTTAGTAAAGTTTGATTTTCCAATTATTTCAGCCAGTAACTAGTTAAAACAACAGAGTTCTAATCCGGGGAGAGGCTTATGAATTCCACAACCGGTACAGTCTTTTCCAAGCTTAAAAAGATCTGTAACATAGTTTCCTCATCTAAAAGATGAGAGACCTGAGAGTTTCTACCGCTTGTCCAAAACACACCAGGAAAGAAGTCAGTAGAGAAGCCTTGCTGAAACAGCACGGCATTGAAAAACATTAAAGCTCAAGCAGAGCAGACAAAATTGTCAAGAGCATAGCTATTCCGGTAAGTTAACAAGCTTTGCAATGGCTGGGCACAGCTGAAGGCTCTTTCCTTGTTCCAGGGAGATGCGGCTGAAAGGAGACAGATCTTGCTGTTTTCTGCGAGGCACTTCATAAAACAGCAGAGCCCAGCACAGAGCCTTCCCCACAACCTGTGCTCATTGCATGATGATGGAAAAAATGGCTTAGGGAGGTAACTCAATACAAGCATGCTTTAGGCAAAATCCAGTACAATCTTTATAGAAATATGCTACCTTCCCTAAAGAAAGAATAACAAAAGATGTTTTTAAATTAAATTTCTATTTTCTTTCCCAAAGAGCCCTATGGTGGGACTGTCTTCAGTACAACAGCATTGGAAATGAGCTGTAATGACCATTACCAAAGCTATCTTACAACATTCTTGGTTTTGTTCTCTGCTATAATCAACGTTTCTTTGTCCCCCTCTCAAAGTGCCTCCTTACTACACAAGCTGTAGTAAGGCCTGAGTATTCAGAAAAAAAGCAGTCTTTCCTCAGCTGTTGTTTATACTGGCTTTTTTCCATTGCTGTTTGTTATAGCTGTCTGTCATGCTGTGCTTAAATACCTTGCAGGCATATTTAGCAATATTTCGCTTTGCCATCTGGAACAGACTTTCACCCAACTCCAGGCTGAGGAGCTTGAGTGCCCCATCTGGTGTAATGTCTCTGAAGTATAAATAGGGCAGACTCCCAGTTTGTAGTAGCTTTAGAGGAGAAATAAAAAACAGCAATGCTTAATAAAGTAAAAAAAACCCATAAAATGAATGAAGGCTTTTGACAGAGTCCAGCTGACTTGAAGTGATCATCTGCAAGTGCCACTTTTATTCAGGAGGTCGGCACACGTTTTATGTTCACTCTTCCCACAGACAAGTTGTACAGCCCTGTAAAATTGACAAGGATCTAGCATCTTGTTCACACATACTTCTGAAATAATGTCTGCAGCTTATTCAAGGAGACATAATTCATGTCTTTAATAACTACCCTAGTAACGTAGCTGCATTTTTACAGGGTACTTGACAGCAGATAAAGCAAAATATTTATTTTAATAATTTACATATACAACAGAGAACACTGGGAACAAGCATGAAGGCCAAAATCAGGGAGTAGTATCCTGTATTGTATTTCTTGCAAAGAACATTGAAATTTGTTAAAATTAGTTCATCACAAAAAAAAGTAGTAGGTGAATTATTTAAATCTTTGGTAGCATGTTTCATATCAACACTCCTGCTGAGTGATTGACCATTATTCTGATTATGTCATAATCTTCTACTGCCTTAGACTTGCTTTTAGGGAGAGTTTTTGACTATCTCTCTCATGTGTCTCTTGTGTTCTAGCCTAGAAAACACTTCCATTCCCTCCAGTTGGTTTTTTTTTTTTCTTTTTTTTTTTTTTTAACATGTTGAAACGATTCTGCACCATTAAAAGCATTCTTGGTACAACCTAACAAGATATGCATGGAAAACAACTTTGCATTACAAGAAAGAACCATCTGGGTCTATTGATGAGTATGCTTCAGATAAGTTTGCAGTGGAAAGATAAAATAGTAAAAGTGTATTTACTCAAAATATGAATATGCTAACATAGATTACAGGACCACCCAATTTACTAACCTTTAAAATTGGAAGCAGTAGGAGTTTCAGATTTCCAAGTATATTTATAACTTTAAAACTCCACAGTTTTAGCAAGGCTCCTAGCACAAATTCTTTCCCACATCCTTCAAAGGACTTCTGTGATAGTTCCTGTTACCAGGTTTCTACAGAGGGCTCATCTCAAGGACATTAAACAACAGGCTTGGGTCACACTCTGTCTGAAACCCAATTTAGTATCCTGATGTGTAACCGAATCAGGAAAAAAATAATTCAAACGTTACAACTCATAAAAGAGATCTATTAATTGTGTCTCTCATAGATACGGTACTGGACTAATTAACTTGATATCTAGCCTTCAGCTACTAACACGTTTGTTTAACCTATATCCAAGTATACATGACATTTTTTCTATGTATTACTATTTGAGTGTACCTGTGTTGTTCAAAACAATAAGCATGCATTTATTACACTATAGCAGATGTGTTCAGCTTGATAAAATACTACTGAAAACCCAAGAGTCAACAGAGCGTCAAGAAATGGTTGATGGTTGGACTTGATGATCTTACAGGTCTTTTCCAACTTTGGTGATTCTGTGATTCTCTGAAAGGGATATCGCCCAGTTTGTGATTTCTCCTCCCCTTTTTTCTCCATTTGTAATTTAAACAGAGACAAAAACCTTCTGATCTGTACAGAATGATTAAGGTTGCTAGAAAAGATGAAGAGAAGTTTCATTTTGCAAGCCATTTTACAAGTGCAGATTGTGTTCATACTATCTGGTAACGTTTATGAAAGATGTGTCATAGCTAAAGATCAGTAAAAGTCTCTGGTTTCCTATTAGGCACAGATTTACCCAAGTAGAGAGTCCCTAAATTAAGTCTCTAGACTTTGCTAGATGCAAAGTTGCCAGCAAGACATTTGAAGAGTAAGTTTACAACTGGGCTTGTGAAAGCTGAAGCAAAAGAATGTAGGCAGCTAATCTTACCTCACTTCATAAACTACTTAGCTTAGGGGGGGAAAGAGTAAAAAAGGTACTGTTCTGCATAGTCTTCACAAAGGTACTGTTTTGCATAAATAAATAACTGTGCTTTTAGAGTCTCTCTCCCTGAAGCCCCATGAACAATGGCTGTTTTTTACTATCAACGAAAGACTCCACATGTTTTAGAGGTGATGTTATGTGATAATATGTTTAGAGGTGATAAAGCTCATCTGCACACCCACCACGAAGCTCAGAGGGACAATGGCACGGGGGTGGGTGTGTATGTGTGTGCAGCCCAAATCCCAGCCTAGCCCTGGGGCCAGCAGCCCATCAAAGGCCTGTCCATCTGCACCAGCCCAGAGGAGCACAGGGAGGCACAGTGGAGGTGGGGACCCAAAGCAAGGACTCCCAAGGAAAGAGCTCCTTGTTCAGGCTCCTCCCAGGGCTGTCCGGGCAGAGCCATCAGCCCCAGGGTCCAGGCACCACATCCACCACCATGAGCCATGGGGAGCAGCTCTCCAGACGACCTCTCAGAATAAAGGGGTTGCTGCCAAGGAGTGGGACACATTCTGAGCTGAACAGGAAAAGCAGTTTGGGATGGCCCAGGACTTCTTTTGGGATGTTGAGGGCTGGAACCAAAGGCAGGAGAAGAGAGGGGTGCAGGTGATTTGGGGGAGAACAAGAGTGGGGAAATAGAGGGCTAGGGGCTAAAAAGGGCACTCTCTCGTGTCGACAGCTGGCTGGTCAGTGTGCTTGCCTTGCTCTGACCTGCGCAGTCAGTCCCGTCTCCCTATTAAATTCCTTCCTGGCTCTGTCCTGGGGGAGGGCTCTCTGTCCTGTGTGCACATCGATGTGTTGGGCTATGAGCGCAGCAACTGGGGTCAGACCACGGGGCGGAGGGCGCCTGTGTCCCTGGGGCAGCGACTGCAGCGAGTGCGACTCTGCCAGAAAGTGTGTGAGCCCCAGCGAAGATCGAGCCGCCTGAGCCGGAAGGCAGGTGATGGGGCCTGGGAGCAAGGGGGTGAGTGGGTCTCTGACGGCCAGCCCTGTGTGCGAGAGACCCTGGGTGCCTCGAGTGGCGAGAGCACGGTGGGTCGGCTGTGGGACCTGGGGAGCCCTGTCCGACCCGAGGAGCGTGGGACACTCTGTCCCAGCAGCTGGACAAGGGCTGCAGCCGCGGGGGCTCCTACGTGCAGGGGCCAGCAATGGGGAGACGGGGACCCAGGGGCCGGTACTGGGCAGGCCGAGTGCCTGAGCCCAGCTCCAGAGGGCTCCGCCTTGCCCACCTGTGTACATTCAGTCTCAGTAGTGGCCCTCCTGGGGAAAAAGCCCCTCACGGAGACACTGGGAGCTGCAAAGTGAACAGAGGACTGTAGTGCGGAGGGGCCACTGGGGTTGGGTGTATGTGGTGAGGTGCTGGAGGCGGTGGGGCTGCAGGGGGGGCCTCTGTGCGAGGAGACCAGGGGCTGCCCTGTGCCGGCCACAGCCGGTGCCAGCCGGCTCTGCAAGGGCCCCAGCACGGCCACAGCTCAGCCTGTCAGCGAGGCTGGGGGCGCCTCTGGGGAAATGTCCAGCGAAGGCCACGGGGGTGACGGAGGGAGGCTGGACTAGAGGACGCCAGAGGTGCCTCCTGACCCGCGCACCCTGCTGTGGACCTGTGAGTCCGTCTCCATGGTGACCGCCAGGCCTTTGTGACCAGGGGCCGCATCGTGCCCAGAGGCCATTGTGACAGGGGGTCCGCCCGGCAGCTCTGGGGGCTCTAATGGGGCCACAGCCCTAGGGTGCCCACTCCCAGGAGAGCAGCTCCGTCAGGAGGCAGCATCTCCCCTGGGTGCCCATGGCAGGTGTCCGGCAGAGGACCCCGAAGATGCCAGAGAAGCAGGAGGCGAGTGCCCACTGCCGGCCCCATGAGGGGCTGCCACTCCTGCACAAGTGCCGCCAGGTGAGGGATGGGGCTGGAGGGAGAGGCTGGCGGTGGGACGAGGGGCAGGGCTGGGGGGAAAGATGGCCAGCCATGCCTGGCCCAGGGGGTTTCTCTGTCTGGGGCAGAGCCGGCGCCAGGATGGCCGAGGCCCGCGCGGCCCCGCAGCAATGGCTCAGAGGCAGAGAGCAGCTCGGAACCGAGCTCAGCCTGGCTGCGGTGGCCAGGAGCTGCCTTGATGCCAGGCCTGGGCTTGCCAGCACTGTTGAGGGGCCACTGTGCCAATACAGCCGCCTCCATCTTGCGCCTCCTCCCTCTCCCCACAGGTGCACCACAAGCAGCCACAGGCAGCACCGCAGCACAGCTGGACCGCGGTCTCGTCCCTCCACAGGGACAGGCTGCCAGTGATCCCCAGCCCAGAGAGCTCACAGAGCACTTGGAGCCGCTGCACACAGGTAGGGAGCTCGAGGGAGACAGGGCCAAACACCTTCCCGACCCCAGGAGGTGCCGCTGGGAAGGTGGGAGGTACTGGAGGGGACAGGTGGGACCGGCCCCCCAGCAAACTGAGACCCCCATGCCGTGCCTGGCAGGCTGCCCAGACATGCTGGGGGTGCTCCCCGGCTCTGGGGAGGGCCACGTAGGGTCCAGCCCTCTCCTAGGGCGGCTCTGGGAGCAGCCACATGCAGGGCTGAGCGCTGCCCTCATAGCTGGCCAGAAGGCCTGGGCGCAGGGGGTTTCCCGCTGGGATGCGGGGGAAAAGGACCACAGTCACACGGCCTTTCTCCACATCTTCTCCTGCAGATGGACAGGCTGGAGGGCAGGGAGGCACTGCCCCACAGCAGGCTCACACGGCCAGAAAGAGTGCCCACGCCACAATGGCCGTCTCTCCCAAGGCTGAAAGCGACACAGGCAGCTGCGGCCCGGCACGCGCTTGCAGCTCCAACTGCAGGATCTGCAAATGGCACCAAGCTGCCCGCTCTGTCAGCAGCAGCCTCTGGGTCTTCTCTGAGAGGCAGAGCACATCCTGTGGGCCTGACGGCCAGCCGCCACCAAGAGCTTGAGCCCCCTGCTCGGGGCATCCTCGATGACTGGAGCATGGCAGAGAGGGCTGAGAGATGGGGGCCTGGCCCACACTGCCCCACAACCCATGACGTTGCTCTGGAGTCCTCCGTGCAGGCGTTTGCGTTGGGCGTCCCGAGTCACACTGCGGCCACAAGCCGGGAACCTGGCCAGCAGCTGGGGGCACAGAGCCACCTTGCGCACACAGCTCGTCTGGTGTCTCCGCCAACAACAGCCCCGGTGCAGGCCGCGTGGGGTTGCAAGGCCCCTGCAGCTGAGCCATGGCCTGATCCCCATGCTCCATGGGGCACCAGGGCTGCTGGCAGGGCCTGTCAAGCAGTTTCCATGGGAAATTGCACCAAACAGCTCTGGGAACGGTCGATGGCGAGGCAGGGCCATCGTTTGCCACCCTTGCGACCTGCAACTGGCATGCTGCTGCGCACTGGGCCCGAGCATGCTCTGAAGCGTCTTGCGGTTGTGCAAACCAAGACGGAGGATCTCGAGGAGCTGGAGGAAGAGGATGATGACAAAACCTGGATGACGATGACGGTGGATGATGATAAAGACCTGTCAGGAGAGAGCCTGCTGGAGGAAGATATCTGCACCTACACCATCTGCGTCAGCCCCGGTTTGCCAAGCCTCAGCCAGGAGCCAGATGCAGGCCCCCAGAAGGTGCCCAGCTCACCCAGCAGCATGGCCACAGACACCACAGGAGAAGCAGACGGCTTCTCAGAGTATGCGTCTCCTGCCCTGTCAGAAGACTCAGATGCAGAGGCAGCAGATTCTCAGCTGGCCAGAGGTGCCAGGGAGCAGGGGCACAGCGAGCCTCTCCCCACATCACTGCCTGAGGACACCAGCTTCCCACCTTCTTCATTGCCTGGAGGCTCCTGTGAGGGGAGTCAAAGTGCGACTCTCCCTGCATCAGCTCCTGAAGACGCACAGTCGGTAGCTCCTCCCTTGCCTGCGGCCATGCCCCAGGTGGCAGACAATGGCGCTGAAACTGCCGGCACTGCTCAAGGCATCCTGAATGACCAGGACATTGCAGTGAGGGCTGAAGGCCAGGGGTCTTCCTCTGACGATCCGGTGACCTGCTATGCTCTTCTGGAGGAGCTGCTGGTAGAGTGGAAAGAGGAAGAGGTCCCTGGCCAAGAGGCTGCAGGAGAGAGTGACAGCGACACACAGAGCACGTCTCTTGTGCCATTAGAAGAAGAAGATGCAGAGCCAGCAGCCTCTGCCCTGGCAAGTGGTCCCTGGGACGAGGGGCACAGAGCATCTACTCCCGCAGCAGTGCCAGAAGATGCAAAGCTGTCAGATTCTGCCCTGCCTGCCGACCCCATGGGGGATGCTGATGCAGCATGCATGGAGGCTAGCCATGCCTGGGCTACCTCTCCCTGGGAAAAGCCCTTGTGGGCTGAGCAGCCACCGTGGGCTTGCCCGTTGCCTGCCCAGCCCCTCACCTACAGCTCTCCTTCCCCCACAGGTATATCTACCTTCCCGCACCCCTCGGCTCGCCGGCTATGGCACTCCATCGTCAGGACGGCCCGTCGGGCTCTGCGCTGGGCTTTCTCCCGCTGCTGCCTCGCTGGACAGGGAGAGCAGTAGTGCCCAGCTGCCAGTGCCAGGCAGTTCCCCAAAGATGTCTGCTGGCCCTGAGGATGCGCAGTGCCCAGAGGGAGTGGCATGGGGAGGCATACCAGGGATGGATGATGCCAAAGGCCATCAGCTGCCCCAAACACGTCCTGCAGCCGGCCTCAGCCCGTCTGTGGCCGCTTTCTGCTCTAAATAAAAACTTGGGAAGCTTTTTCCCCAGTGCTCCTCTGTGCCAGATCCAATTCCTTACTAAGTGTCCTTGTCTCTCTCCTCGGTCGGCAAAGAACTCACTCTAATACGGTCTCGGTGGCCCGTGTCGGACAGGACGCGGCCAGCCCGAGTCTGGACACAGCGCCTGGGCACACTCTCTCCTGGGCACAGTGGTGCAAAGAAATGCCCTCCCTGCGGTGCCGCCTACGCCTCCTTGCAAGTACAGCCCGGGCTGCGGGACTGCCCTTGCTGCCCACGCACACTGGAGTGGGCCCATGCGAACCTCACGAGGTTCAACAGGCTGAGTGCAAGATCCTGCACCTGGGCAGGGGCAATCCCCAATCTCGGTACAGGCTGGGGGATGAAGGGATTGAGAACAGCCCTGCGGAGAAGGACGTGGGGGCACTGGTGGGTGGCAAACTGGACAGTGCCTGCTTGCAGCCGAGAAGGCCAAGTCTATTTTGGGCTGCATCAAAAGCAGCGTGGCCAGCACGTCGAGAGAGGCGATCCTCCCCTTCTTCTCCGCTCTGGGGAGACCCCAGCTGAAGTACTGCGTTCAGCTCTGGGGTCCCCAGTACAAGGCAGGCCTGGACCTGTTACAGCCAGACCAGAGGAGGGCCACAAGAATGGTCAGAGGGCTGGAATAGTTCTCCTATGGAGAAAGGCTCCCTGCACATGTAGTCTCTATTTGTTAGAAGTATGTTGGACGTGGTTTTATCAGTGTATTTTGTCAAACCGCTTTTGCCTTTCTAGAGTACTTTGCAATTGGAGGTTTCCCTTTGGTTTTGTACATATGTATAAAAACTATGTGGTCATTGTTGCGGCGTATTAAAGATAATGTTCTGATGATTTTGCATGACAAGGCAGTTAGTCGCTGGAAAAAGCATGACATTTGTCAACTACTCACTTTGTTACGGTAGCACAGTATATGGGGAAACGACAAAACCAGACCAGTGTTACCGTGCTCTCTCTTTAGCTAATAGGCATTCGAGTTTCTCTGTTGACTATAGTCTTAAAGTAATCTCTTCCTTGTGTTTGGAACATTTATTTCTAAAATACAAAGGTACATTTGAGACATTGATTTTTAGTGCGCAAAAGCAGGTGGGAGGGTCAGTTTTTGGTGTCATTAATAGATCAGAGGGGAGTGTGCTCACACACTGGCTTTTTGCTGTATGCTGCTAAGAAGTTTAGTACAACTCTTCATCAAAAGGCATCTACTGCAGCCTAATGAGGAGAGTTGCCTTTCCCTGGTTTGTCTTGTTGGGTATGGAAACAAGCTCCTGTCATTCTCCCTTTGCCTGTTACTTACTACACATGTACTAAGCTTCCTTCTAAATTGCATAGCACATAGATTTCAAAGTGTGCCTGAAAGTACGATGGAGTAGAATACACATTGGAAAACCGAATAATCGACACCTGGTAGTGAATTAAAAGTGACAATTGCCAGAAAAGAAAGCAAGCATTTGCTCAAATTGGGGCAAAAACATTCCTAAGAGACTTGAAAGAGCAAGTTTTCACATCTGAGGGTCGCGATTCATGTGTTACTCAAAGAAAAGCAGCAAAACGAGAGGAATCGAGATCATCTGCTTACGTATCACAGCAAGACATCTTTATTTGTGAACTATTGCAAGCTTTTCTGTTAAACGGAAATAGATTCTCATTTTACAGTCTGGAACATTGTGATAGGCTGTAATACACTACGTAGGCCTCCAAACATTATTTACCACCTTACGTCATAGTGGATATGTTGCTAGTCACCACTTACTAGAATCTTTGAGCTTATGCAGCAAAAATAAGGGAAAACATAATAAATTTAGCAGTAGGGCTTTCTTCATTTTGGAAAGGGATAATCTGCAGTAATTGGCTGCGTCCTTAAAGAAGGCTTCCCTCATGTAGCTGTCTATGTAGTGACTGGTATCAAAAGATATTATGCACCTTTCTCTGAAACATCTGTTCAGCTACTGGCAGAACCAAGATAGTACATTAATTCAATAATAAGCTAATTCAATAGGTTTTTATTGCTGTTTCTCATAAACAACCTTTTCCAAAATTAGCATTCACGTGTAGCTGTGCATGTCATTTCAATGGGAAAATGTTTTAAAGGAAGGCAACATGTTGTTCTAGAGTGATTTACCTCACCCTAAAAATATTCCCTGGCTTACCTAGGACTCTGTAACGCCTCCCACTAGAATGTTCCCACTGAGGTCAGGGGCTCAAAAACATGGCTAAAAAGTGCGGTATGCACACCTTGATAAATGAGTGTAGTCCCGCTGAGCTGATCCTGGCTGCCCAATTTACCTCAGCGCAAAAGAGAGCTGTTCTGTTCAAATCTAAAAATTGCATCTAAGAAATTATTCCAGTTCTGGAAATACCACTAAAAGACAACAATTTCTTGGAGAAGCCGTGTCTCGGTCATATTGAAAACTTATCTCTTCCCTTTTTATTCACTAGCGGTCTACGTGTTTAAATTAGTCTCCCATTTGTCTCAGCCTCCAAGCTGGTATATAACAGGTATTTAGTCGAAGGGCTGCTCCAAAACGTATCCTGACATAGATGTGCCTTGTGCTAATCAAGAGATGCTCAAGAAGGGGAGGAGTCAGTGGCTGAAACCAGACTGTTTCACACACAGTAACGTTAGAGCATGTATCAGTGCAAAGAGGTTCTAAGTCCATTGAGACAGTCTCTGATGGGCTCCATCCTGCTGAGAGATCACAATGGCAATTACGGTAGAAATATGTGGGAAAGCACTGTCTCTCACCACAGCACTCAAAGTTCAAACTGCAATTACATTACGTTTTCACCAGAAGGTAATGTACTCCACCATCGACACAGCACATAAAATTTCCATTTGATCTCATAATCTTACACCTTATCTGGGCCAAAAGACACCTCAAATCTACCCTATTTTTCATCTTTGAATAAAAAAGGACAATTCCTTGCTGGAAAAAAAAATAAATAAAATTACTGAATGCCTAACTAGCTCAGAAAGTTTCGCCTGGGAGTCGATCAGGGAGAGCTGCTCCTGACCACCAGCTCATGAACTTGAACATATCTCCATGTTGGAGCCCAGTTCAGGTCCTGCCTGAGGTGGCTGAGGAGCAGGTGAAGGCTCGGGGAGAGCCGGCGGTCCAACGCCCTTGGCGGTACAACCCGGGTGTACTGCAGGGAGAGAGTGGTTGGAGCTGACCAGAAAAAAAAAATGTCCAGGCAGTCTCAGTGTAAGAATGAGAATTTCACACTTGCCATCACCGTAATTACCCATTACTTGTAAATGTCATGGGGAAGAAGGGGAGAGGAAGAATCACAGAATCACAGAATGTCTCAAGTTGGAAGGGACCCGTAAGGATCATCAAGTCCAACTCCCTGCTCCTCGCAGACTACCTAAAACTACACCATATGACTACGAGTGTCGTCCAGATGCTCCTTGAACTCTGACAAGCTTGGTGCTGTGACCACTTCCCTGGGGAGCCTGTTCCACTGACCGCCCACCCCCTCAGTGAAAAACCTTTTCCTAATGTCCAACCTGAACTTCCCCTGACTCAGCTTCATTCCATTCCCTCGTGTCCTATCGCTGGTCACCAGAGAGGAGATCAGCACCTCCCCCTCTGCGGCCCCCCTTGAGGAAGTTGTAGACTGCAATGAAGTCACCCCTCGGCCTTCTCTTCTCCAAGCTGAACAAGCCAAGTGACCTCAGACGCTCTTCATAAGTCTTGCTCTTGAGACCTTTCACCATCTTGGTGGCCCTTCTCTGCACACACGCTAATAGGTTGATGTCCTTCTTACACTGAGGTGCCCAAACCTGCAGACAGTACTCGAGGTGGGGCCGCAGCAGTGCAGTGTAGAGTGAGACAATCACCTCCCTCCACTGACTCGCGATGCTTTGCTGGATGCCCCTTCTCACATGGCCACCTGTCTCCACTCAGTAACATGGCCAGGGTTGAAGGATCCCCCAATGTGGATTTTGCCACCGCCTGAGCCGGTGAGCAGGTTAATTCACAAGTGGGAAGGATGGCTGTTGGCCCAAGCTGCGGTTTACCCCGGCTCTATTTGGCTACCAGTCTCTCATCTCTCGCTTCATCAATGGTCAGGCAGATGCTCTGTCCACGAGGCAGGGAGATCCATGGCTCCTTGCCTTGAAGAGAGGATGGAGAGGCAACCTGAGTGCAGGGAACCTGACAAATCACTCCCAGCACCGAGAGCAAGTGCTCGGAGGAGCTCTTAGCTACTGATGATCCTGCTGTGCTTGGGGTTTCTAAGGGAATGGCTCAAGGGAACCTTCTTGGGTTTCCCAGGACAAGCAGCATCTACCCCTCCCAGACTCAGCCCAGCATTAACCGCAATCTTTGACTTTGCCGGTAGTGCCCCAGCAAGAGCTGCTGAGGGAAGAGCCCCTGTTTGGGAACTGCTAGGGGGCTCTTGGGAGAAAGCTCCTCTGCACACCCACCAAGGAGCTCCAAGAGACAATGGCACGAGGCGCAGCCCAAATCCCAGCCTAGCCGGCTACTCCCGAGCCTGCCCTGGGGCCAGCAGTCCATCAAAGGCCTGTCCATCTGCACCAGCCCAGAGGAGTGCAGGGAGGCACAGTGGAGGTGGGGACCCAAAGCAAGGAGTCCCGAGGAAAGAGCTCCTTGTTCAGGCTCCTCCCAGGGCTGTCCGGGCAGAGCCATCAGCCCCAGGGTCCAGGCACCACATCCACCACCATGAGCCATGGGGAGCAGCTCTCCAGACGACCTCTCAGAATAAAGGGGTTGCTGCCAAGGAGTGGGACACATTCTGAGCTGAATGGGAAAAGCAGTTTGGGATGGCCCAGGACTTCTTTTGGGATGTTGAGGGCAGGAACCAAAGGCAGGAGAAGAGAGGGGTGCAGGTGATTTGGGGGAGAACAAGAGTGGGGAAATAGAGGGCTAGGGGCTAAAAAGGGCACTCTCTCGTGTCGACAGCTGGCTGGTCAGTGTGCTTGCCTTGCTCTGACCTGCGCAGTCAGTCCCATCTCCCTATTAAATTCCTTCCTAGCTCTGTCCTGGGGGAGGGCTTTCTGTCCTGTGTGCACGTCCATGTGTTGGGCTGTGAGCGCAGCAACTGGGGTCAGACCACGGGGCGGAGGGCGCCTGTGTCCCTGGGGCAGCGACTGCAGCGAGTGCGGCTGTGCCAGAAAGTGTGTGAGCCCCAGCGAAGATCAAGCCAGACAAGCTGTCAGGTAGGTGAAGTGCCTGGGAACAGGGATGTCTCTAACAGCAAAGCTATGGGAGGGTTGGCAGTCTGGGGACCAGGGGAGTCACAGTCAGCTCCTGGAGAGATTGTGGGGCTTAGGGGTCTTTTGGAATGAGATCCACATGTGTTTATGTCTCTATGGGTGACACTATGGGGGGCTTGGCTAAGGGGACCAGGGCAGTCCTGGTCATCTCTGTGTGTGTGTGTGTGTGTGTGCGAGTATACGTGTGTGTGATGGTCTGTACCAGCAACTGCCTCCTCGGGGGCTTGCACGTCCAGGGGCAGCTGCTGAGGAGGTTGAGGGTCTGACCTAGCTTCTGGAGGAGGAAACCAGATTGCACAGAGGTATGTATACATGTTCTCACTCTCAGACCTCTGTTCTGCTGAGCCAGAGAGGGGAGCAGGATGAGGCTGTTGGTGCTGTCTGTGTTTGTATGAGTGCTTTGTGTGTCTCTCTATGATCTACATGCCCAGCCATGTATATACGTAAAGATGTGTCATGCATGTGTACGCTGAATGCGTGTACATACTGGGAACACATCTTCAGACTCGTTTCTGGTTGGACCTGGGGCACAGAGCTGCAGCAACCTCTTCTCTCTTTGGTTGTCGGATCCGGGGCAATGTATTTTCCCAAAATAACCATCACTGTGTGAGTAGCCATTGCTGCTATCAGGTCTCTATGTACAGGTCTAGAGATGCTAAACACCAGGGTACACTCTGCAGGACAGAGAACTACGGGTTTGGAGTTGTACAGATAAATATGCATTTGAGCCATGGGCTTGTGGAAAAGCAGTACCCTCACAAGTTCACCCAGAAGGCCAAATATCTGCTTCAGAGCATTATTGGCATTCCATTTTGTTTTCGATTTCTCTCTAACAACCAAAATCAACGCCACCCTGTTTTGGCTATGTCTGTGGGGGTTCTTACCTGGTCTTTCAGAGCAGATCTCAAGCCATTCACCGTGAACAGGACAGCCACTTTACTCTGCTGCCTATCCTAGCTTTTAAATGTTACTGCTCCCAGGACAGAGTTGAATGTCAAGTTCCCCCAGGGTTTTTCTTTCCACACTCCCTTCTGTGAAGCCTTTTTTAGCTCTGTGCTGCTTGATGCAAAGCCCTTGGACTGACTGAGGTACTTTTAAATTCTTTTGCGTTTCACAGGATGAATGACAATTATTCTTGGCCCTTACCTTGCATTGCACATAGCATCTTTTTCATAAAAGGAGCTCTAAAGTGCTTTTTAACTGGAAAGAGAAAAGTATCTGATGGATATACATACTACTTCAACAGTTTTACTGTTTACTGTAGGGCCTCTCCAGAAAAGCTAAGAAAAGGTGACATTAGCACTTCTTGCAGCCTAATAAAAAGCAACAAAAGGTATTGGTTTTTTGCATGTCTGGGAGATATCATCATAGAATCATAGACTGGTTTGGGTTGGAAGGGACCTTAAAGATCATCCCATTCTAATCCCCCTGCTATGGGCAGGGACACCTTCCACTAGACCAGGTTGCTCAAAGCCCTGTGCAACCTGGCCTTGAACACTTCCAGGGCTGGGGCACCCACAACTTCTCTGAGCAACCTGTTGCAGTGCCTCACCACCCTCATGGTGAACAATTTCTTCCTTATATCTAATCTTAATCTACCTTCCTTCAGTTTAAAGCCATTACCCGTTGTCCTATCACTACTTGCCCTCTCCAGTTTTCTGGTAGGCCCCTACAGGTACTGGAAGGCTGTAGGGGCTGAAGTCTTCTCTTCTCCAGACTGAACAACCCCAACTATCTCAGCCTGTCCTCATAGGAGAGGTGTTCCAGCCCTCTGATCATCTTCGTGGTCCTCCTCTGGACTCTCTCCAACAGGTCCATGTCCTTCTGATGTTGGGGGCCCCAGAGCTGAACGCAGTACTCCAGGTGGGGTGTCACGAGAGCGGAGCAGAGGGGGAGAATCACCTCCCTCAACCTGCTGGTCACACTTCCTTTGATGCAGCCAAGGATACGGTTTGCTGAGGGTGCACTCAATCCCACTGTCTATGTCGCCGACAAAGATGTTAAACAGCGCTGGTCCCAGTACCAATCCCTGAGGAACCGATCTCTGGTTTCCCCTTGCATAGTAAGATTCCAAATTCTATTTTTGACAACAAGAAGAGACTTTTATTGCAGAAAAAGTCAGAATAAGAAACGGAATAACTTTTTTACTGTTGTTGCTGTTGCAATGGTAGACACTTTTAACACTGTATTTCAGTAATATGCTCTGCTGCTGGGGTTTTGTATGTTTTCAATGCCTACAACAAAATGTCTCTAGAAAGCACATTTCAAAATGGTAGGCAGCAGTCCCCATGCAGCTGAAGAAAAGGTTCATTCTGCTATGCAGTGTATAAAGAATTATCTTGGTGATATGTTTTTAAGAATCCAAATCTCAACTCACTCATTTCCTTGAAAGGAAAATTCACAGCTTCTTCCTGACAAGAATATTACAGGACTGCAGCATGAGAGGCTGAACTAACTTAGTCATAGGAAGAATATCAGGCTCTTCTGATGTGCAATATTTATTTTCTAAAAAGAAAGCTCACCGAGTTATGTTTGTAGCTCTTAATTCTTCAGTTGTGAACTCAAGACACGAAACTCTCCGGTGTAATGACAGTCCTTTGCAGACCCCTGCTGAGCTTGAGCATGCAAGAGAAGCCATGAAAAATACTGGAAAAAAATGTTTTAAACCAGTTAGGAAATTTCAGAAAGAAGTCCAGAATTTATTATACCACAGTTGTCCAGTTCAGGCTCTGGTGGAAAGTTCCTCGGTGCCCCTCAAACAAGCAGAAAAGAGTCAAGTTGGTACACAAAATTTGGAAACTCCGACCCAGAAAAAGCTGGAAGAGCAACCACTTCAGTTCTCACATTTTAAATGTTTCTCTGTCAGCTGGAAAAAAAAGCATATCTCGAAATCTGGTGATCTGAAGTTAAAATACAGTCCCCAGACTGCCAGTGCTGATGAATTCCATATCAAGCCACAGGGAGAAATAGCAACTCTTTCTTGGAAGGAAAGACAGATAGTAAAAGATCCTTAAAACACTTTATATGCATCTTTCTCTGCTGTATCCTGTCCAGAACTTTACAATGCCTCTTTGTAGGACCATCATTTTCAGACATCACTTATGCTATGAGATGAATGAATCCTTCCTAATCTAGATTTCATTGGAAAGGATGAAAAAGACGTCACAGAACAATGTCTTAGTAGTTACTTGACCCTGATTTTGCTGCTCAGTAGTTTTATATTTTTTATATTTTGTACTCTTGCTCACAAATTAAAACATTGAGGGTTATTACAGCTTTTTAAAATCTTTCTCATTAGCTGCAAATCTGCACCACAACTCTTTTATTATGGTATTGTCAACTTCTTCATGTTGTACTGTGATGTTTCCGAAAATATAGGTTCTCTTTTGAAACAGATTCAGAAATCACAAAATGTGGAAGCACAGAACTAGTGTATGTTCTTTGCCCCAGTATTGCTTCCACTGTCATTACCTCAAATGTCCTTTATTATTTTTGTGAAAATAAATTATTTTTATGAAAACACATTTATGAAAGAATATCCATCACAAACTCTTTTTCAAGACTGCATTCTCTTCCACCCAAGTCATTATAGACAAAATGCTTTCCATGACTTGACTTGTCCTTCCTTGACTTTGTGGAATCTGAGATTTGCCACAAAATTTTAAATTCACCCCAGATGTTTGCACCATATTGATTTCTTGATATAATGTATATCAAGAATCAAGAGTATATCAAGAATCAAGAGTATATCAAGAATGTCAAAAGTTATTCTTGTCTATAATGTAAGTAAACTTTCCCTTTTGCTGGCTCTGCTTCGTAACTGATTTTCCTGTATGTTTTTTCAGATTAGTCACTGGAATTATTCCTTTCTGTGACATCTGCTTGGCCTTGTCTTTCCTTTCAAAGGACTATTTTCAGCTAATCACACTCCCTTTTTTATTATAAGTGACTATATTAAAAATATCTGGAAAAAACCATTGTAAGTAACAAAAATCTTGCATGGGAACAGCTGACATAAATAGCATCAAGAAATTCTTCGAAGGGATAGCAAAAAAACTATAAATGTCTAGAAAATCTACAAGTGAATTATTTGGCATTATTTGTAAAGTAATTTGTGCATTACTTCAAATACGTCCAAACATTTTCTAGAATTCGTCATTTGGGTTTTTGCTCTGTTTCAAAATCTTTGTGTCATGTATGTGTAAGATATTCAGCAAACAAAAAGAATATGTTTAGTAGCTTCATAAAAGTTAAGTATAGGATATGAATTATTTGCCAGGGTGGGAACAGAAGAATTGAAAATTCAGAGTATTAACAGATTTTAACTACTTTTAAATTTTATTTTTAATTTTAAGTAACATGTCTTTGCTTTGCTCACACATGAACTGTACATCCAGTTGCAAATTACATTTTGTCATATGGACACGTTGTCCATATTCCCCTGAAAATGGAGGAGAAATCCACTCCTTGGTTATGTTTCTTGGAATTTTGGAGCTTCAAGAAAGAACAAAGACTCTGATACACCAATAACATCCAAGGATACTCAAAGTTTGAGTCCAGTATTTTGAAGTTCCAGTAAATGAAAATTGTTTGCCCTTTTTCTGTATGTTATCTGTACTTAAATAAATTAACTTAGCAACAAGGCAGTGGGGCTTAAATACTTTTTTTGAATGCTTTTCTCTTTGTCATTATCAGCTCAGACACACAAAAATATTCTAACTACATACAGCTTGTTCTTACTAAACTCAGGCTTCAGAAAATCACTGGAATCCCTCCTTGTGACTGTCTTCCAGGCAGTGCATCTTTGTCTGTCTGTATCCACCAGAACAGGGAGCAACATAAATTTCTTGTGAAGCTGCCACCCTTTCATTTGATTTTAAAATGCAGGTTGATTCAAGGAGGAAAAGAAAGAGGTTGCAGTGATATTTCATAGAAAATACACATTTTCCAATTAGAATGTCAGGTTTGCATTATCAGAAAATTAGAGGTATCTAGCCTGTGGGCCTTTTGTTGAAAAATCCATTTAAGAACATTCTATATTTCTGTAGTCCAGTGTGATTAGAAACAGCAATAATATGGTTTAAAGTGTGGCAAAGGAATCAGAAATACAAGAAAACTTCAAAATAAACTCCTGGCACTAATAAATACGTTATCATATTTTACCTTTATATCTTGCATGCAGCACATAGAAAAGAACACCTTTTCACAGACATTTTGATAAATATTTCAGTATGTATGAACATAGTTGCTAGAGTAATACTGAGATTATGAAGTAAAATGAAAAAGGGTTGTTTTTTTTTTCTTTTCCAAATGACAAATATGATGACAATTAAAATTGTGTTTATTTACCTGTGAAAAATTATATTAACTCAAGAAAGACACTTTTCTACTATCCACCCATTAAAAGTTATTTCCAGGAAATCTACACACTCTTCTTCTCCTGGAATGAATCCTGCACTCTTGCGCAGTACTCTTTTGATAGTACTGGAAATAATTTATTAAAAGATATCCACAGAATGGAAGTAGCATGGGTGAAGCAATAAAAGGAAATGTGCAGCCCACTTAATCCTGTCCTACTTTACCCGTGGTTCATCTGAAATTCTGTATCTGAGAGCGGATTTAATGCCCATTACCAGCCGTTAGTGTATTTATGTCAGGAAGGTATTCCAATGTACAGCAATAAGAAAGGTAGCTTCTTAACGTTGACATTCATCAAAGAGAATTCTAGTGAATCTACATCATTTAAAGATTTAATTTGTTAAATGATACATTAATAGTACTGCAGTTATACCACACTTGTATTATCTCACTTATCATAGTTTTTACCTCACTGTGTAACTCCTTAATCATAATCAACACACTCTGCATTTTGCCAAATTAAAACAGTAAATTTGACTGTAATGTGGAAATGAAGCAAAATATGGGGAGTTTATAGTATGCACTAAGAAGTGGAATTTTTTATTGGATACAGAATTTTGGAACATGTAATGAGAAAAAATATGGTAAATAGGAGATAGAGTTCACATCTTAAAGTATTTTACTAGGTGCTGCTTCAGCAGTAAGTAATATTTTTTGCTTTGTAACTCATGCACAAGAGTCACAACAGCAGAAAGCTTTCAAATTAAGATTCAAAAACCCACATCTAATATCTTCAGTTCAGTAAATATCCTTTTTTTTCTTTGAGTGAGGATGTCATTTACTGAGAGATGCATTTTATCTGCAGACTTCTGCAAACTAACAGATAGCCTGCTAAGTCCAGTGGTCTATATCCAGAATGAGGAAGACTGATATAAACTGGAGTTTTTCTTTCCGTCTCCCCTTTCCTCCTCCAAATTACATTTACAGCCTATAATATTAATAAATGAAAGAAGTCTTATCTGTTGCTGAATTTCAGCAACTACGGTAAAGCTGTGAACATTTTTGTTTTTCTATCTCCTTTTCATGCTGAGTGCATACAATAATTCATTTCAGAAGTGAGGAGGTAATGGAGTGTCATTGAAACAGCATTCAAAACAAGCAGAAGTAAGAAAAAAATGCAAAAGAAAACCGGCACAAATTCAGCAACAGTGGGTTTGTTCATTGGAACAACCTGAATATACATCAACATCAAGTGTTTTAAAACATTTCGTTGTAGCCTAAACAAAGGAATACATAGATAACAGTTCTGCCAAATCAGGGACAGACACTTAAGAGAAAAGTTTGTTTCTCTAGAAAGGAAAGAGATCTCTTGATGAGGTGGGCAGTATAATAGGGGAATAAGGTGCTTACTGTGAAAAATCTTGAGAAACAGAGGTCAAAATTAAAGGCCAAAAATAAGTCAATAGAAGTGGCTGATGAGCAAAAAAAGATAGAGTCAATTACACCTGCATAAAGGAAGGCCCCTGACTCACCCTAATATTTCACAAGATAATAGAAATGTAGGAACGGGAAAGGATCCCAAGATCAGCTGGTCCTTCCCTCTGCCATTGCATGATTTAGCTATTCTTGATAGCTACTCTTTGTCTTGCATTCATCTTAAAAACCTCCAGTGCAAGATTTTCCACAATCTTGTGTTTAGCTCTTTACGGTGTTTTACCATCCTAGGACTTAGAAGGATTTTGCTAATACCTGTCTGATCGGCCTTAGCTACAGTGTAAATCAGACGTAAACCAAGCAAAGCCAATGCTATCATAGGGGTGTAAAAATGATGCAAGAGAAAGAAGGATTATGTTTTAGAAGATCAAGAGGCTATTACACGGACACCTATCATACATAATCTCTGAAAAAAGGCATAAATCACTGTACGTGTAACAGTGTCTTTATAGCTTGGTCAAAGGTGTGACAGCTGGTTATGTACAGATACTAGATACAGCTTGAGCACCCGTGTTGACAGCAATGCATCTAGGGCACCAGGAGCATTTTTGGCATATACCCAGGGCAGGCTTTGCAGAACACAATCCCTCACACCTTTGTAGGTATTAATACTTCACTTAGTTAACTGAACAGAAGAATGGTGAAAATGTATATACTTATATATATCTATCAAAGCTGCAGGCATACCTGTGAGCACACTATAGACATGTCATTCAGTGTCTAGCTTTCAAAGTCCCTTGACTTAAACAAGTGGAATAGACAATTTATAGGCAAATAAATTAGCTTTTATTGAAAAGCTGACCTACAGTTCAGACTTAATTATCAATCCCATCTCAGAGATTTTCTATTTTGCTTTTCAATAACAGCAATTTAGTTTTGAAATCCACAAGGGCACCAAGAAATAACTGTGCCATTCATAGACTGTATTTAGACTTCTAATGAGCTTCTGTTGTGAAGATCTTGAAAATGCTGTTCCTTTATTTCTGCATTTGTTATGCCATCAGGAACTCGCTGTTCTCTTCATTATGTCATGGGTAATGAAAAAAAATTTGAACAACATTCCAATATTTCCTGTCAACTCAAAATAATTTGAAAAGCAATTAAGAAGGAAAGTGTAAAGAAAAAAAAAAGAAATTAAAGAATGTTTTTTACCAGCTACCTGAATGATACAGAATGAAGTGAAAGGAAAAACATGAAAGGTTTTTCTTTGGTTTTTCTTAATTCTTTTTTTTTTTTTTTTTTTTCCCAAAATAGTCTCTGAAACATAAACAGCTCTTGACAGCTACAGACACCAATGGAACTAATGTGTTTTTCATTATTTTGTTGACAGTGTTTCAATTTGTTTTTAAATTATCATTCAGCTGTCCTTTGTTGTAGCTTGATTTGTCTTTGAAATAGCTGTGTAGTTTGGAAATGTGTAATTGTTGTCTAGATTGCAGATAGGGAAACGTGCAAGAAAAATATTAACTTTCTGTGCCTTTGTAAGGAAGAACCATAACAACATTGGTTAGGGTCTAGATAATTGTACTTCCGTACTTCTTGCTCAACCATGGGACTCTGGGAAGAGAGCCCTTCTGATAGGAACCAGTTACAATCAAGAAGCAAAAATATAGTATTGAGAAAAACAAATATGTCTTTCGATGGCTTTAAAATCCTTATTGTTGTATGACTAGAGTAATTGTGTACATCTATTCTGTTGTCTCAGTAGGTGAGATGCCGATGTTTATTTAAGCAAACCTGGCAGCATCTCTTCTGTTAACATCTATGCAGGCATTAAATTCTAAATCATTTGGTGTAAAGTTCGTTCGTGCATGCAGAAGGGTGCATATTAGTTTGAACAGTACAAAGCTTTATTTTAGTTTATTTGTAATTCACAGCTGAAATTTGATGCAAAAACTGGAATAATTTGAAAAGGTTCACGCTGCATAGAAGAATATTTGGCATTTAGTATCTCCTGTTTCTTGTACTTAAAAGTGTAATTTTTCATATCTTCTGTAAAAATTGCAGCTTTCACATCTTCCACCCACTCAGATTTCCTTGAAAGACAACCACTACCTCTAACATCCTGGTTTAAGAAGAAAATTAGGCATATATAGAATCCTAGAATCTTTTAGGTTGGAAAAAGAACTTTAAGATCATCAAGTCCAACTGTTAACCTAATGCTGCCAAGTCCACCACTAAACCATGTCCCTAAGTGCCTCATCCACACATCTTTTAAATACCTCCAGGGATGGTGACTCAACCACCTCCCTCGGCAGCCTGTTCCAGTGTTTGACAACCGTTTTGGCGAACAAGTTTTTCCTAATACCCAATCTAAACCTCCCCTGGCTCATCGTGAGGCCATTTCCTTTTGTCCTATCACTTCCTACTTGGGAAAAGAGACTGACACCCACTTCGCTAAAACATTTCAGGTAGCTGTAGAGAGCGATAAGGTCTCCCCTCAGCCTCCTCTTCTCCAGGCTGAACAACCCCAGTTCCCTCAGCCGCTCCTCATCAGACTTGTGCTCCAGACCCCTCACCAGCTTCGTTGTCCTTCTCTGGACACGCTCCAGCACCTCAATGTCCTTATTGTAGTGGGGGGCCCAAAACTGAACACAGCATTCGAGGGGCGGCCTCACCAGTGCCAAGTACAGGGGCACGATCACCTCCCTACTCCTGCTGGCCTCACTATTTCTGATACAGGCCAGGATGCCTTTGGCCTTCTTGGCCACCTGGGCACACTGCTGGCTCATATTCAGCCGGCTGTTGACCAACACCCCCAGGTCCGTTTCCACCAGGCACCTTTCCAGCCAGTCGTCCCCAAGCCTGTAGCGTTGCCTGGGGTTGTTGAGATGTAAGTGCAGGACCCGGCACTTGGCCTTGTTGAACCTCATAGAATTCGACTCAGCCCATCCATCCAGCCTGTCCAGATCCCTCTGTACACCCTTCCTACCCTCAAACAAATCAACACTCCCACCCAACTTGGTGTCGTCTGCAAACTTACTGAGGGTGCACTTGATCCCCTTATGCAGATCATTGATAAAGAAATTAAAAAAACCTGGTGCCAATACTGAAAGAATCATAGCTTACCTTTCATTACTGCTTAACCTTCCCATTCTTTGGAATTGTCAGTGAATTAAAATCTCTGGGATTTTTATTAGCCCAGGAAATTAGTCACAATGGCAAGTAGAACAAATTTTTTTATCACTGGATGAGACATGGAACAAGTTGACTATGCTGAAAAAACCCATCTATATATCTTGTCAAAATTGTCATTGAGCACTGAAGAGAAACTTGTTAAAATACATTTTAAAGTTCCTTTAAATTTTTTTCAAGGTTTAAATATATGTTTTCTCTACTCATTTGTTAAAGTCAGAATTATGTGAGAACATTTACCTGTGAGTTTGCTTATACTATTGAAATGTGTCAATAAGAAAGCTTGTTATTGATGTATCAGTTGATGCATTAATATTCATTATATTAATGCATTAATTTAATGATATTGTTATCAGAACATGTATATAGATCACTGCAAATTCACTGCTTTTAATGTAAGCAACTATAAACTAACAAATTGATGTTCAGCTGGAAAACATGTACCACAATGAATATTTAGCAGTGACAGTTTTAATTGTTATTTACACCAAAGTACACAATTACAATTTAAAATTGTTTCAAAAATGCAAAAGACACCTCATAGCTAACTACTGCGTATTCTCTTCTTTTTGGAAGTGAATTAAAATGGAAGACCTCTGTTTAAACTGGAAGTATTTGTAGCCAGAATATTCTCAGACCTATATTTGTCCAGATTAGACAAAGCTTTTAGAGTTTCTCAGGGTCATAGTGTGGACAGAAGGGGCAGAAAGTTGCATTTGGATCTGTCTGGTTTCTCATTGACAGTTGCTTCGACTTAGTGCGAGTTTGAGATGAGGAAAGTAGACTTAATTTATGGCAGCAGCACAGGAATCATCAGGATGGTAACATGAGAAAGATGAGGTAAGTATAATCACACATTCCTCTGCAGGTAGCAGTCACTTCCTTTCATCCCTGTAGTTCACATGCTCAGGATGGAGTTGTACAGATGGTCCAAGCAATAGCGAAGCTGTCACTTTGGTTTACATTGTGCATGAAGAAATCTCCAGATTGTCTTGTCACTTCTTCAGGATCAGGAAGAAAAAAAAAAAAAAATAAAAAATGGATGAGACAACAGCTCCCAGGAACTTATCAGATTATCAGAGGTTACAGGATCATATTGCTAGATGTGACCCAGCATGGTTCGGTAAGCTAATTGGTTGGAAATGTAGATGTTGATTAAGGAGCTACATCAGTGATCAAAAGCAAATGTTTTTGACCACGGAAAAACAACTCCAGTCAGGATTCTTGCATGTAGAATAACCTGAAAACCTGGTCACTTCCATTCTTGTCAACAGCAGGTGCTCTTTCTGCTCTGTTCTCCTTCATGCAACCTGGTAACATTCTAAGCAATAATTAATAAAGGCAGGAGTGATGAGATGATTTTATAGATCAGCTTAAGCCAACTGGGCATGTAAATATGGAAAATGAGTCAGAGGCCCTGAAAGAGGTTAAAAAGGTAGGCATCATCAACTGCTCATCAGATTTGTCCAAACAATAGATTATTCAATGTAATGAGAAAACAACAGTTTAAATGTTTCATGCTGAACAAAAATTGAATTCTTTTGGTGTTTAAAATCTATTCTAGATCAACTGAGTTTGTAGAAATTCTAGTGGGATATTATGTCAATTTCAAAATAAGGAAACTGATTTTTTTTCTGTGTTAATTTTATTACTAAAACAATTTGGTGAATTTAATCAGCATTAGCAAATAATTTTAATCCACCCGAAATGATATTTCTGACAGATTCCAAACACATAAAAATAAGGAATTAGATTTCCAATAGAATTGTGAAGACAAAATATGCAGTAGTCACAACAGTTTATATGATGCTTTCTGAATAACTTGTGTGAACTCTGACATATCATCTTAAGAGCAGAAGGGGCAGTTGTTTTATCTCTATTAGTGGTTAACATCTTCTTTTGTAAAAGCTCTATTTCCACAATATTATTAGGCAGAAGGCACAAGGATAGTTTCTGAGCTCCTCAAAGAAAGATGTTTTTCTCTGTTATAACAAAGCATCTTTCATTTAATTATACTAGTCAATGCCATAGAAAAGAACTTACTGATGTGGCAAGAACTATGGAATTTAGGTCTTGCAATACATATTTAGCTGAGAAATGTTGTGAATTAAAAGATCCATGGAAATTTATGGAATAATTACTTAAAAGTGACACACTTTTCCCTTTTAAGTATAAATATTTTCACACTGGTCAGCTCAAATTCATGGATAAAAGAATCCTGAATTCATCACTATCTATCCTTTTCCTTGACTTAACTGTTTTCAGTAGAATATTTATCACTGCCACTTATCAACAGCCAAATGTGCAAAAGATGTAGAAAGAACAGAGGGAGAGAGAAAATTATCTGCTTAATCTGCTCATTGAATTAGTTAATTACTGGCAGTAGTACTACAACTTTCAGCACATCTGTTACTTAAATAATCAATAATTTATCAATTTTTATTCTCTAACGTTTTTCTTTTGTTAGGTATTTGGTGTTACTCCCTTTTTGTCTCTCTCTCTTTCTCTCCCTGACACTTGGAAACTTTCAATCTTCATTCAATTATGGAACACGCAGAATATGCTGAGACTGCAGCCTTTTCATGGCCCTAAATAAGAATATGAAAAAGCAAGTTGTGTACTTACTGATTCTACAGTTTCCAAACATCCCATTAATTAGCATCTACTTTCTTCACAAGTGGAAATGCAAGTAAAACTTTGGCCTTCGCTGGATCCAGCTCTGCTGCAAATGGGAAGGCTGTACAGCAGCTCCAGGACAAGGCTCCTCAGCATCATAAGTTAATTGAACTTTTAGATTTGGTTGAGATTTAAGCACAAGGGTGTGTGATGGAAAAAAGTATGTGCAGAGTCCTCCACTTGCTGCTGCCAAGGCCAAGTGGGGAAAATGGAGCAGATGACAGGCGGTATGTTCTAAAAAAAATTTAGTTTCTACTTTCCAAATTAAACCCCAGACAAACAGAAGATTGAGGTTACTGATGTTGTTTTCTAAAGAAAATTGTTCTATGGGATAACAAAGGGGGATTAGGAAATGGAGGCTGAAGCTCCAAGGCCTTCAAATACCTTCCTTGCACATAACGGTTTTAATTTAGACACAACAAAAACATGATCCAGTAATTCCGGGTATGACCTGTGCTTCATCAATAAAGATTACATAATCAGGCTAAGGCTTCCAACCAGTGAGAGATCACATCAAAGACAGGAACATGCATGCAAGGGACGTGTCTTCACTGTGTATTTCTGTAGTTGTTCAGTCTTTGGCAAGTAGAAATCTAGAACCAGATTTCCTTTCTTTCCCCGATGAGGGCTTGGCCAAAAAAGATATTGTTTGAATTCCTTTCTCTTGTGAAATAGTGGATTAGAGGGGGACCCGCTGGATAATCCCAATGTCTCATTATGCTGAACTTTTAAAGAGAACATCAGTGAATAGAAGCAGTTTTATCCTTCTAATTATTCTAGAAAATGTTGAGAATTTAGAAGCATAAATACACGTAACCTTTTTTTTTCTTTGCACCTCAGGATTTGGTGTGGGCTTCTTTATGCCAGCGGGAAAATTTAAGCACTATTCACCATGTGTACTGTACCTTGCAGCTATTATTCCTCATGTTTTCTTCTTCAGTGCCTTCTCTGGTTATTTTTCACCTGCTGCAGATATGTGCAAATCCCTTCACTGCGTCAGCTGAACAATCTATAACAATTTTGGCATCCTGTGTATGTTTTTGCCCCTTTAATTATTTTTCTTAACCTGTATTAGTTTATTTTGTTCAACAACTATCCCCATACTTTTTTTTTTCAGAGGATTATAATTTTAACAACCTTTTCTATCTATTACTACTTAACCATACTGGTATCCAATGCCCTTTTTAACTATTCACACTTAATAGGTTTAATTTCCCTTGTGTTCTGTGTGGTGGTTTATTAAGTATTAACTACTTTTCTGCAGTAGATGGCATATGCAATTCATTGTGGAATTTCTGTTAACACTTCTGCAAGTATTCTGCATTCTATAAAAACCTTTGTAGCATTAAAATAGGGAAAAAGGAAAGAAAGAATAATTTTGAAAGATTCCTTCACTGCAGGCAAATCCTCTCACTGAAGCCTTTTCCATTCCTATGCTAGACAGTACCCTTGGAAAGGTTTAGGGGTTCAAAAGTCGTTTCAGGAAACAGTATTCCTCCAAGTAACATCTTTTATTGATATTAATTGTTGCTACCATATAAACATTAGTAATTAGTAGATAGGAAGAAATCACGCAACTACATGCTGGTCACCCTGCTTAAATGCACTTCTGAAAAGGAGTCAGACACTAAGGTTATGAAGATAATATTACAGAGTACGTTAAATAGAGCCGAAAGTATTGCCCAGTACTTTCTCAGTCACAACGTAACCAATATGCGTGGCTGCTACAAAAGGATGCTATTTTAGGTTTTGACTATCTCCCATCGTTAAAGACTCCGTAATAATTTTTTTCAAGAGGAAGAGGTGTAAGCTTAGATTTCAGCTGTATTCCATTTCAAGCAATTCTATTTGGCTTACTTAGAATGTCCTAAGTCCTTTGAACGAGGTATGTTCATTTTCTTCACTTTCTGTCTGTGTTTGGTATTGGGGCACACCTTTAAAAACATGCCATATTCTATCTTAGAGGTGAGGTAATTTCTTTATGTAGCACATTGGGATCTTCACGGATGAAAGTTACTTAATACTGTAAATTTGAGCTATGCTGCTGTTCTGAAACCATGATTTAAAGACAGCTAGTGAAATGTTATCTTTCCCTGCAGCCTCCTGCTGGGAGGGTTTGCATGGCCTGCAGACAGCTGTGGGTATTACTATAATGAATGAACTCTTACCTAGAGAAGCTACAAAACTCTGCACATTTTCAAGAGTTCTTCCTAGGCTTATAGCTGTCTACAATTTCAAAAGATGACCAAATATCTAAGGTCTATGGACATGCCTACAACTAGAAGATCAGAAAGTATTTCCAAAGCAGGTCTTACAGGAATTATTTGCAATAGACACATTCTGTATCTGAACTTATCACTGAAGCCAGGGAAGGTACTGTTTAGAATTAATGATGCAAATCCACTGATTTGAGTACAGCTCCATATAGGTTTTCCAAGAGCCGGGCCTGCAAAATTAAAGTATCTTGGTGAGTTCGTTTGGTTTTAGAATGGGAATAAATCTGATCCACGCCACCAAAGTTTTTTTTCTTATTTGAAAATAATCTCCATCAATACATCACGCAAATTAGTAAAAACTTAATCACCCGGACAGTGTCAATGCAGACATGAAATCATGTCTGAGCAAACTACTGACCGGCACGTGAAAGAATATCTTCCTTTAGAAATGATACCTTCAACACGATAAAGATCAAACTTTAAATGAAACTCAGCTGTGCTGGGGATGCTGCTAATCTGTGCACTTCTTATGCCTTTCCAGTATGTAATACTGTTATAAATCAATAAACTTTCTGGGAGCCTGATTGACTGAGCTGTGACATTTGGTCTGTTTGCAGCTCAGGCAATATCGTGGGACATTCAGTAACTGTCCTGATGACACTTACAAGATGAATTTCTCCGTTTAGGCAAAATGTCCAGGGTATGCGTACTTCTGGAGAAAAGTATCGTCTTTAGCATTGTTCAAGCTATGCAGCCAAGACATCAGCGATCTCACTGGCATATAGATGAAGCTACATTTGTGTTTAATTACTAGTCCTCTTTATTTCACTGTAGTAAAATTTGTGCAAAAAATGCTGTACACTTTTATGTTTAACTATAGATGTTAATACGCAGATGTTCACATAAGCAGTTCAAGGAGCTTTTTAAAAAGTTAATATATATGGCTCTAAGTAAAAAAAATTAATAGTTTTATTACTACTGTAATCAATTATTTAGAAAATATGAATGAAAAAAACAGTAAGGAAAATACAGTATTCTAATACGACTGTTTTGGTTTTTTCTTCCAGAATATGCTAGCAAAGTGCAAAAAAGCTGAGAAATGATTTTCAGCTCCTTCACGATTTCCTCACAGGAACAATCTACTTTTATTCTTAATCCTTCCTACTTCACAAAACACAAGAGCTTTTCTCATCATAAAAAGAGAAATATGCAACTCTCAATTACATGATTAACCTCTAAGGCTGGATTTTAATACTCTGAAAATATCATTGATAATTATATACAGCAAGATTATATTTGCAGTTTCTACATTCTGTTTTTTTTTTCTTAAACGTGAAGGATTAGATCACGTCTTTGCCTAGACTAATATACTGTGGTTGATATTATCCAGTAGCATATATCAGTGAAATGTAAAATGAAAACAGGGAACACATAAGCATGGATAAGGATGAAGTCTCTGTAATATTTTGCAAGAGAATTGGTATTCTCTGGTGTAACATCTGTACTGGTAATCTACAAACATGCATTCTATTATAAAGTCTATTATCAGATTTGTTAAACTCTATTACCAGGTTTATTGCTTTTGAGGGTTTGGGGGGCAGGGTTTGTCCCAGCCCCAGTCCCCCTCCCCCAAATCTATTTTCACTAAGCCTTTAGGTTTTAGACTCTTGAAAGAATCACTTTTAGCCCACTAAAACCAAAGAAGTGGTTTTACTTAAATGGAAACCTTATGCCTGAGATAGTGTTAAACAAGAGATGACGTCAGAATCTATCATTCTACCATTCCTGTTCTTTAAGCACCTATTTATTGGTACATAGTTTTCCTTCACAGAGACCATTCTGGTTTCTTCTTGTCAGATAATTTACTTAATTTTCTTGTATAACATGGTCTAAATTTTTGTTCCATTTAACTTATGCTGTACTGGAGTGTATTGAACTGGCTTACAAGTATGATTATAGAATGTAGTTACTACCTCGGTGTTCTTCAGTGCAAAAGCTGTTTTCAGTGATGGGACTTACATTTTTTGTTAAAGTCAGTCACTTTTTTCAGCTGATTGATGGCAAATCAAACCTGGTACTAGCCAGTTATTTTCTTTATCCTTCTGTTCCTCAGAGCCTCTTCTTTTCAAAATTCCTTTTTTTTTTTTTCCTTTATCTTTGCAAAATGATATTATGTTAAAACACTTTTAGATTAAAGGAAACATTGCCGGAGGACATACCTATTGTATTAAAGAAATTACTGTATCGCATCAACTGAGACCCTTATGAAACAATAAGAAGGTTCATCTTATGAAGACATTGGGGACATACTTTAAATAGAGCATTCAAGGTTTATAGAATTAGCCTCCATCAAAAAGTCAAATAGTTTATATGAATAACTTCTTTAACACTAATAAATGGTACACAAAGAAATAGTCACTGATGTCTTTGTCACTTATCTTCTTATAGGAGGAGTTAACCTGGGAATTTTTTATAGTTTGTTTATTTGGTTGTTGTGCATACAGTGTCCCTTGTAATGTGCAGTGGGCATGCATGCTCAGCCCCAGTGTTGGCTAGACATAGGAAAAGGCAAGAGTAGCATCCTAGCACCTTCTCTGCTCCAGCTGTGACTGCCCTTAGCAATTATAACAAATTAGTCCATGACTGCAAGCACCTTTTTTTTTTAACCTGACTCCTCAAGCAACAGTTAGTTTGATAAATGATTGGGGAGCTAAATGGAAGTTCTTAAAAGTAACTGTAACAAATTATGAGTAAACTCACTAGGCTATTATCCTACCTCATAGTAGAATAACATAATTCTGTTATTCTACTTTGTACATATGCAATGCAAAATATTAAAATTTTATTATCTTCCCTACTTGTCCAATCTATAGATAACTATATAGTTGATACAATGGTTTTTACGGTAACTTTTATCCCAAAATTTAAATGCAACAATATACTCTATTACTTAGTCATTTTAGCAGCTGATTTGCATTTAATTTCATCTTTAACTGCACAGTGTGCTATATTCATTACAGTTTTTAATTTCTTGCCTTTTCTGCAATTTAGTTTTTTAATATTACAGAATGTACTCCATAATGAGTTTTTATCATTTTTTTCAGCAAAGACATTGTGATAAGTAATGAAAATCTACCAGATGGCTCTTTATCTCTAGACCCCAATCCAACAAAGCCTGAGATGTAATTAACTTCATACACGTATCACCACACCACTTTCAAAAAGGTCTCTAGTTTTCTTTGGAGTATCTTTGAGCATCCCAGTTAGCTTTCATTTGCCACTCTAAAATGGCATTGATTTTTCAAAGACTTTCTATCAAATCTGCCACGACATGGCAGCAATGGATGAGAGTATGCAGTTGAATGGGCTCATGAATTGGGTCATATGGGTCATGAAATAGCATCCAGTAGTTCAAATATCTTCTCTGACGTTTATCAAAACTGTACCTATGGACTAAAGATAATATATAGAACATGACTCCATAAAACACATAGGTTTACAGACCTACTACAGGTGGTCTGTGGCTGTAACATGGTCTACGTTACATTCTCTCATTAATTTTGGTGCAAACCGCAGAGACAAGGTCTGGAAAGTTATTAACAACGTACTAGCAAAGCACACCAATGCTGACTTTTGGAGATCGCATTAACACAAAGAAATCTGATACTCTGCAATAGTAAGCTTATAAATTGTGTTCCTACTTTATGATTTATTGTACTATTCCTCAGAATTTGTTGTTGTAATCGCTGGGTTTGAGTTAGAAGGAAACACATCTTATGAAGACTTTTTGGATGAATGTACTTTATTATATTATGTATGTCATTTGTAACAGATGACTTCACCAACAGACTATTCATTTTATCCCTGACTCTGCAGACAGCCAAATAGTACATAATGGAGTGCACACCTAATCTGGGTTCAACAAAACCAAAATATTTACAGCCAAAGATTCCATTAATAGGGATGTTCCTCCCCTGGAAAGAGTAGACAGAGGCATATTACAAACTCTGCCTCTGAAAAGGACTAGTAAAAGTTGGAGAATCCATACTGAATTCATATTACTCCTTTCCATCCACCCCTTTCTTCCTCAAGTAACACATTTGCTGTTTTGCTAAAAGAGCATAGATTTGTCACCTGCCTTTTCCCAGAGGATGTTGTTTTTTAGAGTCCAGCATCCAGTAATGTTTACTTTAAAAGAGGCCCTTGAAGCTTCTCAGGACACTTGCTTGCTTCAGAAATCTGAAAACCATTCTAAAAATCCATTCTAGAAATCCACCTTCTGATATCCATGTTGGGTTTGAGGTCCTGTAGATACCTTTCTTTGCCTACGTTAGTTTATAAGAAAACCTTCAGAAAAGCAATGTATCTACGTTCATCAGTTTCAACCAAGGTCACTGTCAATACCAGACAAAATTAAAGTAAAATATTACTTGTGTTCTATTTTGTCAAAGGAAAAAAATCAAGAATCTCTTTGTAGAGCTGTAAATAAAATTACAAGAGGCATGTATGACTAAATTAAACTTTCTGATGTTCTTTCTGAGATGTAATCTAAACCCTTGGATAGAATGAACTGAAGGAAGACCTTAGCCAGCACCACTCCACCTCCTGGGCAGGACTTCTCAGAGGTGGTTTTTCCACAGTCAGTGTTCTTTTGTAAATCTCAGTTTGTAATATGTTGCAAACTCTATTTTGTAGACTGTAAAATTATTTTTTAATTTACTATTAAACATACAGTAATCCATTGGGTAGTAACCTCTATTGTTTGCTGTCTTTTTATAGATACTATACATATTGTATAAACTACACCAACTGTCCCCAGCTTTCTAAATACTGCGAGTTTTAGGGATCACTGCATTGTATCTAGTCAACATTTACTCCTATGGATTTCTGAGTCAACGGATAGCATAAATTAATGAGGCTGGTTAAGGTATTTGTTGACAATGGATTACTGTCAGAAAACATGAGCCAAACCAAATTGTATGTGTTTTATATTTCCACTGGACTCAGGGAAGTAAAAAGAAAAAAATCACCTTCTAAAAATACACACAGTACACTTCCCTTGTGTTTGGAATAATCCAGAAAAGTACTGGAAAACTTGCCAAAGTATAAGAAAATGTGAGCACAAGTACTTAACACCTTACTCTTCTAAAATAGTGCCTATTTTTTCACTTTCACAAAGAAAAATCAGTGGTTTACAGCTTGTATCCTTAAAGGGGTAATTTCTGGATGACCTATTTGTGATCAGTAGTAAAAAAAATAAATACATTAAACAACCTGAAAACTTATTTTTGGGCTTATTTTTGAGTCAGTGAAACACAGGAACCAAAAAGATTTGAAATATACATTATAACCTTGATCATTTACAGAAAGAGGTTGTCATCTTTCTTGGAATTTTGGATTAAGATGCAGATTTTCTTGGCAACAGTTGCTAAGTGAAACACTGCATGAAAAAATGGACTACCATAATTCATAGGAGATGAAAGCTTGGAAATTATTAATTTGCTTTCCTAACTTCTGCAATCTGATTTATAATTGTTCATTTTGTTTTAAGGGCCAGCTCAGTACTTACAGCTCCATAATAAACCTTTGTGTAAAAATAACGAGGGCTAGTTTATAATATGTATTTCATGATTCTACAGAGGAGCAATGACAATTAAGTATTCTATTTGATCCTTACATGACCCATGGTATCTTTCATGTGGTTATGAAGACACAATAAGTAGCTAAATACCACTTTTTTTCCTCCCTTAAGATGACCGTGAGAAAGGATACAGACCAGTCAGAGGCCTGGATTTCCCACTCCGTGCACGCTAACTGCAGTAACAGAAACATCAAAATTTCCCCCATCAGCGGCAAATTCTATCGACTTCTAAAGTACAGTTAGAGGACTATGCATCAACTATGGCTCAAAAGGTCAGATAACCTCCTCCAGGTACTGAAATGCACCCTCATGAAGTTTATAGATGATACAAAATTGTGCGAGCCAGTTGGTAGTTCAAGGGCAGGGCTTCTTCCCTAGGAGACCTGGACAAGCTGGAGGAACGGGACAAGAGGAACCTGATGAAGTTCAACAGGGACAAATGCAAAGCACTGCGAGGGGCAGGCAGAGCCGCAGCAGTCATTCAAGCTGCACCTGCCTGGACTGGAGCAGCTCTGCCGGGAAGTCCCTGGGGCCTGGTGGCAGCAAGTGGAGGGGAGCCTGCAGTGCCCTGGCAGCAGTGAGGGCAGCAGCACCATCTGTGACATGAACAGGGGCATGGCAAGGAGACTGAGGGGAGAATTAGCCCCTCCTGCTCAGCACTTGTTAGATCATATCTAGAGATCACATCAACAAACTGGGTGAGGTCAGTGACGTCCCCAGGGCAGTCGGGGCTGGAGCACTTGCCCTGGGAGGAGAGGCCACGGGAGCAGGGCTTGATCAGCCTGGGGCAGGGAAGGCTTCGGAGGCACTCAAAGAAGCCACCCTGCCTGTGGGTAGGGGGTGGAGAAGACGGGGCAAAGCTCTTCCCAGAGGTACAGAGTGGGAGACACAACAGACAATAAGTGTAAATTGAAACAGAGGAAGTTTCTGCTGAATACAAAGGGAAAAGAAAGGCAAGGCAAGGCCAGGCCTTAGAGGATTTTTGATTATTGGAGATACCACTACTTAGGAAGTACATACAGTGTGTATTTATGAAGAAAAGTTATAAAGTATAGAAGGTGTAGAAAGAAATATAAAACACAGGCTTATAATGCTTCTAAGATTGGATGGGATTTTTCCTAACATCTCTGGATTTTGGCAAACAGGTTGTTGTAGTGTGATATAGCATAAAGCAGCTGCTTCTTAATATGACAACATATTCTGCTGCTGAGCTTCACCATTTGTGAAGTTTTTTCTCCTCAAACATGTCATTGAGGAAGGTGGCAGTTATTTATATGTTTATTTTCTTTTGCCTGCCATGTTGTTTACTGCTATGAATTTTCGGTCTCAGTCCTTCAACAGGACATAGTTTCGTTAAATATTTTCCAATTGGAAAATGTAGATCAGTCCAAATATAAAGGTTCAGAATGTGTCAACATATTTGGAACTCTTCAAATTTGTCAAAATACCAGCAGGAACCAGAACAGCTCCTGATGTAGGTATTTATGTACAGCATGTTGTAAAAGCTGCTGCATATGCCGCAAGATTACCCAACAAACTACCCAACCCAAGTTTAGAAATCTTAAAGCTTTCACTCCCAAGTTCCCTAGCATTTATCTTCCAGAAAGGCCACATTAATTTTTCAGTTTTCTACTTTTAAAAAAGGACAAATGAACTTTCACACTCCGATACTTCAGGAGTAAGAAGCATGGTACAGAGGACACCACAACACGGTTGGGAAGGCTAACTCAAGTGAGCTGTGATGATGTCAGGACTGACCTTGCAGAATAGGAATCACTTCAGAGACCTGCCTCCTTCTGGGCTTAGTTAGAATCCCAGACAATATAGCAAAGATATGAAATCAAAAGGGTCAGTCTGCAGAAACATATAATTGTGGGGTCACCTCCAGAGATCCATCCTTTGACTGAGGTTTCACATACACGACATGGATGGTAAGGAAAGAAAAAAAGCAGGAACTATGCTGCTCAGGAAGCTGAGATTTCAGCAAGTTCCCCGCAGCCATGGGATATTCTGAGAGGATGACAGTAATTCTGGGCCTTCAAATGACACCAGGACTGATTTCTGTATCTATCTTGCTTTGCTTCAGCCTGAATGAAAGATTCTTAGTGCACACATTGAATTGTATGAGGCATCTGACATGGATGAAGAATATCTGATGGAAAAGAGTGAAGTTTTCAGTTAACAAATGTGATTTGAATTTCTGCAATTTATATTCTCTTTTATGGCATAAATAGTTTTTATTTTGTTGTGTTTTTTTTTCCTCTACATACTAAGGGTTAAAATTTAAGCTTAAATTACTGATTAATTTGACGTTTTCCTTTTCTTAATGGGATGATCTCTACAATGTCCCTATGCAGTCTCCCTGTGATGGAGACACATTCACCTACACTAACTTAAATTCTCTCATGGTTATCCTTATCCCTCTCCTTCCATGTTCACTGAAAATCTGCTTTAGGAATTATCTGAAATTAAGTTTTGATACTGTAAGTGCATTTGTTGTTGTTTTTCTTACAAGTAATTAAATACCTATGAAACAATTTTTCCTGTGACTATAAATTTATTTTTTATACATGATACCAGTTTGTAAGTAGTCAGGTTCATTTTGTGCAATCCTAACTTTGCAGTCATTTATTGTCTTGAACACAAACATTTTCAGTTTTCATATTAGAAAGCAGCTACTTCTACAGCTACCGATAGTCAGCTTCACATTTCCTGCATTTGTCCTCTAGGGAGGTAAGCATCTGAACTGAAATCTGAGCATGGCAGTTTATGTTTACATGCATTTAGGAACCTGCCTCTTCTTGTAGTCATTTTCTTAAAAATCACAATTTACTCTTATTTATAGCCATCCTAAAAAAACCCTGTAATTAAATAATTAATGAATTAGTTTGCTAGCCCAACATGTATTTGTAGGATGAAGAATTTAACAGAAGAAATTAGAGTATTCTATAACAAGGGACTGCTTATAGGTACTTTCCTTCCTTAGTAAGCAAATCCCAAACAAATCCCAAACATGTACCCGGTATGTGAGTCTGCAGGTGGCAAATTTTAGAATAAGGAGTATATATGGTGTGGAACTGATCACATAATTGGGTTTAAGTGTGGCTAAACTTTGTGACGGATTAGAATTAATATGCCCTTCTGATTAACCTTGAAAGGGCTCGTATTATTACGAACTCTAAAAGCACTGCAGCAAGTAACCAAACTGATATCAAGGGCTGCAAAATGAGGATATTTGCACTGTGCCTAAAAAGAAATATGCCTGCAATCTCACTATTGTGTTCCTCTAGGGAACATACTGCTTCTCACCTTTTAGAAAAGAAAAAAGCTGATTATGGCTTTCTTGTTTGTTTAGAAAGCTGAGAACTGTCTTGCATTTGTGTGCCTTATGAAATTACAAGGAACCCCAGGTAGCCAAAGCAGAGGCCTGTTACAAACATAAAGCAGAGACAGCCTAAGCAAGATACAATTAATATTTGCTTGTCTTGTACCTAAACATAAGCACACTAAAACAGTGTAACTGGTGACAGTGTGTAAGCATTTTGTAGCATTGTAACACCAGTAATGGCATAAACAGACAAGATTTTTTTAACAAACCTAAGCATAAAGACATATATGATATGTAACTGCAATGGTGCAAATGCAATCGTGGTAGAATCACACAAACAGGGTACAGGAAATCAAATATATCTAGTAAACAAGGGGTGTAGAGAAAAGCAGGCAAAATGTCTGGTAGAACCAGAATAACCCAGGTGACATCAAGTTGGGCAGCAGTGTTGATCTGCTTGAGGGTACAAAGGTTCTACAGAGGGATCTGGACAGGCTGGATAGATGGACCGAGGCCAATTGTATGAGGTTCAACAAGGCCAAGTGCCGGGTCCTGCACTTGCATCTCAACAACCCCATGCAACGCTACAGGCTTGGGGACGACTGGCTGGAAAGGTGCCTGGTGGAAAAGGACCTGGGGGTGTTGGTCAACAGCCAGCTGAATATGAGCCAGCAGTGTGCCCAGGTGGCCAAGAAGGCCAACAGCATCCTGGCCTGTATCAGAAATAGTGTGGCCAGCAGGAGTAGGGAGGTGATCGTGCCCCTGTACTCGGCGCTGGTGAGGCCGCACCTCGAATGCTGTGTTCAGTTTTGGGCCCCTCACTACAAGAAGGACATTGAGGTGCTGGAGCGTGTCCAGAGAAGGGCAACGAAGCTGGTGATGGGTGTGGAGCACAAGTTTGATGAGGAGCGGCTGAGGGAGCTGGGGTTGTTCAGCCTGGAGAAAAGAAGGCTGAGGGGAGACCTTATCGTTGTCTACAACTACCTGGAAAGAAGGTTGTGGTGAGTTGGGTGTTGGTCTCTTCTCCCAAGTAGGAAGTGATAGGACAAAAGGAAATGGCCTCAAGTTGCACCAGGGGAGGTTTTGATTGAATATTAGGAAAAATTTCTTCACCAAAAGGGTTAACAAGCTATGGAAACGGCTGCCCAGGGAGGTGACTGAGTCACCATCCCTGGAGGCATTTAAAAGATATGTAGATGTGGTGTATAGGGACATGGTTTAGTGGTGGACTTGGCAGTGTTAGGTTAATGGTTTGACTCAATGATGTTAAGGGTCTTTTCCAACCTAAATGATTCTGTGATTCTAGGGAAGAAGGAAGCAACATGCCCAGTAAAACCAGAACAATCTTTGGTCCTAAAAATAAGATGAACATTTTCAGTAGCAAATGAGTTTACCCTCTTTTTTTCTCTGTGGGTGTGGGGTTTTTTTTATTTTTTTCTCTTCTGAATATACATGCATAAACTCCTTGTGTTTCAAGAAAGTATGAGAGTACTCATCTTAGCATTTTTTTTAATCCTAGATAATAGATAGGATTCATCTGAAAAAGGATTGGATAGTTGAAGACATTTTTTCTAGTATGCAATTTGCCTCTGGTTTCTTAAAGTCAGTTCTCAAATATGAATCTACAAAGGCAAACCAGTGCCCTTGGTTTCACTGCCCAGATCATCCTCTTTGTTGTGAAATGTGAGATCAGAGCACAGACCATTAGTGTCCTTGTGAATACACCTAAGGCTCTGTGGAAGCATGATAATTAAAGCTTTTCCCTGGCTTGATTGCCGAACAATGGGTAGAGGAAAAGTGCGGGTCCTGTTCAAAGATTAGTGTACAGTGCACAACACCGCTGCAAGAAAATTAACGCACTTAAACCACCACAGGGAACAAAGCCCTTTGAATTATGTTCATGGACTGAAAAGGGAAGGGGAACTAAAAAGACTGACTGAAATAATATCGCAAGTGTAGTTACTGCCTCATTCACAATGCATGAAAAGTGTAGTGGTAAGGTTACAGGGTGACCCTTGTATGGCAGTCTATGCACCTAGAACATGAGAGACATGGTATAATATCTGAAAGGAGTTATTAGTTCTGTTTTGAGCTATCTGAGATTACAGATTTATTTAAGACCCGCAAAGGTTATGACATAGGGAATCCATTTATTCTTCAAACTGGCAATTTTTCATGCCATAACACTAGTCACATTGCTGAAACAAGGAAAGGTCCGTCTATATGAAGCTTTAAAGAACAAATTGTGTAAAACAGATAAATTAAGGAAAATACTGTGAAAACTTCTTGCTAATTTGCATCCAGCTCTTCATGATTTCAGAATGTAGTATTTTCTGCATGTTCTTTGTATGACTGCACTTCGTTTTTCTGTACAGTAGTTTTTTTCTGTTTCTTTTTTAGAGAAGCTGGGACTGGAAAAGCTGAGAGGAGCTGGAGGAGAGAAGGCAGAAAGCACTTCTATTACTGTGAGTGCTGCTGAAAGATTTCTACTAATATTCCTTTACTATAAATTATCAAAATTGTTCTAAATATCTAATGTGTGATGCTAGATGGATCTGAAGATAAAGGAAGTATTTGTATAGTGTATTAATTGGATTGGAAGTAAGATAATGATGAAAAGACCACTGTTTGACCCTTCCCAGTTGCTTTCAGAATGAATTCTAGTCTCTAGAGAAAAGAAAATTAGATTTATTTTGCAGATGAAACAGTCTATTCAGCATACACATTAATCTCATGTTCATTAGTAGACTGCATTTCAAAGATATGACTACAGTAGGAATTTTGTTTTGCTTTTGTCCATTGAAGAAAGAAAGGGAAATACTAAGGTCTCCTTAGTTTCCCAGGTTTTTTTGTTTCTTTTTCTTTTCTTTTTTTTTTTTTTTCCATTCAGCAAATATGGAATTTCTCAAAAACACCAGAAGAGTGCTTGTACAGGTGATGGGTTTTGTAATACAGCACTTCTCAGTCCAGCAGCTGATCAAATAACAACACATCTCTCTTCTGAAAAAGGTTCCATGTTACCATAATGAATATTTGTCACAATAAGTATATGATTACTTACTTAGAGGTGTAAGACTTACTAACATTAGATTTCATGTGTGCATTAAATTATGAATAGAAGAGTAATTAATATGATTGGTTTATCTACATAAAATTATTCTTTGAAATTGTTTCTATTTATTATAAGAATAAAACTAGGCATAAAAGAATTACTGTCTTAGATATTTTATAGTGTGTGCTAACACTTTTATGCCTTATTATTTCTGAAAACTCTAACCCAGCATTATATAATGGCAATATTTAGAGTCTTGTTTTCTATTTCTTCTTTCTTATGCCTGGAGACAAAATAAAAAAAGTATCTTCCTTCTTTCTTTAATAGAAGATTGTCAATACAAGAGAACAAAAAATGTATTCTCCCTTTTCAGTAGTTAATATCTGGAACTCTTCAAATTTTAGGCAACCTGTAATGTTTTCAGAAGTTACTTCTTTTCCAGGTATCAATTTCAACACAGACCTTTCTCTTCCAGGATTTGGAGCTAACTTATTTCATACAGTTCACTCTCATTCAAAACAAGAAAACGCTATTTTTAATGCAGTAAAGACATCTAACATGATTTTATAAACAAATGCAATGTGTAGTTTGCAATACACATGGGTCAACACTAGCTCTACTCGTTTCTGTTCTCTCATATAATACATTTGCTGTCTTTTTTAATCCTTGTATGTCACACTCAATAAAAAAAGAGAAAACATTTATAGTTTTATTTTATTTTCCCCACATTTCTGTAAGTTTGCAGATTTTTGGTATACTCTGAAATATCTCATATATAAGAAGATAGATATAAACAAGTCTGACGCAAAAGGAAAAGTCAATAGCAATGAGGTTTTAAGCTTCCATAATTAGCCTGCCCCATGGAAATTAATCTGACAGAGATAATAAATATAGAAGGCAATATCTGCTCCCTTTGTTCAATGACTTCAGCCAAAGAGTAAAGGTTTTTATTGTGAAGAAATAATTTTAAATTGTTCCATTTGGAATAATCCTGAAGTCAATGAGAGTGTTGCCTGCAAAGGGCTAGATTTCTCACAATAGAAAGCGAATCAAACTTGAACAAAAAGAACTGGTGGTCCTTGCACAAACCTCCCAAGGTAAAGTAATCATGCCTGCTTTCTATAACCTTTCCAAGTCCCACACTGGTACTGCCCCTATTAGTGCATCCACAGTGTGAGCACTTCACCAGCTTGTAGTAGCACTAAATAAATCAGCAAAGTGCTTAACGTATGAACGCAACTGCATGACAGTTTACATCTGGTCATGAAAATACCTCACTCAGAGTCGAAAGCAGCCGTGCTGATTAAAGAGCATTTTTTCTAGTATACATCACTGGCTTCTTCCAGAACAACGGTACCTGAGTATCACAGCAGACACAGAGCCTCATCATGTAGCATCACCTTCTGGACTGAAGGGAAACCAGTGTGTCTCACTGGCAAGAAAATATATGGAGGGAACTGATCTGCAGCAGGGAATGTATAGCTTAAAGATGGAGAAGAGAAGGGAATGGCTATGAGTTACTGCTCTGTTTGGACAAATGCTGCTTCAGCAAGTAGCTGGATAATACAGCTGGAGACTGCATTATGTTTGTTGTGGAAACTCTCTGTGCTCCTGAGGGGGATGGAGAAGATCTGATAGCTATTACTTTTACAGTTACTTTAAAGCTGCTCAGAAAAAGATTGCTCACTCAAGGCATTTTGTAAAACACCCTCTGTTTTCCTAATGTCTTAATGAATTCATTGTCTAACATTAAATTTTCCTGGGGCCGGATTCTGCCAGCTCATTTGGAACTGTGATATCCCCCAGGCACAGTTGCATTGATTATATTGATAAAGGTGGCAGGATCTCATCTGTGCTAAGAGCATTATGCTAATAGGACAGTGAGTTGCAGGGTTAAGAATATCACACTTAAATATATGAAGGCCAGTCCACAGTCCAGACTTTCAAAATTCTGTCTTCCAGAATGAGTAAGATTGCTTCAGATTACATGGTTCAGTGAATCAAACCTTTTGGCCTTCCTTCTGATAACAATAACATTTACACAGAACTTTATTGGTCAGATCATAGAATTGGGTGGATGTCTCCACTTTTCAGCAGTATGAACAGTGTCAGGGAACATACAGAATTATTTTAAGTCTGAAAATTAAATGGAAATATATTGAGGGAAAGAGAGCGAGGGGTTTGCTGAATGCTTTTATCTAACGTGGCTGAATTGTAAACAGGGAAAAGCTAATCCATCAAATTCTTCTCTCCAAAGATGAGGCTGTCAATTGAATTTTCAATTTAAAATTATATTAATAGATCTGAACGTGGAGAAACTTCATATACTCTTGCAATTTTACAGAGCCTACACATCGCTTTTGAGAAACATCTATAATCAAAAATCCTTATATTCTTAATGAGTTTGGCATATAATAGAGTGGTTATATAAAAAAAAAAAAAACCAAAGAATTCCTATATTGCAATGTGATAAATATAAAAATTATTTTGAAAAATTGTAACTACCAAATTATAGGATCATAGGATAATTCAGACTGAAATAGACCTCAGGAGCTCTATAGTCCAACCTCCTGCCCCGAGCAGATCAGCTCTAGGGTCAGACCAAGTTGCGCAGGTCTTGAAAACCTCCAAGGATGGTGATGGCATGATCTTTCCGGGCAACGTGCTCCTGTGCTTGACTGCCCCCACAGAGAGAAAGGGGTTTCAATTTATGTGGATTTCTCTTTCACTCTCATCATGGACCACCATCCTGCCCTTGCAGAAGGACTGAGAGAAGATGTATACTGGAAAGGCAAAGATGATTTAGAAGTTCCCAGGAGGGAGCAAGCCTGTATCTTTGCAAGCCTATGCAGCTTGTCACAGAATCACAGAATCACTAAGGTTGGAAAAGACCCATAAGATCATCAAGTCCAACCGTCAACTAACACCACCATGCCCTTTAAACGATGTCCCGCAGTGCCACATCTACACGTTCCTTGAACACCTCCAGTGATGGTGACTCCACCACTTCCCTGGGCAGCTTATTCCAGTGTCTCACCACTCTCTCAGTAAAGAAATTTTTCCTAATATCCAGCCTGAACCTCCCCTGGCGCAACTTGAGGCCATTTCCTCTTGTCTTGTCGCTAGTCACTTGGGAGAAGAGACCAAAGCAAAGAGGAAGATCTGGTCAGAACAGTGAATGTATGCAACATTGGATGGCTCCTGCATGAGAGGGAGGAAAAGGTCCTTGTGGTTGCTCATGCACAGACACTGGCTGTGATCTGACCATGAGAAAGGCAAAAGGGTTGAGCAGAGCATCATTAATGATAGCTTGACTGTCGTTTTACTTTCCTGGCTTAGAGTGAAAACGATTCTGCTCCTTTCTGGGAAATTAATTCACTCTATTTCTCACAAGTTTCATCTCTTTTTAATAAGCCATCACCAGTATACTGAAAAGGCAGATATTGTCAGGAAACACCTTCCTTATTAACATATTCTGCAGGAATGCCTCTGTGCCTTTAATGTGTAAGGCTTTAACTAACACATGCTTTGTGTCTCTAGCAGCAGCTGAGGAATGAGTGTTGTATGAATCAACCCTATGTTCCACAGCAGAAAATCTTGCCAGATTTTTCTCAGCATGCTCAGTTCAGCTCACTGTGATGGTAGAATGCTGTTTGCAAAAGACAGCTCTGTAATGGGAGCCATATCACAGTGCAGCAAGCTACTTCACTGCAAGAGTTTGCTGCATTTTTATGTTCCTATGGATGTCAGGTTCACTTGAGATTTAAGTCCTGTCTTCTGGAACACCTTTGGAAGTGACAGTCTAGACTTCAGTAGTTTTGAATCCTGACATCTAGCATCCTTTTGTTGAAGACTATCTCTACAATGAGATCGAAATTCAGTTTTTATGGCCTTTCTGTCCCCTTGTTGCCAACAGCGTGTTAAAACATAAGTTATTTTCCAAGGTGCTAATTTTTACTCTCTGAATTTTGAAAATGAATGTCATATATTAACAGTTCATTATGAATGATACTCTAAGTCAAATGAAATAGCCTAGAGTAGAAAATTTCAAAACTCCACCTTAAGCTTCTAGAAATATCCTGGTTTGATTTTACAGTGTGCTAAACAAAATAATGTACATCTGCATTTTTTGCATTATTCTATGTGAGAAAAAAGTGTGTTTTGCTCTACATTCCATTATTTTTCTAGTAGACCTTATGCGTCTATCAAAAAATAAATTTATGTAATAAAATAATCAATCTAATATTCTGTAGAATAATAAATGCTCCTTTTGTATATAGCTACCGCAGCTTCAATGACATTTAGCATTTTTATTTTAAAAGAGTTTGCTAGAGATAGGTATTCTAAGCAGGAGTCATTTAAGAAATTCTGGGTCATTTAGCTAAAATATGCCAAAATATAAATGTGCTAAGATGTAGTTTATAAAAAAGAGAAAATTTCAAACTCAGTATTTTTTGTGAACAACCTAAGTGACTTTTTTAAGAAACAGAAACATTTTGTGATGGTACTGAATTGTTTTCCAGTGTCAACTGAAAAAAAAAAAAGTATTTTAATGACAAAATGTCTGTCATCTTTCGCATGTAATATTTGTTTCATTGTACAACAAGATTTTATTCCTGTAAAGAAGGCAAGAAGTCGTTCATGAGTCTGAAAGTGCACAAAACAAGCACAATTTTGGAGTACCATTGTGTATTTGTTCTTCTTTTTCTATATTTGCGTCTTTGATCACTCAGCTGTATATCACTACACATGTTTTCACAGGTATGTTCATACACTATTTGCTTTGAGCAATTCTGCTAAACTTTAAAAAGTCAACGGATGCACCAAAGGAGGGATGCCTCTGCAGTGGAGTGTACTGATCTTTTATGGTACGCTGTTGGGAACTCTAACACCATATCAGATACCACCTCATAGCTGTCCAATAGAGGAAAAAAAAAGAGGAAATAAAAATAATCTGAGCCTAGTCTCGGTTTTAAATAACTAATTAACTCCCAGCATTCAAAAGTAGCTTAGAGAAGCACAACCACCTGATAAGAAATTCTTATCTTGAACACCTTAGAGATCGATAAAAAGATAAGGAGGTCCTATTAGGTGGAATCATAATGTTTTTTTGAAGTAACATCACTTTTAATTTGGAGGAGATGAAGCGAGAGGAAATAACGAAATCCTGTCAATAAAATTTTATCAAAAATAGATAGCTCTGGATGAAGTCAGAGTTTCATACAGAATAAACAGAAAGACAAGATTCTTTTATGGTCCTGTGATAATTTTCTTGTAAAAACAGTCAAACCTTTTCATAGTTTTCTGACTTGTCACAGAAAAGGTGGGATTACTACGAGTTTGTAGAACTGAAATGGTTGGATGATTTTAATAAATAAACCAAAAAGGTCTGGATGAAGGAGACTGAACTGATACAGTTTACCTGGACTTTCAAGGTTTTTCTGCAAGATCTCTCATTAAAGATTTTTGAAACTTTTACAATGTCAAGCATCAATAAGATGGATAAGAAGAGAAGATCCATTAAAAATAGGTAGAATCAAACAGAGGGTCAGTTTTCACAATGCAAAGTGATAACTGCTGGTACCTGTGTTTTTCAGCATATTCATAAACAAACTGGAATGGAGAGTGAATGGTGTGGTGACAGGCTGAGGGACACAGCTGCCGCTTGCTGGTTTGCAGTTTGACCAGTAACGAAGCTGAGTACGAATCCTAGACCCACACACACAGACATACACCCCCACACCCCCAGAGGACGCTGACACCATACACCTGTAGTTTCTCCATAGCCCATCAGTGTGACTGGTGAGGTTTGGTTTTTGCCATTGCCTCCAGGCTTGTTTTCTCAGGCCTATGTCTCTGTATAATTTGTTTCTGTTTCCCCCTTTTTCTCCTAGTTTCCCAGTTGACAATGTCTCTGATCAGATAACCTTACTGGAATAAACATTCTCACACCCTCACATGCCCTCATCAATTAGTGTGACTGACCAAGTTTTGTTCTGCCTCCCTTACCACTTGTCTCATGTTTGTGTCCCTGGCATGTTCTTTTTTATGGTTTCCTCCTTTTCTTATTATTCTTTTTTGCATTGAAAAAAGTCCTTGACCTGATGCTCTTAAAGGAGCAGGCACTCTCCTTCCACATAACTTTACACAGTCCTTTTTTTGGCTCAGGAATCTGAGGGGGCCATCAGTAGATCACCTGGTACTCACGCTTATCTTGTAGCTTCCTCAGGCATCAGTTTTGGTCACTGTGGAAGACAAGATCGAGGAGGAGATGTGAATCTGATTTTCACAGAATCACAGAATCATTAAAGTTGGAAAAGACCTGTAAGATCATCAAGTCCAACCATCAACCCAACACCACCATGCCCACTAAACCATGTCCCGCAATGCCTTGTCTACACGTTTTTTGAACACCTCCTGTGATGGTGACTCCACCGCCTCCCTGGGCAGCCTGTGCCATTTGATTCAATGTGGCTGTTTTTATGACTGCCTTATAGCAGCTAATAAAGTCAGGAGTTCTTAGTCAGACAGCAGTAGAACAGAATTCAATTCCTTTTCTGTCTGATCTGAAACAGGTGCCTGAGCCAACATAGGAAACTATTTATCCTGTGGTTTAAGATTTCATTTTGTGCTGATGTGTACAGTTTGTTCCCCTTGTTCAGCCAAAAATGTGAAAAGCTGTTTCTTGGCTCATCTTTAAAATCTGTTCAAGAATACTGGTGTCTAAATCTCCCTCTAATGCCAGTAGCTTGATGTTTATTTTCTAGAGAGCATTTCTCTTCCATGCCCTCCTCTCAGTTTGTTATTTCTTTGGTTTTGTAAACAAACCATAGCAAACTAATTTTTTAAAAGTCATCTGAATAAATCCTGCCTTTGAAAATTAAATGCCATGTGTACAAATCCCTGAGTAACTAAACAAAGAGAGAAGCTTACTAAGTTTTCATTACAAAAACCAATGGATGGTGTTATTACTAGATAATAATTCTGATATTAATAAAATCTCTCCCCTATTCTACACAATTGCAGCAAATGAGGAATGTGCCTAGCTCTATAGCAGAATATTTATAGATTTTTACCAATTAGTCAGTGTTGTCTCACACAAGAAACTGTAAAAGTTAATACATCTGAATGCCATTTATTTTGTAATTCTAGCTCAAAACGTTAGAATGGTTGACAGTATCATAATCTGTGAAGGTTCTATAAATATTAACCCTTTGAGGTAAATAATTGCCATAACTAAACATTTCGCTGAAAAATAGGCTACTCTTCCAAAATTGAGAGGCATCAACGTTACCTACAAATAAATCAGACCGATTCTTTGATAAATCCAGTCCACATGAAAGAAAAATTATAAACTTGTGATTGTTGAAATAGGGTAAACTGGATAGTCTGAAAAGAATTTCTGAGGCCTGTGGAGCACTGAAGGACGACTGTTCTGTACGTGGTGGTCTTTTTAAAGACTAATCTTTTTCCAGGTGTTTTCACTCTTCCTTCCATTGATCTTTGCTGTGTTCGTTCTATCACCATTTCCCAAGAGTCTAAATGAATTGGGGCTACAGAGAACAAAATAATTCCAATTCTCCAAAATCAGTTTATTGAGAGAAAGAAGTATGTTTTTGACAGATGAATGAGCTACCTAAATATGGTTGGAATTCCAGTCATCCCTGGTTTTTAGTTATCCTGTTGTAGTATTAAATTTCTTTTTCCTGAAGTGCTGGTACAGAGCACCAAGTGTATTTAAATTCAGTATTAGATAAAACAACATAAAAAAGAGGCCATAGAAACAGAAATGGAAAATGGAATTTACTTTAGCTTTTCAGAATAAATAATTAGTCAGAAAACAAATTCAACAGGATAAACCAAAACTAATAACACAAAAAACCTAAGAATGGCTGAAGCTAAAATCAAAAGAGATTTTTAAACCTTCATCTTCTTTAAAAAATAATCTCTACCAAAATTGACAGTTGAGTGGCACTTTTTTTACGTCAGAAGACAAAGAACATACTTCTGTACAAGCAAGAATATTCAGAGGGTTAACAATATATAGAATATTCAGAAGTTTTGCATTTATGTGCATTGTGTACTCTAGCATTGAATCCTTTTGTCTCTCTATCTTTATTCCTTCTTATAATAATAGCATTTTGCACAGCTTATTTTGATAGTTTATACAAAATCTTGTTACATTTTGCACACTGAAAAAGAAATTTGAGAAATATGCCTTTTTAAGGGAAGCATATATTCTTTTTTACTCAAATCTCCATGGGAGTTATTACCAGGAAACAAAGACCATTTATACCTGTTTTTCTTCTCCTGCCCTCTCCGCCTCTCCACCCCCTCTCTTCTATTAAAAAAACAAAATAATTTTGTTGCAGCTTTTTGATTCCTTCAGGAACATGCAATTGCTCATTGATCTTCAGTGTCATCATTTAATGAGCAAAATCGGGGAGATATTGTAGACCTACACAGGTTTTTGCTATGCTTCACAAAGCAGAAGGAAAAACTATCTGTCTGACAAGGAAGGTGGAATCTTGTTGCCCTGGATGAGCTAGTAGCACTGTCACAAGTAGCACTGTTTGTTACAAAATTTGTTACAAATTAATTTAATTAGATTTTTAGCTTGTTTTCGTAAAGGAAACTAGACTTAAGGAATCAGTGGCTGTCTGGGCACGTACGTCTGACTTTCTGTGCATCTCCAGAATTACTGCTAAATTTTTAATCTTTTGTCCAAATTAGACAAAAATGTAAAGGTCTTGCAATGAGTTACTAGACATTTCAAAGAGAGACACTGCCAAACTTTTACCATAAAGGCTACACCGTAGCCTCTGTCCTTATTAGACCCCGCAGAATCGAGGCATACCTAGAAATTTATCTTAGTGAATTAAGCACTATTTACTTGATACTAAATGAGATATAGAAACTATTGCTAAAGACAAAAAGATCAGTCAGGTCATTTGTTAATGAAAGTGCAATCCCAATTCTTATTCTGTCTTTGAAAATACCATCCATCTTCAGGCTATATTATTTTAAAGTTGTATTCATTTTAAAATAATTAATTTGAATATTTCATATGAAAAGTAGGAAATATCTCCTTAATGAAGCAAAGGCATTTGCAAGAGATAACATTGCCATTAATGAAGTCTAATTAGACATCCATTTAAAAAATAATCTCCTGTGCCAATTTATCAAGGAAAGCTAATAAAGTTCTAACTTGAGACAAAAATAGTTCTTTGGAGTTTTATCAATGCTCTTGTCTAATTTAACTATTTCTATTATTCACAAAAATTAAATTAGTGTCTTAGAAACCTGACTGTTAAACAAAGAAGATAATTTATGCCATACATTAATTTGTTCAAGTTATTTTGTGAAGGTGGTTATTGTATTTTTTTAACATTGTAGGTTTTGAAAGAAAATACTATAGTTTTTCACATTTTAGACACACTATTATTCTCTGTTAATTTCTATCGATTTAAAAGATTCTATATTTCTTTATAGATAACAGGGATTAGTCTCACAATGTATAATGCCAATTTAACTTCATTCCCAGTGTTTCATCTTCAATGTTATCTCAGTGACAAAACATAAATTTTATTCTCCCATTTGGACTGCTGGAATTGTCTTCAAAGCCTCTTTTTACCTGGACTGTAATTCTGTCCATGACTAGGAGACACGTCAAGCTATTTTACGTGCTATTTGAGGGTAACAACTGCTCTTTGCTAACTGAAGATGGCAGAAGTTGCTTCAAAAGGCTCTCAAGATAAAACACAAAGACCAGTACTGCTTAGGTGAAGGGCCACTAGTTAGGGTATGTGATTGAGGACTCTGTACACAGAAAAGCCACAAGGATCAGAGGAACAGGGACTAGTGGGGGAATGCTGGGAACATAACCAGTGAAAACCAGCACTCCCTGACAGATCCTATTCCAGGGCAGGACTGCATTAGCCCATCCAAGGAGAAGGATACCTCCTAGATGAGACAGGAGATGAACTTTCCACCTGACCACCTGAAATCTGAAGTGGAGTGTGACCTACAGGGTATGGGACTTATGAGATGCAAGAGAAGAACATTTAGGGAGTGCGTAAAACTCACTATGGGGTTGTGGAGATGTGTGGGACTTAATATGGGACGTTCAGGAGAAGGACTAAGGGTGGGAAAAGGGAGCGATCAAGGTGGTTTGACAGGAACAAAGGTGAGAAAATAGAGGGAGAAGGTGTTAAAAGAGACCAGCTGAGCGTGAGCAGTTTGCAGGTCACTATGCTTGTCCTACTAAGCCCTGCACCTTGGTCACTGCAGTCTATCCTATATTCTCACTAAAACCTATCTCTGCCATCTGTGTGGGTGCACTCTCTGAGTGGATGTGGGTGAGTGGGTGTGGGTGCATGCTGGCAAACCTCAAGCTGAACTAGCCAACAAGCAGAAGTCTGAGAGACAGCAGCTGGAGTGGGACCATGTACATCAGAGGCTGTAGATCCAGCAAGAACAAGGGATCTTGGACAAGCTGTTGGAGGAACCTCTAGTGAGCGTACACTCATACAAACACACGCATACACACATATGTAATATTTTCACTAGCAGATTAGAATTCTGATCAGCTCAAGAGTAAGAACTGGACTGGGCGATCTGTGCTCTTCATGTTCATCTGAGTGCTGTGTGTTTAGCTGGATGCTGGTAAAGGCACCGTTTTCTTCCTGAATGGATCTGTGTGTCTGGTCATGTATACATATATACTGTGGATGTATGTGTGAGCCTTTTGGGAGCATGCAGTCAGCTGAACTGGGGACAGGGAGCCCCACTGGCCTTGTATCTATCAGTTAACTGCTGGACTCAGCAACCTCTAACACTACTCAAAAGCCTTTTTTGATGTGACAAATTACTATGATTATAACATAGAGCTACTCAGCCTGGCTGATGTTTTCTGAAACTATCAGCTTTACCATCTTTTCCATAATAATACTGTCTGGCAAACAGAAAAAGGAACACTTGAATAGTCTGTTGATTATTTCTGGATGTTGCTGAGTTATCTTCTCTAATGGGCCCTGAGATTCTTTGTGATGTAACAGATTTGGGATATGATTAGCACATTATAAAGAAAAAAAATTATAAACAGCCTTCTACAGAATAGAAAATGAATTTCATGGTGCATCAACTTCTTCACTCTAGAAGTAATTTTGCAGGTGAATAATTTTGATGTAACGTGAAGGAAATGGAGAAAACATGTCCTCTAGAACCCCAATGTATTTGTATCCAAATGCACACATATGATGTATAGATGAATGTATTTTTAGTTATATATCCACATATGTATGTGGATATTCACTACATAGGGTAAATTAATATTTTAAGTAGAAAAATATTATTTTGTCCATATTTATATACTTTCTTTTTAATCAGGTAATCTAAAAGGCACATTCTATTAAAAAGGATTTTTTTGAAAGGGAGCTAGCTTACTGAAGTATTGGCATATAGCTACTGTTACATGAAAAAAAGAAACCTTGTTCCCATATGGCATCTAATAGACGGGTCTAATTCTTCTGCCACACAACTGTTTTGATTTTACAGTTGGTCAGCCTGTTTTGTAAGAGCAGTTAATTTTGTTTTGTGCAGCATAGGTTTATCAGAACATTGTAATTTGAACCTGTCACATACCTATCTAATATTGCACTGAGTAATAGTTGTTTTTAAGACTACACATTATTCAAGCTTAGGACCAAACTTACTATAAATTTTCAAATGATACTTCTGCTGCAACACGTTAAATTAGAAAGGGAATGTATTTCACTATGGTCAGAAGTAGGCATTTCTACAGGTAGACTAGAAAATGTGCAAGATCCCTCAGCCATTCATACAAATAAAATTTGGTAAACACTTTGCTGCCCTAGGCATCACCTGCTCTATATACTTGGAAGAGAGAGGTAAGCTTCTGATGTTTCATTAGAAAAACATTGAGCAGCATCAATCCAGTACTGTACTTGCTTTTTAAAAGGGGAGGAAAAAAAATGCTTCAAAATAGTGTGGTTGGGTTTTATTTGCCTCTTTTGCTTGATTTTTTTTTTTTTAGCAGAAGGAAACAGATCAATTCTGCAGCTGCAAGTATGACAAGAAGACTTTTATGTCCCCCCCATCTAGTTTTAGGATGTTCAAGAACAAGTTTTAGAAGCAAAACAAAAACTTTCCATTGCAATAAACTAATTAACTTAAATTTAAATTATGAAAGTACAATAGCAATTGCTTGGATAAATTATTAGGCAGAGTGCAGTCCTCTCAAGTATGGAAAGATATCTTAAAGGGCTGATGTTTTACAAACCACTTTAAAACACCTGCTTAAATGCTAAATTTTCACTTTTTTTTTTTTTTTTAAAGTCAGTGCCATAAAGTTAAGATGCATACACAACAGAGTTTCCGGGATCAACCCTTAGAAACTTCTTTTATTTTTATTAGATGGGAAAAAGTAAGATGCTAGGAACTCTAGGTAAGGAACAAAAGCTGAATGCTATTGAAATTCTTTTTTCCCCATAGCATAATATGGGCAAAATTTGCAGATTCTAGCTATTAATCAGAGATCTGAGGTCCTCCCGAGTATTTGACCAGCTTGTGGTTTCTGCATAAAGGGATGAACTACATCACAAATACTCTCTTCTGTTGCTAAAGTATGTGGACAGAAAGAAAGAAATCTTCCCAAGCCAGTGAAGCTGTAAGAGAAAAATAGAATTAAAGTGGGTTTTCATTATGGCACTCCAAAGACATACCAGTTGGTGCTTAAGTGATTTACATAACCCACACATATATGGTATTCAGGAAACATTAGAGATCAAACTGGACCATTGCTCTTAGCTGCATCAGTAGAATCTTCTGTTATAATTGCACATAGTGAAAGGAAATCCTTAGCTCTAGACATTATTTTGTAATTGCTTTCTAGGTTGCATATGTCAAAGACATAATAAACATCATAACAATATCATAACTCTTCAAGCTGCAAATTAAAACTAAAATGGCCTTAAAAGCCTGTTCAAGAAACATTAACTCCCATCATTTCTCTATATTTGTGTAATGGTTAATAAGTCATTATTAACCTTATAAGTAGTATATCAGAAGTTCTATTCACAGGTGAGTGAGCAACACGTGAACAAAATGCTAGGGGACAGGTTTTGGTTTTCCAAATAACTCCTTCTTAAGTGACTATAAGTATGTAAATCAGTGAAGGTGTACACTAAATAGTAACAATGTAACATAAGATTGGCAGATCAAACATCATAAAGGGATGAGAAAAAGCTTTTATTTTCCATGACAAATATGGATACCCTTTGTTATACTAATTCACTTCTTTTTTTTTTTTTTTTTTGGTTTTGTGAAATATATTTTGGAACTAAATATTTTATGCCAACCTTTTTAACAGTATGAAACAGAAAATGTTATTTGCTGGATTTAAAATGGTATCGGAATAAGAATTTTGATTTGAATTCCATTTTAATTAAAATAATAATGAGCAGTTAATGCAACAAAGAAACACCAGTTGTTACTCTAATTCATCATGACCTGATATCATGCAGTCTATTTTCCCTTGAGATGCTCATTTTTGAGTATGCCAGTGATGATATAATGGAAAAAGTTGGAACACTGTTCTATAACTCAACCCAGTTTGCAGCACTTCTATAAACAGCTTCTTCTGACAGTTTTTTTCTTTCAATGGACATTCGTGACAAAGATGTAGGGTAGAGTTTCAATCCAAAATATTTATGCCAAAATATTGAGAAAGAAATATTTGCTGCAAGTTGCCTCAGACTTGACAAAATAACCTCTAAAAAATGAGTTGAAATTTGGATAGCTCTCATGTCTCAGGTTTAGAGGAAGGAAAAAGTTATTTAAAGCTTTGCAAGGACTGTTTGGATATCTACTGACACTGCAAGGGCTCTTGATTTAGGATTGCTTGATCAAAAGATGTTTTTTCCTAAACTGTCTAATGACAGTTCTCTTATTTCTGAATTAAACAAAGAAGAACAAAAAATGATCTGGACTTTCTAACTGTTGCTTACTTACTAATATTTTTTATGTTCATCACCAAACTCTTGTCATTGATCTTTCTTTGAGGGAAAATAAAAAAAGTAAATAATTATCTCTATGGAAAATAGCAATGTAGCCTAATGAATCAGACTGACTTAGGATTCATCAGTTAGTTTCCCACCATAGCCTTTACTAGTTACATGACCTGAAGCAAGTCAGGTAATGTCTCTGTATTTCTACCTCTCTTATTCTTTACACATTAAGAGTAAGACTCATTCTTATTATGTAGATATTTGTGTAGTAATTTATATTTATGGGTCTGATTCATTGTAGGGACTAGTATACACTATGCATTACAAGGGAAAGTAAAAAAATTACAAAGCAAATTACCTTCAGTTATCAAATAATTGTGATATTTTATCACAAATGTAGATGTAGTGCAGAACTGCTACCATTTCTCTCACAGCTACATTATTCTTCTATCCGATAGTAGGCACTGGATCCTTGGTGAAAAATGCACTTAGTCGAACTGTCAGGAGCATTGATTCTTCCTTGTGCCTCAGATTTTATGTAGGTTATATCATTAAATATGGCAAAGAGACACACAGCTTATTTCAGAAGAGAGTCTTACTGCCGTAGCTCATCTTGGACTAGTAATTTGAATCAGAAAAGGGAATCCATTAATTTGATAAGAATTAGCTTGGCATACACAATTTTGTTATTATTACCTACTTTGGAAGAAGAAATAGAAGGAATCTTGCCAGCTTCACCCCAGCAGAGACACTGCTACTGGAGCTCAAAGTTTTTCCGTTCTCTCGACCCTGCCTGAACACTCAGCTGAGCTTTAGACAAAGTAACCAGGTCATTGCCCAGATGAATAACTTCTCAAGGGAATATTCTTTTTGCAGTTTGCAAGTACCCTTGTCATCCTCTTCCAGTCCTGCTTCACCTGAAGCACAGGGGGTTTCTTTTCCTCAAGCTGATCCATAAACCTACCCCTAACCCTCAGACCAATGCTTGCCTAAGCCTTTACCAGAGAACCGAGCCTCAGCCTAGATGAAAGACTTCTCAGGGGAAGTTTTGTTATTGTAGTTTACATCTGCTTCTGGCAGCCCTGTAACAGTCCTGATGTGACTCAAGCTCTAGATTTTTCTTGCTCTCAAAACTAAACCTTACCTAAGCTCTAAAACTAACCCTTACCCTTGGCCACACTATAGAAAAGATCCCTCAACCACTGCCCAGATATTCACTGGCAGACAATTTGCAGCCTCACCTTCCTTTGGCAACCTCCTTGAAGACCACCTTTGACTGGAGCTTGAGATTTTTTCATGCTCTCAAACTTAACTTTACTGCTCAGATTAGCCATTGCCAAGGACCCTGAGTCATTGACCAGAGAAAGAAATTCTGCAGGGATGATTCTTCCTGCAGCCTACACAATCTCCATGAGTATGCATCTAGACTAAGTCTAACTAGAGTGTTGGGCTTTCTCTTGGTCTCTCTATAACTGTGACCTAACCTCAATCCTTCAAAAAGCCTTTGCCATAAATGCCCAGGCATTTCCCAGATAAAAAGTTCCTCAGGGAACAACTTTTTCTACAGTGGGCACCTATATTTGGCAGTCCTTTTCCAGATCCAAGCCAACTGAAGCTCTAGGCTTTCTCTCTCCTTCAACAGTAACCCTAACACTAATTCGCATCTAAGGTTTAGCCAAGAACTCCAACTGTTGCCCAAATTAAATAACTCCCCTTGGAAGAACTTCCTTCTGTAGACTACAGCTCCCTTTGGCAGACCCTTTCTAGACTTCCTTGTTTGCAAAAGCAGTCTTTTTATTGTTCTCAGCTCTTATCCTGAACTACAACATAACCCTAAACCTTAACACTAGCTGAGCTTCTGGCAGGTCCTCCAGCTGTTATCCAGCTGTAGATTTGTTAAGGTAGAGCTATTTTATTAGCCTGCACCTTATGTCAGTGTAACAATAACATTAATACTAATATTATTATCTCTCTCTTTACTTTGGGAATCTCTTCTGAGATTCTCTCTCAGTGCATGTTGCTGATATCTCCTTTTGAGAATCATAACACTAGGCAGAGGCTAATGCCGTGGGACATGCAGATACTCAGGTAAAGCATTGCTTGAGAATGCAAACTAGTAGCAGCCCGCAGCTTTTCTCTACAATTCACCCTTTGCTGTTCTGACCTTCCCAATTCCTGTATCAATTCCATCTCTAACTCATATAAAGGGCTTGAAGACATGCAACACTCCAGTTGCTCAGTTGGAAAAACTGATCAAGAGGGAGCTCTAGAAACAGCCCTCTCTTTCCATAGGCAAGGACTTCTCAGACCCTCCATTTCTGAATGTCTCAGATGTCTTGTCAGAAACCTGATCTTACAGAGATGCTAATGCTCCTGGACACCCTGATTGCCCAGGCAAAACACAGCTCAAGGGTGAGCTCAAGCAGCTCTTCCTTAACTCTTCAAGCCTTTTCTGAGTGAACGCATTCTTACTGAGCATTTCAGATCATTCCCTGTCAGTCACCTAAGCCTTTGTTGAGCCCAGTGTCTTTGGAGACACCACCCCCAAGGAGGATTAGTTCTAGTAGCAGCCCTACCTATTCCTTGGCCAGATTCTTGCATGGCACCTATTCAAAAACCTAATCCGGGCTTTGATGGATGCTATGACACACTGTGATCTGCAAGAGAACGTATTCTTGTAGCAGCTTCCCTTTCCTTAGGCAGCTTCTCCTGAGCTGCTCGTCCTTGGTGTTTCCTTTGGAAGAAACCTGAGATCAGAGACTAATGAAATGGGATACATGGACTGGCCTGTTGAACAACTCTACTGGAGTGACCTCCAGTAGCAGCCCTCCCATCCTTTGGTCAGACTTTTCTGACCTTCTCACTTGCTCTGTGTTTTATATTTCACCTTCTAAATGTTTTTCCCTTCATCTGAGCCTAAAATAGTTTAAAGTCTATTCCTTATTTTATCCACCCATAAACATTTATACCAAATCTCCCTCTTTTCACAAAGACAGTCAGTGTATTCTTGCAACACAATGTTAGTTTGAGTTGAATTCTTATGCAAAAGAAGGATACCACTGCCTGGAAAAGAATCTGAGAATGTGCCCTACAGGAAAGATTTTTTTAGTAGGAAAGAAGTCCTCTTTGCCCTTTTGCAGTGCTATAGAACACCACATCACTGGTACTCTATATCTGTAAAATGTCTGTATTTGTACTCTGATGTTAAAATGACTTTGTGAAACCCTTAGTCTCTCAAACCACTGTACAGGATAGGGGTCCATTGAACAGAAATCAAAGAACAGACTCTGGTTCAAAGCCAAACGATAAAGACTTTATGAACTTTCTTCTATTAACTGTTCAAATATGGATGGATACAATCAGTAATGAAAACAAATTAAAAAACCCTCTCTGTGAGTTCTCTTCCACATTTCAACCAAGAAGTTTGCCTATCACTGAGTGTAACTCAGTTAAATAAGGTTATATCAAGGACACTCCATCACAAATCACAATAAAAGTAGAGTATTTTTGTCTTTAGCAACATTGCACAAGATTTAAAAATGCCAAAATATCTGAGCTGACACTGAAAATATTAGTTTTGTTATGTTCTCTTTTTTCAAACAGAACCATTGTTCTGCAAATGCTACACAACAGGTTTATTTAATCCAATTTTAACAACGTATAAAATTTCTTCTTTCCAATTTTCAGGCACCATCCAATGTCTAATATCTCATAACCACAGCAAAGAAACTGATTCTGTAGGCTTTTGATGACTCACACAGCTATTGCTTTTCAACACTGGAAGTGCCAGAGAAAAAGAAAGCTGTTAGCAGAGTTATTCCACCATTTTTCTGGATCCCAGTGACTTTCCACCAATTAAAAGTCTTTTGATAAAGTAAAGAAATGCAAAACTCATCATTTTTTTCCGTTGTTAATTAAAATTCTATGAAGTGTTATTATATTGCAAGACTTAGAGTACCGTGTCAATGTATGCAAAATGTGTCATTCTGAAGCAGCTTTTCCTTCATTTTCTTCCCCTCCCTTCCTTTTTGTGCCACAGATGAAACAGAAAGTCAATCTGCTTTGGAAACCTGCTATTCTTAATAAGTATGCTCATTTGTGATAGCTGTAACAGCAAAACTGGAGCGTCAGGGATATTTTGCCTGGTGATTCCACTGCACTAGGGGAGGCATGCCTAATACTACCCTGGCAATGATGGCAGGTAATGTAATCTACCAATATGACAAACATGATCCCCTTTCTCAAGGCTCCAAGTGCAACTTTCAGGTTCACTGATTACTACATGGATACAGGATGCTCAATTTTTACATTCATCCTGCACATGAAGATGGAGAAAGAAGAAACACTCCTGTGTCTTCTTTTGTGAACAAGGTCTGAATCTTCCTTTACCCTTATGTGTAGGAAATGTTAGTGTAAGAGACTTAAACAGAGGTAAGCCATACTTTGATTACTCATGTAGGGCTTTCTAGAAAATATTTTAAAAAAGGAACAGAAGCCACCTTCAGCACTTCCTATGCACCACGGATGAGAATTTCTACTCAATTTCTTCTAATAACCCAAAATCATCTGAAAAACCCCTTCAGCCTGGGTCTTTTGACTGAACCAATCCCAGACAAGCAGGTGCATGACTTGCCCACAATTCAGACCTACAGGAACATCTCAGTTCCAAGTCTTCTGTTGTTGTTTTTCCAGCACCTTCTGCAGTTAAAGCAGAAGTCTGTGACACCTATAAACTCTACACTAACAAGGATTAAGCAGTGTTAGCTTGCCTCCAACGCAAACATAAGCTTATTAAAACAGTGTAACAGCAGGTAAGTTTTGCAGACGACACCAAGTTGGGCGGGAGTGTTGATCTGCTTGAGGGCAGGAAGGCTCTGCAGAGGGATCTGGACAGGCTGGATTGATGGGCCAAGGCCAGTTGTATGAGGTTCAACAACGCTAAGTGCTGGGTCCTGCACTTGGGTCACAACAACCCCATGCAACGCTACAGGCTTGGGGACGAGTGGCTGGAAAGCTGGATATTAGGAACAATTTCTTTTCTGGGAGAGTGGTGAAGCATTGGAACAGGCTGCCCAGGGAGGTGATGGAATCACCATCACTGGAGGTGTTCAAAAAATGTGTAGGCGTGGCACTGTGGGTCATGTTTTAGTGGGCATGGCGGTGTTGGGTTAATGGTTGGACTTGATGATCTTACAGGTCTTTTCCAACCTTAATGATTCTGTGTGATTCTGTGTGAAGTATTTTGTAATACTGTGATGGCATAGCCAGACACAATGCATAAATGTTTTATGCATGTGAGTAATTTGACTCCAAAGGCGCAAACAAAAGAAAGGTGCAGTTGCATCTGAATCACAAGAAGTTGCAAGGTAAAGAACAAGGAACAAGATAAGTATCAGGGGTGGCAAAGCATCATGACAGATGTGCAAGAATGATGACTAACACAATGAAACTGAAGATAAACAGTATCCACTGCAGGCAAGATCCCCTTTTGAGAGAGGGACAAGCAACATAGAAAATCAAGCATAAGTAAGGAGGGATGGAGTAGAAAGTCAACCCATTTATCTTCCAATTTCTCTGGTCACCTTCATGGCCACAACTAAGACCCACTGAAGACCATAGCCATAAGTGTTAATTATACAGCATTAACTGTACTGTAAACACACAACTAAGTTAGAATACAAGTGTCAAAAATGGACATTTTTGTGTTCGTAGGGATGGATGATCATTAAGAACTAGACATTAACACAAACTGTGTTGTTAATGAATTAATTTAATAAAGGCCTTTGTGGGTTTTTTTAAGGATTAAGACTGGACTGGTGAAACTCAAATACTCCCATCACAGTGATTTGTAGCCGATATATATACGCATATTTAGTTGCAACTTCCTCTTAAAGCACTGCCAGTTATTTGTACTGGCTTTAATCCATAGCCCTGTTAGTAGGAAACAAAGAGAAACTATTGTATGAGGAGACATAACATTACCTGACCTAGCCTATCTTCAGCTAACAACATTTTTTCAGCAGCTTTATTAACTTCCTCCTAACAAGTGCCCTTGTGACTTGGGTTACAATAGCCTGCAGCCCAGTGGTAGAGACTGCCAATGCAGTGTACTGCCTGCTGCTGTCTGTTGTGGGGCTGAGCTTGGTGCATTTGCACTGTCAGTGCTTGGAGCAGGACGGCAATGTGACTTCAAATATACACAGGGCTGCAAAGTTCAATTCTGAAAGCAGCTTTGGTGCATACAGATCTGTAGATCCTTGTTTGCATATTTAACTACAGAAATCAGTTCTTTGTCCTGATGATTAGTGTGTATTTTTGTGTAAGGAATATCACTGTTGCATTGACAGTGTGTCATTGCTGTTAACTGGTGCAGAAAATGGCTCTTCAAAAATTTATGCAGCTTATCAGCTTTGAATAAATACTTGAACAGGTATGTCTTTATGATGAATGTTTAACTTGATAAGAAAAATAGGGTTTTTTTGTTGTTTTTGTTTTAATATTTAGGTTGCAATATCATTATGATGGGACAAGAAACACAAAGTATAATGTAAGTGCAATTAGAAAAAATGTAATTACATAAAAACTGGAAGTGTATTACTCATGATAGCTGGAATTAGGGGAGTTCGTGAGCTCAAACCACCTAATGAGTTGTGTTGTTCTGTGGTCAGAATACACAACTATATACTGAAATTATTGCTTCACCAATTATGTTGCATTTGTCTGGATCTTTTAATTTTGAAATACACTTTTACTACTTCTTAATTTGCATTTTAAAGGGCAGTTTATCTGAGAAATAGTGATATATGAAAAGCTATTTATGAATTATTCTTTTAGCTCATAAGGATAGATGATTAGTGATTTCACTGTAAAGAAATAATATAGAAAGTCAAAATTTTAATTTTTCTAACACTTCAAAAGCCACAACATACCTTATATTACATGCTACATGGAAAGGGCAGGTATAAGAGAAGAAATCCAAATTAGAGAGAAGCTACATGATACTTTTTGAATAAAAGTTGCAGTGATGTGGATTAACGGATAGAGAAATGTGCAGTGAACTCCCTGCTTTTCCCTTTTAGGATCCTTTATATTCTATGTACTGTATTTACAAAACTTACTTATACAAACTGCACAACTCTCTGTAAAAAATGGGAGATTGTGTAGAATCATGGAATAGTTTGGGTTGGAAGGGACCTTTAAAGGTCATCTAGTCCAACCTCTCTGCAATGAGCAGGGACATCTTCAACTAGACTATGTTGCTCAGAGCCCCGTCCAACCTGACCTTGAATGTTTCCAGGGATGGGGCATCTACCACCTCTCTGGGCAACCTGTGCCAGTGTTTCACCACCTTCATCGTAAAAAATTTTTTCCTTATTATCTAGTCTGAATCTGCCCTCCTTTAATTTAAAAGCATTACCCCTTGTCCTATTGCAACAGGCCAGTGAAGGAAGCCACAACCCTAACCTTTCCTTCAGCAGCTGGCACAGTCCTTTGTGCCCGTTTTTTTTGTTACCTGATTTTTGACCAGGCTCTTTACAGATTTAGTGAAACGAGACTGATCATTGCAGATACTGAAGGAGGTTTAAATTCACACATTTTACTGCACAGCAATCACACAGTAAAAAGAGAGTGGCTGAAAGACAACTTTCATAGAGAATAAGGTCACATAAAGTATGATCATAGAATCACAGAATCACTAAGGTTGGAAAAGACCTGTAAGATCGTCAGGTCCAACCATCAACTAACAAACACCACCATGCCCACTAAACCATGTCCCACAATGCCTCGTCCACACGTTCCTTGTACACCTCCAGGGATGGTGACTCCACCACCTCCCTGGGCAGCCTCTTCCAATGCTTTACCACTCTCTCAGTAAAGAAGTTTTTCCTAATATCCAGCCTGAACCTCCCCTGGCGCAACTTGAGGCCATTTCCTCTTGTCCTGTCACTCGTCACTTGGGAGAAGAGGCCAACACCCACCTCACCACAACCCCCTTTCAGGTAATTGTAGAGAGTGATGAGGTCTCCCCTCAGCCTCCTCTTCTCCAGGCTAAACAACCCCAGTTCCCTCAGCCCCTCCTCATCAGACTTGTGCTCCAGACCCCTCACAAGCTTTGTTGCCCTTCTCTGGACATGCTCCAGCACCTCAATGTCCTTCTTGTAGTAAGGGGCCCAAAACTGAACACAGTATGATAGTAATAAACCCTGAGAGGAAATGGCCTCTTTTAGGCAAGGGAGGTGCTTTCTAGGTCTGAAAAGCAGCCAGCCAGTCAATGGGTGTTCTAAGATCACAAGGGGTATGGCATGTTGAGAAATGGCAACCCCAGTGACAGGATGGTGGCTGGCTCAAACTGGCACCCCAAAATGGCGGCTGAAAGAAAATGGCGGCTTCTAATAGGGGATGTGAGAGGGGCCCCTTCTGGGTGTGGTGTGCCTCCAGGTGGAAGAGGAAGGCGGAGCCAGAGCTGCCATCCAATCACAGGGCAGCCTGAGAACATGTGGTTTGGGACGGTGGCTGAAAGGGCAACCTCCAGGGGCAAAAAGGAGGTGGGAAACTGGTCACATGATGCGGATGGGGGCGGGACTTCCGTGTCCAGTGGAGCGGGTGGCTGTGAGGTGACCCGGCCCAGCCTGGCAGTGGGGGACACCCCTGGCCGCTGCGGCTCAGGTAGCTGGCAGCTCTTCCTGGAGGAGGCTGAAATGCAGATGGGCGAGGACGGATCTCTTTCCTGGGAATGGCAGGTTTTTCTGAGAAGTTAAGGCAGTAGAAGACCACCTCTGTTCATCTGAGTTGAATATTCTTAATTCCCAAACGTGATGTTCAGTGAAAGCTGTTTTTCTCACACATTTCGATTAATATTTTTGCTAACACCAACAGAAGTAAGTGAAATACCTTCAATGAAGGATGTTATGTATGCACATGGAGTACCTTGACTTTGTTTCTAAGGGAAAAAACACCTAATTAACTGTTTAATATTGCTTTTGCTATTTCCTTTATGATCATAATTGCATTGCTGATTTTTAATTAAACATGTATTTTGTGAAATATGTCGCATAAATAATCCTACTGAGCCATACTTTTAATAACTATTCATCATTCATTTAGTAGGTACAAAGGGCAGTAGAAACAATTACTGAAATATGCTTACACAAGGCAGAGCAGAACACAGGAGACTGTACAGAGCATCTGATTGTCTGATTAAATCCGTTGACGGGTTTAAAATGGACCCTGTTTTAACAGATAAGATGAATTTACTGTTGTCCTTATTCCTTGTTATTAAAATCAATATCCTAATTATTTCTGGCAGGTTGTTTCTTAGGTATTACTTTGGCTGTTCATAAACTAAATATTTATATCCTTGCTGTCTTTTTTCTTTTCTTTGGGACTTTTTGTCCTGCTTTGTGGTGAAGGATACCGGAAACTGGAGTTGTGTGTACAGCTGACTGATCAGCTATTTAGATACTTTATTAGAATCTGTGCTTCTGGGTGGCATGCACAACTTTAAGATGGACAGATAAATTGTCTGTATTTAATGAGACCCAATTACTTTTTCAAATGTGATGAGCAATTTCTGTGTTCAATATAGTTGAATTTCATGTGACTATGTTCAGTGAAATGTTTCATGCTTCAGTACCATTCTGTTCAACCCAGAAGAACAGGGGGCCACAGAGGTGCCAAAAGGTTGATCTTGCTTTAAATTTTAAGATATAATTTTTATAAATTTTAGCTATTAAGTATTTTTTTATTCAAAATTATTTTTTAAAAAGGAAAAATAAGTTTTGGTATATTTTTAAACCTAAAAAAAGATTTAGCTGTCATTCAAGTCAAAAGAACATTACAGACCTGCCTGAAAGCTTTTCTGAGTAGAGAAGGACTTTAGATTGGCTTACACTTACTCCTTCTTTACCAATGCCATAATCACCATTAAATACTGGTGTTTGCAGAATCACACTTCCATTTAAATTGATCATTACCGTTTATCCTGAACTGCTGGGATGAACTGCTGGGATGAACAGGATGAATAATTCTAATAATTCTAATAATTCTAATTCTAATATACAGTTATGATATCTATTTTCTTAAGTGAGTCTACTGAAAAACCATTTAGAAGAATTTCTTTTGTTACATTTGCTTAATGATAATTATTTTTCATCAGTCTTTTCAGCAGTTCAGATCAGCCCATCACTACCTAGAATAACTTGGCAGTTAAATATTCTTATGAAGAGGGCTGGCACATTGCTTCATCTTCCTAAGATGCATTCAGCTTCATCTTAGTTCACCTTTTTCTGGTGCCATGTACAAGAGTAACTGTTCTTTGTGGTTTCACGTTGAAGATCTTCCTTATCAGCTTGCAGTTTCCTGGTTTCTTTTCCTTGAAATATGTCTGTTGCTGATTTAAGTCTTGTATGTGCATTTTCCTCACAATTTCCCATGGAGTATCTTTTTGAGACTTTGCTAAACCCAGCATAGCTTTCATAGCCCAGGAAATACAGTATTGCCTTAGCTTTTAGCATGCCACAAGCTTTACGTTAAACCAAAAATATGGTTCTCGGGACTTGTCAGACTTTGTTTGGATTTGTCTTGGTCTGCTTAGAGGTTTGTTTTAGCTTGTTTTTCTGTAACAGTAATTGACTAATAACCATGTAACAGCTACGTATACAGTCCTAGCTTTGGTTTAGCTTTGTAGCATTGTGTGGTATAGAACCTATTCCTATACATATTTTGTAATTAATAGACAGTAATAATTATTCTGTGTAGAAACAACTGTGATCCTAGAATAAAACAGGATAGAGGAGCACAAGCATAGAGGAAAACAGGATCCTTGAAAGTGCAGATACAGGACCATACTGGAGGCCCCAGGGCTATAAACAGTATGTCTGCAGTCAATAACTATTGGTCACCAAAGGGTTGCAGCCCTAGGAAATGGGCAAGACCAGTCTTAGGGGTAACAGAGAGAATAGATGACAGGTATTCAATGTATATAGAAGCACATTGTATTATCAGGTAGCAGCAGGAACAGAGAGGCTCCAGAAGGAAGGACAAGCCGAGAGCTGAGGGTGACCCAGCATCCACAGTGCCCTTACGGCCCAGGCTCACAGGGTCTGAACATGGAAGGTGGAGATGGGTGCTGGTGGCAAGGTCCATTGACCTGGCAAACCAGGTGCAGTGTCCAGCCAGAAGCTGCAGGACATGAGGCTAGCGACAGGGCTGGAGTCTGGCTGCAATTTACATTTCAGGGGTCCACCCAGGAGACAAGCTACCTACACCATAGGTCCAAGGTCCACTGAAGAGGCAGAGCCACAGGCAGGTACACCTACAGCATACATGACCCAGGCAGGGACTGAAGGCCTGAGCTTAAATGGGGCTCTTGGGCAATGGACAGAGCATGCCCATGGGGGCCCAAGGTAAGGCTACGTCAGGGCTGCTAAGGCCTATCAGTGCACTCAGAGCTCTGACACATATATCGTAAATTCAGAAGTAATGTGCACTTGCAGACCAGTAAGAAAAATCAGGGTGTAGTGTGTTAGCAATCATGAAAATATGAGCTTAAATTGAGGAGAAAGAAGTTAGCAACTTCATCATCACCTGCCTCCTAGTGCAAGACTTGGGATGCTGATGACTCTCTGTACTCCACTACCCCATTTGGAGTAATTGACCCCAGGACCCAGTAGGAGAGGGGAAAGGCAAGCATAATGTCAGAAAAAGGGGCAGATAGAGATTTTTTATATAATTTTTTTTTACGGTTATGAGATCTGAACTGTAAAAATTACAATCATAAGTTGAATTAATGATAATTCTTTGATTAGGCTGTTAAGTTCTTAATTGGAATAACAATTCTTGGTTTTTGCATATATGATGCGCTTCTCTTGCCTACGACGAGATTTCTGAGTGCAACAAACTAGTGGAAATTGATGCAATGCATTCTGTATGGTTGATGCAGCAAACTGGTAACACCAGCATGGAAATAAGCATTTCTTTGGCTAACCCAAATCACTCAGTCACAGATGTGAAGAAGGAATAAGTCAATTGCATTTGACAATCTTGCTTAGATTAAGGGAAATTTAGGGGAAGGTCTATCATTACTGTTATGTCAGGCAGTTCCAGGTTATTTGTTGCAAGAATTCTTTAAAGAAATGCATCACATTCTTATAGATTTAGCTATAAAAAAGGCTTTATAATAAATAATAAACACTGGAGGACTATGTTCTCTATGTTTATAATAATTTCAAATAGGGTTTTTTTCCAGGGGGCTGACAGGTAATGCTGGACTAAAAGACCTGGGAGACAGGGCTGCTCTTCACCTCTGTTTTGTGTCTGATGACAGTTATTTCATTAGACATGGAGCAGTGTTGTGGGTTAACCCTGGTAGGCAACACACAGCCACTTGCTCACTTCCCCTCCCCACCCCCAGTGGGAGAAGAAGGGAAGAAAAGAAGAGTAAAAGCAAGAAAACGTGTGAGTTGAGATAAAAGTTGTTTAATAAGCGAAAGAGAAATAGAAGAAGAGAGAAAGAAAACAAAATGGAACAAGTGATGCAAAGGCAATCATTCACCACCTTTCAGAGGTAGACTGATACCCAGCCAGCTCCTGAGCAAAAGATGGCTAACCTCCCTAAACTGCCTTCTCTCCATTTTATTTCTGAGCATGATGTTATACGGCATGCAGTATCTCTTTGGTTTCTTCAGGTCATCTGCCTGGTTGTATCCCCTCCCAACCTCTTGTGAACCCCACAGTCTATTCACTGGTGGGGCAGAGTGAGAAACAGTGAAGGCCTTGACACTGTGCAAACACTGTTCAGCTAAAAAAACATTAGTGTGTTATCAGCATTAAAAAAACATTAGTGTGTTATCAGTTTTGGTCACAAATCTAAAACACAGCACCATATGAGCTGCTATGAAGAAAATTAGCTCCATCCTAGCCAGACCCAGTACAAGCAGACATACATTAGGGGGGTGATTGTCTCTATTTGGCAGCAGATTTATCTGATCCTGAATAATAACCTATGACCCAATAGATCAGTTGTTTTAGAAAATGCTCAGGTTTTCCTTGATATCTTAGGTATTTCAAAATTAAAAGCCTTTTGGCTGTATAATTTGAGAGAAGTATTTGTGGTGACTGCTGTGTATACCCTCTGTGAGGAGGCTGTTTAGAACATACATCTTGAGAGAGAATTATTCCATATATTAAACGTTGATGCTTAGAAAACAAAGCCTTAGGATGAAATCCTCTGGAAGGGATTTGTAGAACCCTTCAAAAAAGAGACTGATGGAAAATCACCTCAAATTTTGGTAGAGTTGTAACTGGACTCCCGAAGCTAAGCATTCCTCTGCAAGTATTCTAGTCTTGGATATTTTCCCCAAAGCTTTTTGTTTCCACAGCAAGTATTATTAATTAAGCTGAATGATGTACAGCTCTGCTTTTGCTTGGATTGATGGTAGTTCAACCTTTTGATTAATTGCAGGTACCTCTGGGAATAAAATGGTTCAGAATTTATTTCTTTTTCTTGGTTTTCATCCCATTCCTAGCACCTGCTAATTTTACGGCTTGTCCCAAGCATACCTGAACATCTGGCAGCTTTCCTCTATGTCCTACTGTACAAAAGTCTCCAAATTGTATTGAAAACTTTCAGCCTTCCTTCCATTCAAGGCTCTTTACAGTTAATGTAGAATCCGTTTTCATAACACAGATGTTGAACTCTAAGACACTGGGACAGATGGCTCAAATCTAGTCCCATGTGTATCATATCTCTATTGAAAATAAGTTTTCATTAAGATTTAGAAAGTTGGTCCACAATGGAATTAAAAAAGCAGTTTAGTTCTGAATTTTGCTTAGCCAACTAAACCAGTTAATTTAGGTTAAAGTAGCATGAAGATTAGGGGAAGAAATAAATTTGACTCGGAAAATCAAAGGGAGCTGAATCTCATTATGCTTTAAACATTTGACAATTAGTAATTTAGTTTGAAAACATGATTATGTATGAAACTTGGATTCCAAAGTGACAGCCAGCCCATAGTTCCCTCTGCCCTGATGAGCAACATATTGCTGCTGATAGAGTGAAAGTAATGAAGACCATGCAGCCCTCTTGCTAACACCCCTGCTGTCTCGACACCTGAACTCTAAAATGTTGAGAGAAAAAAAATTATTAAAGTGAATGTTGTTATGGATGTTTGCATAGAATGAAATAAGAAAACATACAGTGTACACTTTGATGGTGCTTTATTATGACTGTAACAACATCTGACAAAAGCTGTAAAATTAGTAATCAGACTCTTTCAATCCTATTCCAGCTGAAGAGAGGGTGCAATAAACAAGCAAAATGATTTGCAGAAGGAAAAAAAAAAAAAGCTTCCTCCTGCTGATTTTAAAAACAATATTCCAGAGCTCTGGATAAATGCAGCAATGCACATGTTTCACCAGTTTCAATGAGTTCAGAGGGCAGTTGCTCTTTTGTCTTACATCCTGTATTTACAACTTGGATACTTCCAGCACTGCCAGAGACAGTGCAGAGAATTACACTGCTTTATCCTGGATGTTTGACTTCTTAGCGCTGAGAAACAGGTTTTGACTCTGTGAGCTGAAAGGTAGAAAACATCCGCAATTCGTTAATCTGGCTTAATATTAAGTGATAGGCTATTATGTAAAAAGCATGTTTCTGAATGGAGGCAGAGTGAAAATCGACATTTTTTACAAGACCCTTAGCTCTAGATAATGTATCACTGTACTTCTATTCAGAAATATTTCTAAGTGGATACAGAAATTTCCTTTCCAATAAAAGCATCAATAATATAACAATCTTCAAACAAATGCAATTTTCTGTCTGCTGTGGATCTGCCATTGGATGAACTGTCATGTTAAAGGCATTCAGAATGTCATTTTTTAGTTAAACTTCTGTGTGAAAGTAATGAGTGAAATGAAACTTGGGAAGCAGATACCAGGCTAGAAGGGACTGCAAGAGGCAGTCTATTTTTTCTCCAGGATTGACTGTACCTTACATAGTGAACATTGGTCCAACTTTAACTAAACATCAGCAGAGAGAGCTCTAAAGATCCCAGGAATTTATCCTAGTTCATCATTATTTCTACACCCAGAATAAACTGTTTCTCTCCTTTTTGTAGAAACTTTTTGTGCTTGAAGATTACAGTGTGCCCTTTTTTTTCTCCATCTGTGTTGAGCAATCCCAATTTATTCAATCTTTCTTAAAAAAAAAAAAAAAAGTCTGGTAAAGGACTAATGAGATAGGACAGAACATTAAGACCAGGAATTAAGGACATGTAGCTGGGGGCTCATGATAAAGAGTAACCGCAAACATCAAGACTTCCACTATTTACTCTTTGGAAATGAAACAGAAAGAGGAGAAGGGGAAGGAGAGAAAGCTTGAGAATAAGGTCATGCCTAGCAACCATTCAGAGCTGAGTGTTTGTTGCTAAGACCCTGTTTAGACTTTCTTTAGTTCTGAGTGAGGCAATGCTTATAGCTTCAGGTGTCAAAAATAACAGCACTAGGACTGAGGGCGTCTCTTTCTTGGTGCAACTAATAGGTAAGCCAACTAGAGGAGATGATCTGCTGTTCCTTCTACTCACAAACAAGGAAAAACTTCACTTCAGATGGCTCGATGGCATTGCTGGCAGTAGTTATTACGGGACTGTGAGAAAAGTGTGCAAGACAAAGAGCAGAATTCATTGGGAATAGCCAGCACTAACTGACCAACCTGACAGCCTTTTAAGATGAGATGACTTCCTCTGTGGATGACGTAGAGCAGTGGGTGTTGTGAGCCCTGTCTTTAGCAAGGTCATCAACACAGTGTCCCATAGGATATTTAAAGACAATTTGGAGCAATGTGGACTGGCTAAATAGGCCATAAGGTGGGTGGAAAATTGCCTGGAATGCCAGACACAAAGGGTGGTTTTCACAATTGTGTTACAATGGCTGGTTACCAGTGAATTGCCTCTGAGATCAGCACCATGGCCAATATTGTTTAATGTCTTTATTAATGACTTGGATGATGGGATAGAGTGCTCTCTTAGCAGCTATAGCTGCAAGTCCCTGACAGGTTGGAGAAATGGACTGTCAGCGACCTTATGATGTTCAAGAAAGATAAATGCAAAGCCTCTACAACAGCATACTCTGAGGGCTGCCTGGTCATAAAAAAGTTTCACAGAAAGGGAGCTGAGGGTCCTGGAGGACAAACTGATCATAAGTCAGCAGTGTGTCCTTGTGGTAAAGAGGACCAGCAGCGTCCTGGGCTATATTAGCAAGAGTGTAACCAGCAGGCCCAGGGAAGAGAGATCATTCCTCTCTATTCAGTAGTTTTGTGGCCACATTGGAAGTGCTGCTTCCAGCTTTGGGGTCCCCGGTATAAGAACGATACTGGAGTGAGTCCAGAGGTGAGCTACCAAGCTGGTTAGGTGCCTGGAGCCTGTGATGTATAAGGAGAGGCTGAAAGAGCTAAGCCATTTTAGCCTAAAGATGTAAAGGCTGAGGGGAGGGAGACCTTATTGCTATCTACAACTAATTTATAGGAGGAAATAGAGGAGATGGAGCCAGACTCCTCTTAAAGGATCACAGTGACAGCGTAAGGGGAAACAGTCAGAGTCTGGAACATGGGGAACTTTAGGTAGATATAAGGAAATTGCTTTCCCCAAGATGACCAAATGTAGAATAGGTTGTATAGGTGCCCTGGAGATATTAAAAGCTCAGCTGGATGTGGTCCTGGGCAATGTCATCTAACTGGACCTACCTGCAGCACAGGATTGGATTAGATGACTCCCAAGGTCCTTTTTAAACTAAACTTTGCTGTGATTCTATAGATGTTCATAACACGCTCACCAGAGCAATGTAATTCATATGAAATAGAAAACCAAAAACTTTGTTTGGAGTAATGTAGGTGGAAGTTTATTACATTTTAATTCACTTTTTCTTTCATTGACCATCACATTGAGATACTTTAAGGTAAATTAACATGTTTTGCTGATCCTTAAATGAAGAATTTTACCCTAATTTATGTTTTCAGCTCTTGAGTTGTTTAACTTTACTTCAGTATTTTTAAAAACAGCTCAAAAAGTGCCATGTCAGGATGAGAAGACCAAACAATAATCTATAAAATGTTTTTCCACTTTTTTCATACAAAGTTAATAGTGAAATAGGGTTAGACTCATAAAAAGCTGTGTTTTCCCTTATTTTTTAAATGAAAATTTGCTATTTGCTGGAACAGCTTCAATCTAACATTATTGTAGTAGTCTAGGAAGAACTGAAATAATATATTTTCCCTGTTAGAATTAATTTTCCAAAATTTAGGTAGGCTTTAAAAGTCATTAAAACTGATAGAAAAAGTGAAAATTGAAGCAGAATTTTTTTTTGGTAAGCAGCCAAAGCAGATTTGGAGATGGTATCATATGTTTTGAAGAAACGTATTTGTAGGCAGGGGAGAAGGTAATGGAACAAAGATTTAAATCGATTTAAATATGGAAATGGTGGGGGAAGCTATAGAGAGATTTGCACTGCTTTTAAAGCCTCCTGTTCTAGTGTCCCCAGATGGCATGATGCTTAGCACATTAATGTTACATGACATTTATATGTAAAAATTAATCTCCCCTTAATATTAGTGAAAATTTTAGTGTTTAATTATGAATTAGAGGAATATGTAAGTGTACAAGTAGAATGAAAACCTCATTGACATAGTCCATTGAGTTTTCTCTGCTAAAGCCTTACCTTACCCCAGTATTGACTTTGTAGTGGTGTTTGTGGATAGGTGAATGCTTTGCACAGTGGTTAACAGGGAAAGAATAAAAAAAATCACATAAAACTGAATACTAAATATCTGAAAGTCTCTTAGTTCTTTGTAAAAAATGTGTAGTAATACACTAGCTGTATAACGTCTGATTCTTGTTCTCTTTTTCCTGCTTTAAATTAGCTAATCTCTATTAAAGACAGCTATATCAACATAACTGAAATATCAGGGCAAAGAACAGCAAGTTCCAGCCATTTATAGTTAAATTTAATTCTTTGATTTTTTGTTCTCTTTTCTTGGTATCAATCCAACGTTTCTTGGTCCACAATTTGAAGTGGACTTCCATGCCAGGTTAGACAAGAATATTGGAAGTTAGTAGACTAGCTTCGACCACCTTTAGTGACTAAGAGACTTTCAGATATTTAGTATTCAGTTTTATGTGATTTTTTTTTTCTTTCCCTGTGAATTAGGTGTTCAAGGAATATGTGGACGTGGCATTGTGGGACATGGTTTAGTGGGCATGGTAGTGTTGGGTTGATGGATGGACTTGATCTTACAGGTTTTTTCCAACCTTAGGGATTCTGTGATTCTGTGAAAAACAGTTTTTGGTTTTTTTGTTTTTTAATCAGTAAATACTCATATAAATAACTTATTGCAAGAAATGAGAATGGAAGTATTAACAGCAGAGGAAGCTATCAATGATTATTTCCCTCAACTCTGAATGGCTTTCCAGTTCAGCTGAAAAGAAGTCTGAGTTCAAGTACTTTTTCCTATTCCAATGAAAATAGTTTTCATCTAGTTAGTGTGTAGGATTTTAAGGATTCATGGGACAAGATGCTTCATGGGACATTTTGGTTCACTAGTCTCATTTACTTTACATGATCCATAGATTGACTGCGTGATTTCCTCTGTCTAATGCAGTAGTATATAACTAAATGGAAAAGGACTTAGAAAATACAATACACTTGAGTGCACAAGTACATTTACTTAAGGAGAATCTTTTGTAATGTCCTGTTTGTATTTATGTGTTATATCTTTCAGATATATATAGTCATGTAGAGACTAAAGCAAGGATCAGGGTTTTTTCCATACCTTGGCACTGTTTACATTTTCATATTCAGTTGGATATCACTCTTTGGAGTAATAGCAATGGGAAGAGCCGAAGAAAGGAGGTGTCATATCCTTCTTATGGAGAGGAAACAAGCAAAGAAAAATGAAATTTGAACACAGTGCCATAGGAAAAGTTGCAACCGAACCAGTTCTCTAATACAAGGAGACAAACAAACTTAAAATTGTTTGTGATTGTAAAGGAATAATCACAAAATCCTCCTGTAAGCGGCCTAGAAATTAGTCACTGAAACTCTGTGTACAAGACAAGCTAATTGGTGGCATAGGTTGTTCTAAAAAAGCTGCGTGTGATGCCTGTCTGTCGCAGGATGAGGGGCTACTTAAAATAGAGAGGCATTTTATTGCTCCAAAAGCTGTCAGATTAAAAAGAAAATGTCCTTAAAATGTCTTGGAAATAAAAATTGTCTGTTTTCTTTAAAATAAATAGGAAAAAAACCCATCAGATTTGAAACTATCTGAGATGAAGTTGGGGCAGGTTTTTTTCATAAGCTCTATTTTAATTATTGGACAAAGGCAAGAATTGATGCAATGAGGGTTAAAAGTTCATTTGGAATTGATTATTTTATATTTTAATATTTTAGTCTATATAATTAATTTTTAAGCTTCCTGTAATATTTTAAAATAAAATTAATTTGGTCATTTTCTTTAAAAATAGAAAACTGAGAATTTTAAATACATTGTTAATTTTAAAACTGGCGGGAACCAGTTAGATTCTCATTTACCATCAGTGGAAAAGCTGACCTATATTTTAAATGCTAATGATGCTACTGACATTTGAAAGAATCTTATTCCAAAAGTTAAAGAAAATGCATGACTTGGTCTAGTGCTAATTTTTTATTCTCTATAATGCTAAGCCTCATTTATGCTTTTAAACTTCATTAAAAATAACTGCATGCCATATTATTTTAAATGGCCTTCCTGATCAAAGAATGTCTTTTTTTCCCAGCATCATTTTCCTTTCCTTGTGTTAAGGACTTTCTATTGATTTTTAACTGTCACTTTGTATGTAATGTTATTTTTTCTTAAATCATGGGTTTATTTTTTTTTCTTCCTGAGATATCTATTGTAAGCTCAAAGTCTGACAACATGGAAGAGAATAAGCATTAGGAAACTGTCCATGTTTTACTTACATGCTGCAGAAATTCCTGTAGAAATTCTCTTCTGTATAAAAGGACAATTAATGCACATTTAGTAGATACAGCACATGCTTGCCTCTTGCACCAACAAACTTCCTTTGGCCATTCTGAGCTGAGGAATGGGCATTTTTAACAGACCTTGCTGCATGACTCCTACCAAGAAATTATCTTTTACAGCTATATAAGGCTGGCACAGTCTAGCAATAATCTTAAAGTATTATGTGACCTTTAGAAAAAATATTATGATACCTCTTAAAGGACTAGAACTGATTTATTTTTCCTTTTTCCAGTTCCTTATATATTGAATTTGTGACGGTATCAGCTGGCTCATTAAAAATTCCAGATAAAAGTATTGGGAAACTGGAAAACATGGCTAATGAATTGCCATGATCAAAATTCATGGGAAATTCAAGTTAGAAGACACTGGAATGACTGGTCAACTGATTCAGTCCAGTCATTCAAAATTTTTAAACTGGTATTTTTCAGTTTAAATTCCTCAATAACAGTAATTTTCATTTTTTTCAATACAACATGTTTTTTAATTTTAATTATTGATGAACATATTTTGCCAGACCTATTTGAAATGAAAAATGGACAGCAAAGGTCTTTTGCCTCTCTTTGTTCTGCTGGTAACTAACTTAGCTGCTTACATGTCTTCAGGAAATTTTTCAGGTCATCTCCTGGTAAATACTTGATAACAATAAGTATACCAAAATCCTGCTAAGTCAGAACTCCTGTCTGAACCTGAGGGGCAGAGGAGTGATCTAAATGGATGGTTGATCTGAACCAATATGGTTATTTAGATTTTCTTAGCAGATGAAAGGGATGGTGAATTTGATAAAATAGAAGTCTATATTGTGCTTTCTACCGATACTGCAACTAGGATCTATTTTCTGGTATTATTCCACTTGCAGACAATTACTCTTTCATAGCAATATATTCTTCTGGAAGACTCTAAATTCATGTAATTTGCCATGAATCTACTAGAATGATGTAATGATTATGACATACCATTCTGTTTATAATTTGTCTCTTCTGTTACAATTGGGAAGGAATAAAAATCAGTCTGGAAAATCTTAATGAAATGGAGCTTTATTAGATAAATTTAAAAAATAATCCAGAAGCAGAATGAAGACAGTGAAATTAAATATCTAAAACCCTTCCTTTGAATGTTTTCTAATATACAGAAAAGCACTGATTTTTATGCATAAAAATCTTCCTCAATTTCCTAAACTTTCAAAAATCACCTCAGGATTATGCAACAATAATCCGTACGTTTGGCTTTTTCTTCCTTGAGACTGTTTTCTTTAATTATTACATTAGATGCTGATTTTGGAGATATACTTGAACTAGTGCATTTTTGTAGTCTCAAAAGATATTTAAAATAATAGGTGTATTTAAAAAATAGCCCAAAATTCAAACTGCTGTTTTGCAAGACCCTTCCCTAGGGGATAGGTAGTGGCTTAAAGATTTTTAGGCCACTACAGTCAAGTAAACAGATAAATTCCCAATCACTGAAGTCTTTCAAAGCTTTTATGGATGATTTTAGGTGAGTCTTATAGCTGAGTGAAATTGCCCTGTTAAAAGAAAAGAACTGCTTTATGAAAAAGAATAACATTTCTTTGCAAAGTACTTAGGCGGAGATCTGCAAAAACAAGTTACAAACGAAATGGCAAACCAGGGAACAGCTGGTCTTTCTCGCCATGTTTGTAAACTGTACTTCCAGTGGTTTTCTGGGATTGCCTTGATAAAAGGCAATAAACATGGTTCTCTGAGGTCTCACTTTTTTTTATTCTCTCTTCTCATATACAGTCTACAGTCTTACAACTAAAATAATCTATTGATAACCTGCCTTTCCTTTAGTTGCTGTGTTGCCAAACTGCCTAAGTAATTAGATGAGAACAGACAAAAGGCTAATAATAGACATAATGAGAAAATTAGTAAAAAACTAGAAAAATTGGAGTATTTCATTCCATTCCTGATCATGATCAGTTAACCAAGATAGAAATACGTTTAAAAAAAACATGTAAAAGCTGATCTCTGCTGAAATATTTTTTGCTTTTGTTTCCGGTTTAATAATTCTGGGAAAGCAACATTTCTAAAACATCAGTGCTGTGCTTTCAAGTCTTATTTCAGAAGATAACTCAAAATTATTGTGGAATAGAAAATGAAAATGTTATAAAGTTTTATAACTTTAAGCAATGTTTGTTTTTTCTTGAAGTGGTCAAGAAGAATTGAAGCTGTGTTTTTTGACTACACGTTTTTTTGCACTGCTTGCACTAGTATTTTAAACACTTTGTTGTCCTATTTAAACAGATCCAAAACAATAAAATAGTCATTGTCAAGCAGTTTTGACTTCAGAAAACTCCTGTTTCTTCTAATGTTTTCATTCAGTTGTTGATTTTGTGTTTTGGAATGAAAGTTGTAGTTACTTAATACAATTACCAGGGGAAAAAATATTCCGAGGTTTATTAGCTTCCTAAACAAGTAAATTAATGCTCAATATCCATAAGTAATATCCATTTTTATATTAGGAATGACATTAAAAGGAATCACAAAGTAAATTCACGAAGTAAACTAGCTTTTGCTTAAAGCTGAAGGCTGGACTGGATTATACTCTTAGGATACTGGGCTGTAGATATCAGATGCAAAGATAGCTACTTTATCTGCTCTGCAATTACCTGTGCCATTTCACAAAGATAATATGTGGTAAACATTTGAATGGCAGCTCTAAATAGTTATTATAGTATGTTGATTAAATCCTCCTCTGGAAAATAGTTTTATTTGCTGAGAGAAAATTAACAGAGCCCAGAACTTGAAGTTGAAAATTTCTTGCAATGCTTTTTTTCTAAGAAAACTGATTATAGTGTTTGCAGAGTTCTTTCTTATGTTCATGATGCAGATCAGAAGCTGAAAGAGAATTCTATAATGAATGAATATTTGGAATGAAACTGATTAATTTCAACAAATGAACTGTCTTCCTGCAAAGGAGATTTTCTGAATAGTTTTGTATAAGCACGGAGAGAAATGGAACACCCCAAAATCATCAGTAAAGGAAATACAATCACACACATTAATTCTGAAATTTGGCCTGTAACTGTTACTTTAACATGGATACTGGAAAAATGTGGATAATATCTCTGAATGCCAAATGGGGTTTCTCCCCCATAAACCTTTGGATGTAGTTTTATTTCAAGCTGGTGTGATACACCATGGGAACACCCAGTTTAGATGTATGTTATGTCTATCTTACCAAATAGTATAGTGAGATAGGAATAATTCTGTACAGCAAAGCAGTACACATTGATAATAAATGCTCAGAATTTTGAGGATTTTGGTTTAGACTGGCTCTAGTCTGACACCGTGGATTGAATGCCTGTTAGTGCCTGGAGTGCCTTAGATATACTCCTGGAGAGTGGTTTCTTGTTTAGATTTTTCCTAAAAAGAATCAAATTCTTGTGCTCCCAGACTTACAAAACCTGAACTGAATTGCTAAGTGGGGATGATGAAGAGTTACTTCAAAAGTACTCTGCTGATCAAACTCAAAGTCAGTGAAGATATCCTCTATGAAAACCAGCCAGAACTACTAAAGTAAGAGTGAGTTTTTGCTTGAAGAGCTATTCCACATAATTTAAGGCTACCAGAACCTAGTCCTTAAGCACTATGTAGTATGGTATAAGAAAAATTATAATTATAAGCAAAGTAAGTAAAGCCATATTAACAGTGAATATTAGTTACTACTTTTGTAAAATTTGATCTGAAAGAATTCTCAAAATCAGCTGTATCAACTTTGCATGGATTAGGATCTAAACTTTTTTATATTGGAGACTTAATATCTATTGTCAAAGCAACTTGCACAGAATGACAATAGATATTGTGTGCAAAGCAGCCTGCAGGCGTACACTGAACATCAAAGAAAAAGTAATTACAAGCACTTCAGGAAGAACTAATAAACATTTCCCAAATCCATTTTAAAGGAAATTGGAAAAGGACTTTGTCAGCATTCAGACAAGCCTCCAGGAGAACACAGGCTCTGACATTTTCATTGAACCATTTTTTCCCCACTCCTGGTTACCTTTAGGAAAAGGGAGTTTTTAGAACTGCTTGAGTCAAAATGTCGAAGATTTCTCATCACTATTTCAAAAATGTAGTTCCTGAAAACTTTTTTGCCACAGATGTTTCTTCTAAATCAAAGAAACTTTTTTGAAAAATTGAAACAGTCTGTAGAATAGAAAGTGTAGTCTCTGTCAAGTTAGAAATATGATAATATTGTGATTATTTCAGTATCAACTACATTGATGCCATATTTTGTTTCCCAGATCTCTGCTGGTTGAAGTGGAATTATTAACTACTAGAGCAAAAGCTTGCAGCAGTTCTAACAAAACTTTTTAAAAGTGGATAAAATATGTTTGAATTGCTATTATTGTTCAAGATGTAAGTAACTAGTTCTAGTTACTGCTGCCTTACATGTGGGGGACGATCAGATTTCAGCCTGTTAACTTGGACTCTGCATCCTTCTGCACTAAAGACAGCTACTGTGATGTCTGTTAATAGAGCACTAACATGTAGAATCAGTTACTATGGTGCTGAGCAGTAGGGAATAATTTTAATTTACAATTTCATGCATTGTGCATTAATTAATGTTCTTAGCACCATAGAATCACAGAATGGTTGACTGTGGAAGGCACATCTCGAAATCACCTAGTCCAACCCCCCTGATCAAATAGGGTCAGCTAGAGCAGGTTGGCCAGGACCATGTCCAGGCTTTTGAATACCTGCAGGGGTGGACATTCCACAACATCTTGGGCAACCTGTTGCTAGTGTTTAATAACTCTTACAGCAAAAAAACTTTTCCTTAAGTTTCAGTGGAATTTCCTTTATTTCTGTTTGTGCCCATTGCCCTTTCACTGGATACCAGTGAGAAAAGTCTGAATATGTCTTCTTTGCTTCCTGCCATCAGCAATAAGATTTCCCCAAGCCTTCTCTTCTGAGTCTGAACAGTTGCAGCTCTCTCTGCCTCTCCTCTTATAAAAGATGTTCCAGTAATTCAATCATCTGTGTAATTCCTTGCTGGACTTGCTTAAATATGCTAATATCTCTCATGAGCTGGACACAGCACTCCAGATGTGTCTCAGCAGTGCTGAGTATAAGGGAAGGGTCACCTCCCTTAACCTGCTGGCAACTCTTTTCTTAATGCAGCCCAGATACAACTGTCCTTCCTTGCTGCAAGGGCACATCTCTGGTTCACATTCAATCTGGTGTCCAACAGGACCCCCAAGTCCTTCTCTGCAGAGCTGCTTTCCAGCCAGTTGGCCTGCAGCCTTTACTGGAGCATGCTCTCCCCTCATCCACCAACCTAGTCATCTCATCATAGAATGTTATAGGATTGTTTAAGCATGAATTCATGTACATAGATCCATTCTGACTACTCCCAATCACCTTGTGGTTAGAAACACTTTCTGGATTATTTGCTCCCTCAGTTTTCTAGGGAGTTAGGTGAGATTGACCAGCCTGTAGCTCCCTGGATCCTCCTTCCTGCCCTTCTTGAAGACAGGGATGACATCTGGTTTCTCCCAGTCTTCAGATCACCAATCCGTTCCCCGATCCCCATGACCTTTCAAAGATAATAAAGAGTGGCTCCACACTGATATCGGCCAGCTCCCTCAGCACTTTTGAGTGCATCCCATCAGATCCTATGGACTTGTGTTAAATAGTTAAATACTCCCCAAAACAGGGAAGGTCAGAATCATGCCTTCCACTCTTTCTCTAAAAAAGAAGAGAGAAAGGTGCTTGCTACTCAATATTCTGTCTATTTATGTACAGACTTGCTAATTAATTCAGTAAACTATGCATCATTTATTTACATTAAAGCAGGTGATTGATCTGGACTGGCTGGATTGATGGGCTGAGGCCAATGGTATGGGGTTCAACAAGGCCAAGTGCTGAGTCCTGCACTTCGGTCACAACAACCCCATGCAATGCTACAGGCTTGGGGACGAGTGGCTGGAAAGCTGCCCGGTGGAAAAGGACCTGGGGGTGTTGTTCGACAGCCGGCTGAATATGAGCCAGCAGTGTGCCCAGGTGGCCAAGAAGGCCAAAGGCATCCTGGCCTGTATCAGAAACAGTGTGGCCAGCAGGAGTAGGGAGGAAACTGCCTCAAGTTGTGGCAAGAGAGGTTTAAATTGGATACTAGGAAAAATTTCTTCCCTGACAGGATAATCAAGCACTGGAACAGGCTGCCCAGGGAGGTGATTGAGTCACCATAGCCCTGGAGGTGATATGTAGACAGGGCACTTAGGAACATGGTTTGGTGGTGGACTTGGCAGTGTTAGGTTTACAGTTGAACTCGATGATCTTAAGGGTCTCTCCAACCTAAACTATTCTATGGTTCTATGACTAGGGAGAAATCCAAGTCCTTACTTATGAACTGTTAAAACCAGGGAATGTATTCCTCTGTATAGGTGTAGAAAATACTGGGTCTCACTAAAATATAGAAAATGAAAAATTGGATGAGCAGAGTTAATTTATTGCCCATAGTGCTACTGTTAGGGCTGCAGGCAGATGACTATCCCCTAGACTGAATCAGAGCTAAGGGTACAGAATGTGGAAACTGGTGGACATGACAGATAAAATGACAGAAGCTACAGATGTGCCAAGGGGAATGGCTAAATTTATAGCTAGTTAAGTATGGTTTGTTATGTGATAGGTGGACAGACTTCACAAATAACTGGAGAAGGACCTTCTGAGCAGTACAGTCTCACAAGGGTAATAGTACCAACATCACTAATATCATTTAAGACTGAGATGATCTAGGTAAAGGTATTGGAAATACCAAATCTGGATAATATGTAGCAAAACTGGACTACTGGGGAAAAAGTAATTAGGAGCAGGTTTTTATTTGGGAATTGGGGTAGAGAAAAGAAGGGTCAAGAAATATTAGAAAGAATACTAAGAAGTGTAATAATGCAATCCACACTGTTCAGAGATACCTGCTAGGCAACAGTGCATTTGATTAACCATAACCTGTACCTGGGCAATGAACCACAGCCATTATTCCAACTATATTGTACCCTGAGCATCCCCATTTCAATGTGGCAGTGCCTGTTCCAGGCCTCATGATATCGACATCCTTCTGCCATCCTAGCATCGTGCTAGCAGGTACATCTAAGGATAAAGGTACACTTTTCTTACTTTCCTCATGACTTCTGTTAATGCAAAGCAATCCAGTGAAAATACAAACTAATAACCTCATGTTTCTGAGAAAAACTGTCACACAGTTTTTAAAGGATGTAACCCTGCAGACACTCTCCTGTCTGCAATAATTTGTGTATGTTCATGTACGCAAAACACTTTCATTTTCTATTTCTTCCCTGTCAGACTTAAATGTGCAGCTAATGTAAAACATTTTATTTCCAAACCATCTGCATCAGCTATATATCCTTCAGGATCTGCTAAATATGGGGGGATATGACAATCACACAATTTCATTTGTTTTCTCATAAAGTCAAATTTTTATTTTAAGAAGCTACATAGGAATTTTTTTATGACTTAAAATAGGTCTCTTATTTATACATAGATTGAAGGTATTCTAGCCCCCATGAATTTCTTTGCTTATTTTTCCATTTGATGAAATTATGTTAGTAAGATTGTGCTTTCTGAACTGCTGGTGGGAATTAAATTCCTAGGTGTGAAAAAGGGAACAAATCAGAAGAATAGAGCAGATGCAAAGCAGAGAATTTTTGTTTCAATGTAGAATCTATTAAATGGGGGTAAATGAGACAAAAAGGGTAAATGAGAGAAAAAAATGAAAAACAATAACTGGTAGGGGGTTTCTTCTTTCAACATTTAGAGTCTGGTATTTGAACATATTACACATTATTCCCTGCCTCACCTCCCAGTCATCTCTGTTATAACAGTACAGGGAGGAGGTTTAATTTCAGTTTAATAGATTTGTTTGTTCATCTTCAGTTATAGTAGATAAAATTAAGGTTTCTTCATGTTAGGGAAATAAACATTATTGTCGTCACCTTCTGAATTCTTATGCAGGAGGAAAGGCTGTCTTCACACTTTTGAATCTACTTGATTTTTTTGTTTGTTTGGTTGTTTTTTGGGTCACACAGAGCTGTAGGTTACAGTAGGTCATGCTTAACCTCTAGACCATTCAGGCCAAATTTAAAGTAGGTTATAGAATTAATTTTAACAAGTAAATAATGTAGCATAGCAGGGTAGGAACACTTAGGAATAATACAGACAGTAACTTATTAGGGGTGTTGTACATTTTTTCGTACCTGTGATGTAAGTTTTGGGAGTATGTCTCAGATTGTGCCAAAACAATGCTTACCATACACGAGAGAGAATCAAGAAAGGATAATTTTGATATAAACTAAAGCAATTGTATCATGGACAATGCCAGGCATCTCTTTCTGTGACTATATCAATCCTTGTTTGTGTTGTTTTATTTTTCTCCTCCAAGCATCTTTGATTCCTTTAACACTTGGTATATTTACATGAAAATGTGATAGCTGTTGCCTAAGAGTTTGATGTCTGCTCCTTATTTTTTACTTGTATTCACAATCTCCTGTTTTAGCCATCATAATTGTTTACTTTAGAGGTAATTCTGATGTCACAGAAAAATCGTCATGGCTCTGGGAGAGAGTTAAGCAGCAGGAATCGAAGAGTTATTTGTAGCAAAGATAATTTTCATGCAAACTTCCTTAAAAAATTAAGGCAGGAGATGTACAGAGACTATGACATGAGAAAGCTACTTTGTGAAGTGTTCTGTGTGCCAAGATGTTTTGCAATCATTTTTTAAGGTTTGGAAGAGCTGTGTTTCCTACTGTGGTGCGACACACAGCAACAGCAAAGCTGTATTGCACATACATCATCTGTTACAAAAGATGCCTAGAAATGTTTCATTAATTTCCAAGTCTATATCAACAGGTGTTCAGAGTAGTCAACACAACTGCTCAGCATTCAACTACAATTAAATATTGCTCAACTATATTTAGTCGTAATTTATTAAGCTATATTGTGTTGCAGAGAAGCATGCGTAGTTACAGCAATAAAGTAATGTTCTGTCTGCCACTTACTTAAGCTGCTAAGATTTTTGCTTGTGTTAATGCATTACAAAAAGTTTTGGTCCTGGCTTCTATAAAGCTACATTAATTGTGACAAAATTTTTTGGCCTTTTCTTTACTAGACATGGAAAATAGTTCCACCTGTAGAGGGAAAAAGGTCTGTTCAAACAGACTGCAGAGCAAAGTGAAAAATTTTAGCAGTAGCAGGGCAGCTGGGAGCAAGTATTCAAAAACCTGTCTCTGGGAGATGTTCCTCGAGAAACAAAGTAAAGCAGACATCCTTGGAGGAAAAAAACAGAAATGCATCCGCCTGATTGCTCACAGAAGTCCTGCACAGTGGGAGCGGTGAGAAGTCTAGAACTGGTGAGCAGCAAGAAGCAGCTTCTTTCTTTCTATCGTCTGGGACCATTGTACCATACCCTTTATAAAGACTTGGAAAAAAGCCTGGAGGAAAATTCAGGTGAAGGAAAAGGCTGTAAGCATTGGCAAATTGCTTGCTGGCTTTAATAAGACTAGGACAGAGAATGCAGGAATTAAGAAATGATTAGTCAAACGAAAAGAGACCTTTGAAGGGGGAAGAAGGCACAGGTTTGAAACTGAGTAAACCGACGAAAGGTGAACCCGTCCGAGGCCTGAGATCCAGCCTTCAATTAAGCTATTAGACTTCAAGGCTGGAAGAGATTTGCACACATCTGCATGGATGAATGTCATGAAACAGAATACAGGATTATCAATACTTATCCAAAAAGCAGTGCTGTTCTAGCTGTTTATTTATAGTGTCAAATGATGGTCATGCAGCTGGGCAATACCAGCTAAATTAAAGTACTGAAAACCCTTAGCAATAAAATTCCTTCTGAAGAGGAGAAAGGAATCACAGTGTTTCTCTCCAGCTTTGTTTGTTATATGCTAAAATAATCGCTCCATTTCAAACATTCAAATATTTCTTTAAACATACGGAAGTTGTTTCCCAGTCATGCTGCACGCAGATGGGCTTTTTATCGGTCTTACTAAGCAGAAGGAAGACAGTATCATGGACATGACTCAAAAGCTATGGGAGTGAGTGAAGCTTGAGAT